>NC_137464.1:238531936-239131936 GCF_964235325.1 Thermobia domestica
AATGCGGTACGATCGAAGTAAATATTCAACATTATCGGATTTTGCATGGAATGTTGTCGAAACTTATCAAAGAATTTGTAGCAACCCAGATGAAAAAGAATTGATAGATTTGTTGCTGAATAGCCTCCCCAGTCACGAAGCAAAAATATTAAGAAGCACTCCGAATAAAAACTTAGATGATCTGATGTTGAGAATAATGGAAATTCAAGAATACAATGATACAAATATTTCTAATATTATGGATTCTAGGAACTTTTCCCGTAGACAATTCCAGAGACCACAGGTAAACTTTGGTAGAAAGGTGAAAATTGACTCTGGAGTCCAAACCGAAACAACGAGTGTGCAGTCGGTACCAAATTTGGGAAATAATACTGCGTCACCAATAACAAATGGAAATAGTAGAAGAGGATGGAATTTTAAAAATGCATTCAGGAGACGATCATGGAATTTTCCCAGGTATGGTCCACCACCGCCATGGTACCAAAATCCCTATTACTGGAGTAATTATAATTTCCAGCTACCTGGAGGATCTGAACGGTCAGAGAATATAAATTCAAATAATGTTGCAACTACCACAAGTGGAGTAATGGTTCCTGAGACTTCAATGACGTCAACCTCGGAAAACTAACGTCGCGGTCTATTGATATGGGGGTCAAAGCCTGTGGGAGAGAACATTCCCCAAGTAATCTAAAAGCCTTTAATAGTAGTTTATCAAAAGACATTTTTCAAGTATATGGATACTTCATTTTCAAGGAAGATCCCAAGTTGTTTGATTATAAGGAATTGAAGAAGGGTCAAGATAATGATTTGTACTGTCAAAATTTAAAAAGAAAATTAGAACAGAATCCAGATTATCCATATCTAAAATTTCATAATTCAGTTATATTTGTTAGAAACGTTAAAAGAGGTAGTTGGCTGTTAGTTATACCGAAAGAAATGGCAAAAACATTGGTACACCGAATACATGAAAAAGGACATTTCGGTCAGAAGAAATGTTTAGCATTCTGCAGATCATTATTTTATTGGCGGACTCTAAAAACTGACATGATTTCCTGCATTAGAAACTGTTTAGAATGTGCGGCGACCAAACCGACTCCTTCAAATATACACTAAAGTGAAACTAATTAGTTTGTTTAACGTTAATGAAATGTGATCGATTAGAAAATTAGCCATGTATCTTTCTTTGTCCTTTGGTGTATTTGCTTTCTTTTTGACATCTGAGATGCCTTCTAACGAGATCACATATTTATAATTGTATTAAAATAAAACTCATGTTTGTGATCGATAAACGCGAAAAGAGCTGAACCGATTGAAATGATTCTTTTTTTTTTAATTTCCATCTATCTGGAATTGCTTTTCTATCATCTTGCTTTCATTAAAATGAATATCCTAAGGAGAGGAGGGAGATTATAATTTATGAGGAAAATTGAGTACCTCATGAATAATCCAACTAGGGACGTGAAACTCAATATGGAAGCTTCTTATTAAGAAAACAGGAACACTTGTCTCAGTTTCTGAATAGTATTGTTTTAATGACAAACAAAGGGAATTTTATATTTATATACAGTATAAATGTATTTAGGTGTATGTGTGTTTCAGCATAACTCTGGAACACCAGGAATTTCCTAATCTTTTTACATGTATACGTTACAATTTGGAAACAAATTCTGAGGAAGTAAGATACCTCTAGCCTCCCTAGAAGGTACAAAGGTATGATCTGTAAAAATAATAGAAAACCATCGATATTAGTGCCGAATTCATACTTTCCGTAATTGCTGAAAGAATAGTGACACTTCTGATGGCATTTAAGCTCAAGCGCATTCTTCAGGACGAATAAAATACATCTAGCACTCCTAGGAAGGTGGGAGGGGGTACTAAATTAAAAATCGGAAAACTACAGATATAAATGACGAATCCATAGTTTCCGTGGTAGCTAAAAAGAGTAATGACACCTCTGATACCACCCATTTAAGACCAAGTCATCCCTTAGGTAAATAAAACGCTTGTAGCACTCCTATGATGGTGGGAAGGAAGTACCATATAAAAAAGGTTCAAAACGAATTATATTAGTATCAAAACCCAAGTTTTCGGAGTCGCTGAGATGACTACAGGTATACTACATTCTCGATCCCATGAAAATCCAAATTCTTCCCTCATCGGCATGAAGCAGACAAGGAATGAAAAATAAAGTGTACAGAATGACTGAATTTAGTGTCGAATCCGTATTTTTTGGAGTCACTAAGCTAATTGCTCGAAATTCCCATGATATTTAAGCCCAAGTTTAGGGAGGAATTGGTATGTCAGCTAATTCGAGAATTGACAGCCATAACGCAAAAGAGGTTTACTTGTTGTTATTCATTCCACCTAGTTCTTTATTTTGGGGGCATGCAGGGGGTAAAAGTGAAGGGAAACGCTGGGGACGCCGTCTCCCCGCTTCCAGAAAATATAAGGGGGCTTCCCCACTTTTCAAAAAAATTACAATGGGCAAAGACAGGCACGGGGGACTCCGTGACGTCATGCGTTCCCCTACCTTTTCAAAAAATGAAATGAAACCTTTAAGTTTTACGTCCCACGGTTATGCCGGTTAGGCTAAAGGAGACGGTGATGATGAGAGATGAGTGAAATGGTGGAATGAAGAAAGTGGGAGGAAACGGGAGAACCCCGAGAAAACCCGCGAGCACGGTGTTTGTCCACCACAAAGTCCACACGGCGCGAGCTGGGATCGAACCAGGGACCCCAAGCACCGGAGGTGAACGCTCTACCACTGAGCCACCGTGCCCCCCTACCTTTTCAGAATAACGTTTACCCTTGGGGGCTAGGATACGGTGCCTCAGTAGTAGAGCGCTTACCTTTGGTGTGTAAGGTCCCTGGTTCGATCCCCGAGAGATAATCAAACTTTCTATCACATTCTCATTTCACCAATTCTTCAATCATCATCCGTCTCTTAGTCTAAAGGGCACGTTTAATTAAAATACTTACAAACCAGGAATTACTTATGGGGGTCATTGACAAAAGGGTGTGATAAAAAGAGGGTTGTAATATGAAACAGTGACAGAAAACCTGCTCTTAAGGAATTTCATAGAAGATTTTCTGACAGGAAAGAGAGAAAAGCGGGATAAACATCAATAACTCATGACAGATATTAAACAGGATGATGTCTAGATCAAAATGAGATTAGTTGAGAACTTAAACGTAAGGAAGCTTTTTCATTTGAGGAAAATGATGTTTCGGTGATGTCAGAATACTTTAGTTATGAAGAGAAATGTATATATATATATATATATATATATATATATATATATATATATATATATATATATATATATATATATATATATATATATATATATATATATATATATATATATAAAAGATAACCAAGAAAGTCTTGTCGCTTACTCACCCACTACCTTCGAACATCAGTATGTCACCTAAGACTATCTGGAAAATTAAAATAGTCCCCATCAGCATCGATGACATTCTGCCAACGTTCTGGAAGGCCATGGATTCCATCACGGTAAAACTTGGTAGAAGAAGGTTGAAATGAAGAAGGTATCAAGTGCATTTTGCAGTTCTACTTGGGATTTGAACGAGGGTGATTGTCTAAGGTGTTTGTCCAATGAATGGAACACGTGATAATCTCGCGGTGCAATGTCTGGGAAGTATGGTAGATGCAATAGTTTTTTCATCCAAGGAGTAGAATGGTGTCCTAGGTCTTCTTAGCCATGTGAGGCTTAGCATTGTTTTGTAATAGGAGAAACCCTTTACGATTCAGAAGTGCTGGCTCCAGAGTTTTGAGTTTTTATTGAACACGGCTCAATTGCTGACAGTACACAGTTGCAGTGGTGTTCTGACCAGCTGGTACCAGTTCCCGATGCAGGATGCCGCGAGCAGTCCACTAAACACACAGGAAGACCTTTTTCTGGTGCAGTGGTGGTTTCGGCTGTTTTGAAACCGGTCCATGGGATCCTAACCAATGATGATGGCGCCGTGGAGGTTCGTGCAGGACCCACTTCTCGTCACTTATCAACACCTTGACCAGAAATGGCTTCTTCCTCAGACGAGACAGCAAAGAAACATAGGCATGTGCTCCCGTTGTTTTCTAGCCCGGAGTCAAATCATGTAGGACCCATCGATCCAACTTGTAGTGCTTTCGGCAGCACCCCCAATTTGATGGAGGTGCTGCCGAATGGTTTCTCCACTCACATTGAATTGTACTGTAGTCCCAGTTTCTCACATGTCTGGCCACAGTTCGCCACAATTGCTGCCTGAAGATTTTCATTTTGTACATGTGTAGTTCTTCTGGTAGGTGGCGCGTCTTCGAACGTTTCGTCAATGTCCTTAAACTTATTAAACCACCGATGCACTGTTCGCGTAGTCACGTCATCCTCACCAAAAGCCTGGCACATCTTCCGCCCCGCTGCAGTGGCGTTTGACCTCAGTTTGAACTCGTATTAGTCCACCAGCGAACGAGTGCGGGCGGCCGATTTTGGAACTAAAATACAAACAACAGTGTTTCTAACCGGATCACTTGTAATTAATCTATCACAGTTGTTTTTGTCCTGTTCATAATAAATCACTTCACGCATATGTTCAAGTTAAGACAAACACAATTTCAAATATTATGGAAGTTATTTTCAGAACATTTTAAGGGACTGCAAAAAAAAAAAAAAAAAAAAGTACATACACCCTCCATATTAATATGACAATAACTTGTGAATAAACTAACCTCAGTATTCTACAAAGGAAAATGGGAACTTCGTATCATTAGAGTGTAAGGAATTCCTAATTCATCTGTTAACGAAACCTCGAAGTTCATCTTTGTGAATCAAAGTTATACTTTGGCAACTGCGCTTTCATTGTTTAATGCAAGTTCTATTGTGTAGTTTTGAGATAAGGCGTCTTCGAAATTGCTACCAATTTGGACCATGTGATCGATCGATTGACAGTACCTTCAGTAACAAATTTGCATTGAGATCATTTTCGGATTATCTGCAAAAGACTGGTGAGAGAGAAACTGATAATCTAACCGCCTCCGAAGGAGATTTGGATCCGCCCCTAATTAAGAAGGTAGATAAAGATAACTTTCTCTGATATCTAACCTGTGATTATTTAGCATGGTTTGGTAATTTAAAAATCCAGTATTTCTACCATATTTTGAAAAAAAAAATATTTAAAAGAAATAAACCCAATGTTACATTGAGGCGGTAGGGGAGCGATTAAAATTTAAAGTGGGGAGCCTGACAATTGATTTCTTATAGCTCTTGAAATTCAGAAAAAATGAATTTCATATTAAAAAAGAAATACAAAATACATTTTCAGGGTAACTCTTACATTCATTATATTATTATAAAATTAATGGTACTTTTGAAATTGATTAGAGTGAATAGATATGTATTTAAGTAACAAAACCACTTGCGTAAGTTTTTCAAAATATCAAGTTAGAAGAACGAAGCTTGTCTTCCACTGCTATCTCATTGCTCAAAGATACCCGCGATGAAACAATTGGCCGGAAATCTACGTAGCACATTTTAGTACTTACACTTGAAATAAAAATACAGCTGTTTAAAGACGATTGATTACCTTTGTCTTTGAATTTCATATGTGCACACAGGATTTGTTAAACAAGACCGTACATCTGATATGTTTGAACTATATGCAACTTATGCTCACGGGCTAAACTCAGTCTTCTGAAGTCAATCGACAAATGATTACGTATTACAGACACAAAGACAACACTAGGCTCCCAAGTTTCAAAATTATATTGTGTATGAAAACAGATAATAGAATTAATTCTTTGTCACAAGAGACCTAGGGTCTGAAAGAAATTCAGAGGGAGTTCAAAGGGAATTTCTATACTCATAAATAAAAGTTGTGAATTTATTGTGTATTGAACCAATGATATTTATGCTTACATTACCCATACGCTGATGTTTTATCGATACTTTTATTTCACATTTACCAAAAGGCTGGATTACGATTATAATCCTAAAAGAAAGATACATTGTAATCAGGTTTTACAAGGCAATCCCGAAAGACAAGGTATCCAATCCCGTAGTCCTTTAAAAAATTAAGGAAAATTTCTTCTTCACTTCCTTTTCCCCCAAAGGGTTCACATGAAATGAAATTTCTTTAGTTTAACGTCCCATGATTATGCTCTTTATGCTAGAGGAGACAGATGATTAATGAAAGTGAAACATTGTAAAATTAATTGTTGGGCTCTCACAGAACCACGTACAACAAAGACACATGCGCTAGCCAATAGACCAACGGAGAGAACTTCCACAGTTCTCGAGTGGAAACGTATCGGAATTCTTTCTTGGCTACAACTCAAGAAAATAATTTAGTTGTCAATCGATAGACCTACATTAAAACAAATACAAGCATCGCGAGCCTTAACTTGATTTAAACTTACAGTTACAAGATATTGCGCGAGTATCTAAGCTACCAACCCATAATTAATATTTTAGTCATTACATCTTATTACTGAGATTCACAGGTTTCTACTGTTTTATAATGAAATCAAATAAAACGTAATCAATTTTTTTATATATAATCTGCTTAATACACGGTAGAAACTCACTTGTATGCTATCTTGTTCTTAAATTGTTAATTTCCATGCATATGCCATTATTCACAATACATCTGCATTACTGTAAGAATAACCATTACTGCATTCAATAACAACTATATAATTTATGGAGTTCTTTATTAAGCGAAACAGATTAGGCTACTTATAACATGTAAACTGCAACTTTTGAAAATCGTTGGATACACTGCAGAGTGACGCTCTCCGTTCCCCTGTCCCACCGCGCTTACCAAGAAACTGATGTAAACACTACACTAGCGCCCTCCACGAAAAACCGCACTAATATCCTGGTCAGGTAATACAATATACACGCCCTTACGACGCTCTGTGGAGGTCGCATGTTCACTCTATCCTTACGCAAGTTCAAGGTGTAACTGAACTGCCAAAATCAGGTAGTATGTTGGATATACCCAAACCAACAACTGACTTTCCCCTTATCTCCATTCACATTAAACTCTCGGTATGAGGGTCAAGATCTAAGTGGAGATACATCTTGACATGATGCAGGAACATGTGTTCCCATCACTGCTGAAGCCAGAAGGTGACTTCCCTGCCTCTTCCCAGCAAGGTAGTGCGCCTCCTCACAATGCAATCTGTATCAGAGATTCGTTAGATGCAATACCGGCACATTGGATTGATCGACGAAATCCAGTTGAGTATACCCTTTCCCTTTCGACCTACCTGACACCCTTGTAGGGCCATCACAAAGGACCTGTTTATCAAGAAAAATCGCTGATATCTGACACCCTCGAACAACGAATCAGGCATGCTTGTGAATCTGTGACGCCAGTAGTGTTATTACGTGTCCATCAGGACTGGAAACTATGTCTTGCATTATGTGTAGCTCACAACGAGGAACACATACAGCATATCTTGTAGGATCTCACATGCAATGTTGACTTCAGAAAATTTCATTACTGATTAAAGTTAGATGAAGAATAAATTCAGATTCGTTTTTCTGGTGAAATGTCAGCTTAAAATTATGTGTCTCATAGCCCAATTCCCATTTCAAGTATTGGACCTGAATTCAAAATGTCGGATTTCAATATAGCCGCCATCATGCTAAATGATACCGTCTGGTGCTCTCTCACCCCAATTACCCACATCTAAAGCTTCGTCACCTTTCCTCAAGCCTTTCAATAAAAAGTGGTGTTGGACATTTGCCTCACCCTGTATATTCCAGTGCATATGAAACTCGGATATTACAGTACAAAGAGTAAGACCTTTTATTAAATTAGAAAACCGTATTAGCCTCCCCTCTTCTAATGGCGAGAGAGCTCGCATTTGGTGAACATAGCACCTAATCTGATCTCCAGTAGGAGAGAATTCTTTATGCCATTACAATGGTTTGGATTCCACGTTAATGTAACTCTCTCAGCTAGTTTAGTTGTTAGTGGGCGCAGCTTTCATGCGTGAGGTTCCTCAGGTTCGATTCCCTGCGAAAAAGCATTAAACGGTGGTTTAGATTTCACCTTAAACTGTAGGTACACACCTCATATACCCTCGATGCTGAAAAGGAACGCTAAACTTAAATAAATGACGATAGCTTTTCAATATGTAAAGTTGAGGTTCAGTGGTTTTTAGCCTCAGTAAAGTTGACGGTAAGTGAAGATACGTAGAGATGGTGGACGCAGTAAGTTCAAGGAAATAGCTGGTTTTTGTGGAGTAGAAAAGATATTGTAGGTGGCGGTCCTCTGCGCAATGTTCGAATCCCGTTGAGAAATAAAATTTCTAATTTAAGATCTTGTTATACGCTTTAAGCTAAAGAAGAGGGATAATTAATTGAATCCAATGATTATACAGTAACTGAAAGAGTGATAACATAAAAGAAAAGAAAGAACCTCGTAAATGAAATGAAATGAAATATTTCAGTTTAACGTCTTACGATTGTGTCATTTTGCCTAAGGGAGACAATGATTAAGGCAAGTGAATGATGATGAAAGACTTGGTGGAATGAGAAAGTGGGAGCTAAAAGGAGTACCCCGAGAAAACCCATGGACACGATTTTGTCCACTACCAACTTACTTGGCTGGCGATCGAACCACAGACCCCACGCATCAGAGGTAAGCACTCTACCACTGAGCCACAATGCCCCCTAGGAAGAAACTCGAGAAAGTCTCCGAACACGATGTGCTACAAAAAACTCACAAGGCCTGGGGTCGATCAATGGATCCCTTACACTAGAGATGAGTACTCTACCACTAACCCACTGTGCTCCTCGATTCCCCATGACGTTAGCAGAATATTCAGCCTACCCATCAATATGGCGAGTTGAGAGTTTTGTGAATTAAAAGCTAGCAACATACGTTCAAAAAAAAGAAAAAAAGAAAAGAACATACATTCCTATACCAGAGGTTACGTGTCCAACCATAGTCAATCAAGGATTTTGATTGTAGAGAGCGTATTATTTACTCTCAAAAAAGTTTTCTTTAAAAATAACTCACTCCCCCCCTCTCTCTCTCTCTCTTTGGCCTGTGGAACACAGAGATTCAATGCCACATTCACAAACGCTCCCATTGACTTCTGTCCTTAGCCAATTGGATCCAGTTTTTTACTTTGCATTCCTCTTTCTCGGAGATCCATCCTAATACTGTCCTCTCATCTGCACCTAGGTCTTCCCAATGGTCGTTTTCCGATTGGATTTCCATTTAGAACTTTGAAAGCGTTTCTACTTTCTTCCATTCTGGCTACATGCCCTGCCCACCTGAACCTTCTATACTTGATGACCTTAACAATGTTTGGTAAACGGTATAAATTACGGAGTTTCTCGTTCTGAAGTTTCCGCCATTCCTCTTAGGTACAAAATTATCTATATAGGCCTATCCCATTATGCTCTCAAAGAGAACATAACAGAAGTAGTGCATACGAAAATAGATATTTAACACTCCAAGGTTTATACCATATATGCGAATGTAACGAATGACTACTGGAAATGTGCAGTATTACTATGAAACAACTGGTGGAAAGGTAATGTGGGAGAGAACGGAGGAACCTACACATCCCACTGACATTATGTTGTCCACATGCTGAACCACTGAGCCACGGTGCCCCAGAAATATTATAGTTTGCTGTACTCACTTGTCTGTTGGAGTTAAAGTGTACTTTTATTCATTTTAAATAGAGAAGCGAAAGTTGACACTGTCTGTGATCTCAAGCTAACTCTTGGTTTAATGAATGAATACTACAAAACAAACAAACAAAAGAAATGTATATATTAGTAAATGAGTTGTTACTGCTATGTGGACTAAATCTTGAGAGGCACCAGACGCGCACCTAGAAATGTTCCTGGGAGGGGTCAAATGTATTTGTAGTGGGTATAACATAGAACCTGTCTCATTGTGCACCCGAAAAGACGATATGTGATTGTTAATTACTGCCACCAATTCTCTCAGAAAAAAAATAATAGAACTAAATTATTTTTATAAGAAAAGAAAGAGTACAGATAAAGCATAAAATCAAATCTTTAGCCTACATCAATCACTTCTATATTACATAAGTATAGTTCTGTTAAGAAGGCGTACAAATGTTAATCGAGTCACGAAATTTTGGGCGAAGGTCAGGAGCTGATGGGCTCTCCCGTTCTGTGCCCAAGGCCCTGGCACACTGAACACAAGTCCTTTGGCTGAAAATTTAACACCCTAATACAATTGATATTTTCCTTTACATTTATAAACACAAATTATTACTAACTATCCCCGCTTATCTAGTTCCTAGCGCGTGCGTCTTTAAGTACGTGAGTTCTAGTTAGTAATGTTTTATTTGTTTGTTCAACGTGCGATTTTAGCATCCAAATTGTATGAAAAATGGATCTAGACCTTAAGACAGAACCCGAAACATCATTTTAAATCATCTCCCACCGATAATCGAGCCATGGACTATGTGGCTAAATTGCAGAAAAGTACAAAGAAAACAATTGCGTTCTCTGTCGAAACTAAAAGTGTTCTATGTTATTTTAGACTGACACAGCGCCGCTCCAATTCACAATCAACTAAGGCCAATGAGAATATCTGTGAAGCGGGTGATGGATATTAGACATTTTGGCTCTATCGACAGGCTCTCTGGGCATGAGATAGGTGCCTCTTACTTAATTCTTATAATTCCACAACCGCCTAACGACGTTGAGGTCAATACTAAAAATTCTGAACACTCAAAGTGCTATGTCGGCCAATAATTAAACGCCGTACTATACACAGACAAAGGCTATAATTCACATAAACAAAAGCAGAATACCTTCAGAATATATAAATCAATAAAATATTTCTTTCACGATGCAAGAACTATAATATTAAAAGCTTAAAAGTATATTAATACAAGCAAAATAAATCAGAAAACAAATGAAGATCACAAGTCGCAAAGTAGCTCAAATTTACGTACACCCTAGGTATTTTCCTAAATTGTATCGTCTTAATTAACAAAAAACTTACCTAGACTGATCGGATTGAAGAATTTTTGGGTTTCTTGAGCTCCGTTCTCTATTAGCTGTCAGCGTACCCACCTTTCTTTGAGATGATACTTCTACGCAGCACAGCAGCACAAAATGGCGATTCACTTCCGCTCATTCGTTTTATACCTTCTTATGAGACGTATGAACAGTGTTGCCAACAGATGCCTTGAAAAAGTAGCTATGACAAACAAAATCAAGCTGAAAGTACCTAAACTAAACTAAACTTATAACCAATATAATTAAAGAAGGAAAGCAAGCAAAGCACTTCAGAACTTTGAAGGACCAACTAACCTTTTCCGAAACCAAACACTTTTATCGTTCACATTTAAAATATTTAAAGAGTGTTCTTCCATCATTCACAAGAAGTATTAAACTTTCTTAAGTTCTTTCCTTCGTTTACAATTCTTGATGCAATAGTAGATATATTTTAGTGGCATTATTGATTCAGAATAACACTAGAAGTACAGGTCACAAGGCGAAACCTCACATATTAACGTAAATTATATATGTCCTAATTAACCTTCAACTATTCTGGAGGAAAAAAAAAACTATACTTACATTTGGGTGGAATCTGAAAAATTCAAATTCTTTATTTCATAAATATTGAATTTTTGTGCTTTGCTAAAAAAAATCCTTAGTATTGGCTTTGATTTTTCGTTCTTATTTTGGTATTTTCAAGGGAATCGTAGTACCACATACACGTTCCAACATGTATTTGTAAAGCTACATGTATGTACTTTCATTGATGTTTGAGGATAGTCCACCCGTAGAAGGAAACGCCTTCTCTAATGCCAGCTGCATCTGTTGTGTCGTTTTAAGAGTTCTATATATTATATATAAAATATATAATATATATTTTAAACTTAAAAATATATTATATATAAATCGAGTTTACCAATCAAGACGTTCAATAAAAAAGAGTATTTGTAACGTTCACACTTATAGTTTGATACACTAGATCCCAAGTAACTCATATTGCAAAACGTCAGAGTGCTTATTTTGGTTTCTATTAATACAATGATAGTTCACGGCACACTATGAGGGTGTAAAAGAAACCAGCACCATATATTACTAACTTTAAATTTAGAGATAGCCTAACCAAATGACAACTGGGGTCTGTGAGACCCCACCAGAGTAGTTAAAGGGCAACAATGACTGGTGTGTTGGCGAAAGTGATACAAGTAAAATAGTTCCTGTATACTATGGTGTGATAACATAAGAAAGGATTAGAAAAATTGCAAACTATATTTCGTTTTAACTTTCATTTTTAAAGAAAAAATTTGATTTAAAGAGATTTTTAAGTACTGTTAAGAAAGAATTACTAGAAATTAGCAATTAAGGATGAATAATTGGCTAAAATTATAGATAAGAATGAAACCATACTTTTTTAAAGCTAAATATGGTGTAAAAAAAGCTGAGGTGGCAATATTGTGTATGCACAGAACGAGTGTTGACTACCAAAGTCGTTGCACAACTTAATTCTTCCACAGCTTCAGCTCTTCATGATTTCAAAGAAGAAAAATCAAACAGATATAGTCACAAATTTCAATAATAATAATAAGATAATTCTTTAAGAATAGGAATTATTTATTAAATGCAATTTTAATTGAATATTGTTTCGGAACTCTTTGCTACAATGACGTATACTTGATTAGAGTTGACCAATCAGAAGCCTCTTACGTTGATGTTCTATCTACAAAGAAAAAAAATCTAGTAGCTTAACATCTCATGATTTTGTCTATTAGGCTAAGAAAGACGAATGATTCGATCTTAGAGGTATTTAAATTAAGGAAGTCCTGTGTCCTGAAGAAAATAAAGGTTGTTTTTAAAAAATTATATCTTCCTAAGTTTTTACTCTAAACTGTTGAAACTTTCAGAAATGAAAGAAAAAAGTCCAATCTATTAGAAGATGCCGATTTACGTATGTGAATAAATATTGTAACTTTATTTCCTGCAAAGTAATAATGCTCGAGTGTCGTGAATGATAATGAAACTTCTCTTTCTACACTGACTGAAAGCCATTCTTGGATCAGCTTTCCAGTAGATAATTCACAAAACTTTCAAAATTAATTTCTCAAATAAAAGAACATACAAAAATTGATTTTTGGTTCGTATTTTAAATTTTAAATTGTCGTGTTCCCAAATGACAATCGGATTTAACGTAAATTTACAGTCAGTCGTTTTCTGTAACTACAGTAGGTTTGAAAGCGTTAAGGCAAGTGAATGATGATGGAAGAGTTGGTGGAATGGAAATGTGGAAGGAAAAGGGAGTATCTCGAGAAAACCCCACGGATACGATGTTGTCCACCTCAGATTTACTTGGTTGGAAATCGAACCAAGGACCCCATATACCAGAAATAAGCGATCTGCTACTGAGCTTCCTTGCCCCCTTAATCTACAGAGAACGTCACCAACTGTATTATTATTAAGTATTCTGTCTTTCATCAGGTCCTGGGACTAATGAGGATTTTTTTCAGTTTTAAATTTTGGCCTGGAAATGTTTCTTCCACTTTTCTCAATCTTAAACTTTCTCTTTTAACTTGGGGGCGCAGTGGCTCAGTGGTAGAGCGTTCACCTCCGGTGCTTGGGGTTGCTGGTTCGATCCCAGCTCCCGCCGTGTGGACTTTGTGGTGGACAAACACCGTGCTCGTGGGTTTTCTCGGGGTTCTCCCATTTCCTACCACTTTCTTCATTCCACCAATTCATTCATTTCTCATCATCACCGTCTCCTTTAGCCTAACCGGCATAACCGTGGGACGTAAAACATAAGATTTCATTTCATTTCATTTTTCCTCTTTTAACTTCCAATATTTTTTCCTATCTTTCAAATCATCGATCAGTTGTGTTCTTCTTCTTCCTATTCGTGGCTTCCCTTTCATCTTTCCTTCTATGGCGGTGTGAAGAAGACAATTTCTTCGCAAGATGTGTCCAATCCAATTGCCCTTTCTACGAAGGATGGTGTCCAGAAGTGTCCTCTTCTCTCCTACCCGTTTTAAAACATCTTCGTTTGTTGTTCTCTCTGTCCATTTTATCTTCTCCATCTTCCTCCAGCACCACATTTCGAAGCTCTCCAAATATTTATTCTCTAACTTCCGTAATGTCCAAGTCTATCAACCATACAGTCCAATGCTCCATATATAGCACTTGACCAACTTCTTCTTAAGTCCAATATTGAGCCTGCAAGTTACGAGTAAGAGTGATCTTTTCTTGTTGAATGCTTCTTTGGTTATGGCAATTCTTGACCTGATCTCTTTGGTGCAGTAAGCGTCTATCGTCAAAATACTTCCCAGACACTTGAAATTATCGACCTCTTCAAGTTCTTTTTGTTCCACTCTAATCTGTAAGGGCGTGTTTCCACGGGATATTCTCATGACATTCGACTTTTGGATGTTAATTTCCATTCCATACAGTTTTCCAGTGTCAACCATTTTGTCAATCATCTCATGCAGTCTTCCTTCGGTTTTAGCTATTGTAAGAAGCCCTTTTTTCCTTAATACAATATTGAATATACTTTTTAACTTCCCTTATACTTGGAAATACCAAATAGTCAAAATGTATGATGTTTTATTAATCATAGCAATAGAATTATTGCTTAGGAAGTTAAAGAATTTTCTAGATTGAGGAAGACAAAATATAAATGGAAAACGTTTTCCCAGTGCATTTCTTTGCAAAGGGTAGGAAAAGAAGTTTACTTTAAATCTCACATCTCTTATAAGAAAAGCAGCTTTAAGGGAGGTTAAAACTATACAATATAAGGGAAAAGAATGACTTAAAGATACAGCATTTAGTTTTGGTGCGAAGAGTCCCTGCTTCGTTCCTTGGCCATGTGAATTTGCTGTGGGCAATATCGTGTGTGTTTTCTCTGGTTTTCTTGTTTCTAGTGAACTATCATATCATTGGAATTCTAGAAACAATAACAACTTTTTTAGTTCGATTCCCGGCGGGAGCTCATGTGGTTCGGATTCCACGTTAATCAGTAGGTCCACGTCTCATATAGCCTCGCTGCTGAAAGGGATGATAAACTCAAAATCAACTCAACTCAACTTTTTGCAATATGATGTACTTGGGGTCTGAATATCCCCATTGGAGTTTATTCGTTGTCGCATGTTACATATGTTAAATCCAAATGAAGACGTATTTAGGAATAAATGGAAGAGGAATATAATCTAGATTTAGGATAAATTCGGTAAAGCCAAGCAAGCAATTATTTTTTACTCGGAAGGAGATTAAACTTTCCAATAGCTTCATAATTACGCTCAACAAAGATTTTAGTAAAATTACAATGAACTACTGTCAAAGTTACTATCATTTTAACATTATTATATTACAGTGATGCATAAACCGCAAATATACGAGATTAGGATTAGTATTTAGATTTCTGGACTTTCGGCATTTATGGCCATGTTAGCCCGTCACCGATGATGGTTGACGTTCCTCGGCGATCACGCCTGCCTGAGGAAACGGAAGAAAGGCAATGGTCTGGGACCCTTATGTCAGGCACCATCCCAGTATTTGCCTTGTGTAAAAGAGGAAAACCCAGGAAAATCTCCCTTAGGATGGACCTTAAAATCTCCCTTATTTACACTTTTTCGACCGAATGTTCCTACCGGGAATCAACCCGGGATTGCACGCACCAAAGACAAAAACGTTAGCGATTACTCTACACGCGGCCACCCTACACATAAGGTTTAGATTTTTTTTCGATATCAAAATTTCTGGTGGCCCTGGATAGTACCGTGTCTATGAACTTCTTCGGAGATCATACATTTCTGAAACGTTCTTTTCTTTCCAAGGGCCGATTACGTTACTCGCTTTTGGCGTAGGAGACCCGGGTTCGATTCTCGGCGGGAGTTCATGTGGTTCGGATTCTACGTTAGGGGGCGCGGTGGCTCAGTGGTAGAGCGTTCACGTCTGGCGCTTGGGGTCCCGGGTTCGATCCCAACCCCCGCCAAGTGAACTTTGTGGTGGACAAACACCGTACTCGTGGGTTTTCTCGGGGTTCTCCCGTTTCCTCCCACTTTCTTCATTCCACCATTTCACTCATCTCTCATCATCACCGTCTCCTTTAGCCTAACCGGCATAACCGTGGGACGTAAAACTCAAAGATTTCATTTCATTTTATTTCGGATTCTACGTTAATCAGTAGGTCCACGTCTCATATAGCCTTGTTGCTGAAAGGGACGTTAAAATCAACTCAACTCAACTCATTCTTTCCAGGAATTCTTTCTTCATCCAATTCCCATCCATCTCTACTAGTTTACAGCGAATATCAGTAAGATCTCTTTCAGCATTCACGAGGCGGTATAGAAAAGTGGAAAACACAAAATAGAAGTTGAGTGCTGTATAATGTAGCAAAAATAACACCACCATAGGTTTGTAATAAGGTCGAGGAAAATGTTATATCGTCTTGAAAACCATATCTTGTCACACCTCATTCTCATAAGATATACTCTGACGCGTTAAATGGGATGCTTACAAGAAGTACATGCTTCACTATTAGGAAACATAAAATAACAATAGATGCTAAATAAAAGTGTATATTGTTTATGTAAAAAGTATTTTTCAGAAGATTAAAAACTTGATTGGCAACGAAGACAAAGTATTAGCTGTTCAATTGAATCACCAAGTATGCGATACAAGCAAATGAGCCAATCATCTCTTCGCATATTTTTTTCACGCTCGACTCTAGCCATAGAAACTAAATACACGTTTCTGATTGGTTGCAGTTCGCGATTGTCCAAACCTTCGGTGCACGTATTGTGTATTATAGTAATAGAAGAAAATTGTCACGTTGTGTGTTGATAAAATTAAAAATATAATTATGTTTGGTTACATTTCGTAAGAACATGAGAGGCATTTTTTTCAAGCGCTACCCTAAAAAAAAAAATATGAGGGGCGCGTTGGTTCAGTGGTAGAGCGTTCACCTCTGGTGCTTGGGGTCCTGGATTCGATCCTAGCTCGTGCCGTGTGGACTTTGTGGTGGACAAACACCGTGCTCGTGGGTTTTCTCGGGGTTCTCCCGTTTCCTCCCTCTTTCATCATTCCACCATTTCACACATCTCTCATCATCACCGTCTCCTTTAGCCTAACCGGCATAACCGTGGGACGTAAAACTTACAGATTTCATTTCATTTCATTTCCTAAAAAATATGACTTTTGGTCACAAGTAAGCGGGTGAGGTTCGAACGTGGACCACCCGAGTGTGCGTAATGTCATGTGGTATTATCATGTGGGTAAAGGTGGAACAAAACGAGCCCTCCGGGGCTTCTAACTACTTCGCTCGCTACCGCTCGCTCAGCTGTTTCGTGGCTTAAATAAATCACTTTTATGCATTATATATTACGTGTCTTATTTTAATAATAAAAGTGTTATGAAAATTAACAAGAAACTCACCTTGAGCCGGGTTTAAACCCACTCCAAAAGAGATTATGATTACTAGCATACTAGACCACCAGGACCGACAGCAGCAGGCGTTTGATTTCTGCCATATGTATGCTACATGGCGAGAAACGGATAACTTCAACCAATCAGAACAGCGTATTTACTCCTATGGCTACAGTCTAGCGTGATTAAAAACTATGCGACCAATACGCAGTAATAGTACAAAGTTAATCAACCAACTACAGAATTGTAGTTCAACGTTTAACGCCTGCTCAGCATTTGCCATAATCATACTAAGCAGTAAGGTGTAATAGGTCAAACGAGTAAGTTTATGCATATTTAAAGTTCAATAATGCAGTGATCACTCGGAAAACAAATTGAGCAAATACATCAACCAAACACTCGTGATAATGTCAAATTCGAGTTAGAAAACTATTTGAGATTCTATATTTTTAACATCGATTTTGAAAACAAATTCCACAGCAACAACAATAGTCGCTTCTTTTAGTAATGCGTCCTAACTAGTTGTCAAAGTATGAAACACTTTCATCCGAATTCTGCAAATACTTAACTCAATAACATTCTTCTGCCTATTTATTTCAGGTATCATAACGTTGGGTATTGGTATTAGAGCTATCGTTCTAAACGTTCGTTGGTAAGAACATTGTAGTTTGTTTAAAATAGTTGAGGTCACTAAATTGTAAGGAAATGTTTAATTTATCCATTACCATCAAATATCGTAGAACACGTATAAATACCTACGCTTCTAGACGTAGTGGTCCTGGTGAACGGGGATCGACAAAAGGTCGATGAAGGCTCAGGGGGATGAAAGATCTTGGATAAGGAGGTCGATCCGTTCGCTTTGTTCTACAGTACATTACCATGGAAGATAAAACTGGAAAAATTCATTTCACTTTGTAATTCTGTGTACCCTTTAAAAAATCTGTATATTTGCGTATTGAGGAAAATTTGCAGCCAAAATTACGCACTTTAAGTGTACATTTGAGTGAGTAGTCAGTTGATCAAGGATCGAAATAACACGTATGGCAAAATAGCCCCCCACTTTAGAAAATTGAAATACACCATTCGAAAGCAAATCGTTTGTACCGTTTGTACCGAAAAAAGTTTTGTTTGTACCCTAATAGTTTTCGAGAAACAGGGAATGATATTTGGGGCGGGAGGCTAAATGTGATCACTTGTTTCTCGAACACTATCAGGGTACAAACAAAACTTTTTTCGGTACAAATGGTACGAACGATTTGCTTTCGAATGGTTTATTTCAATTTTTTGTGCTGTGATACGGGGCGGCTATCTTGGCGCCAAGATAGCCCCCTCCCAGTTGACCTCTCAAGTAACCCTATAAGGAAAATGGTACAAACGAAAATATTTTCGGTACAAACGGTACAAGCGTAGTACAAAGGAATGACCTAGTCATTGTTTCAATTTTCTAAAGTGGGGGGGGGGGACTATCTTGCCATACGTGAAATAACTACAAATATTTTTAAAAATGTACACTTTTAGATACATTTTTGAAACACCTATCAATCTAGAAAAGCTCGTAAAAAGAACCTACAAATGAAGACAACATTTTGATAGGCAGTAATATGATTAGATGTATACGTTTTGCAGATGATATGACACTTGTGATGGAATCTGAAAAGTAAATCAATAATGTTGGAAAACTGGAGGAAGACCTGTGAAGAAATGAAATTAAACCTTTGAGTTTTATGTCCCACAGTTATGCCGGGTAGGCTAAGGGAGACGGTCATGATGAGAAATGCATGAAATGGTGGAATGAAGAAAGTGGGAGTGCCCGGAGGGAACCCACGCACACGGTGTTTGTCCACCACAAAGTTCACTTGGCGGGGACTGGGATCGAACCCGGGATCCCAAGCACCAGAGGTGAACGCTCTACCACTGAGCCACTGCGGTACCCAAGACCTGTGAAGAAAATGGAATGGAAATAAATGTTAGAAAGACACAAGCTTTGCACGGGCGGATCCAGGACAGACTTCTGCGGGGAGAAGGGGGTTCTAATAATGCTGGTTAGAGCTACTTTTAAGAGCTCCAAAATCTGAGATGGGTTTTATTTATACATATATAAAAAACAAGAAAGTTTCCTCGTCTGGGGGCCAATCGCCCTGATCGCCCCCCTGAATCCGTCCTGAGCTATTGTGATTGGAACAAAGCGGTCAGTGTTAAATATAGAAACAGGAGGGGAGAAAATAGAACCGATGATCAGTTTGTGATACATCGGTAGTATTATTAGTAATTATATGAAGTGCGAATGTGAAATAAAAGCAAGGATAGGAATGGCGGAAAAGCCTTTAGGAGTAAGAGAAATATGTTTTGTGAGGACTTGAATAAAGAGTTGGGAAAAAGACTCATCAAATGCTTCGTGTGGAGTATTGTGCTGTAGGAGTCAGAAACATGAACATTACGCAAAAATGATGAAAAATGACTGGAAGCTTTCGGAATGTGAGTGTGGAGAAGAATGGAGAGAATTAGCTAAATCGAGCGAAAAATGAATTTGGTATTATTAGAAATGGTGAAGAAGAAAAGATCAATTTGAGATATTATTAAGAAGAGGAAGAGAAACTGGTTTGGACATTGGCTAAGAAGGAACTATCATGAGGGATGTGCTAGAAGGTATGGTGGTAGGAAAGATATGGAGGGGACAAAGAAGACTACAATTGATGGGCATTATAAAAACAAGTAAATCGTACATAAAGACAAAAAGGTTATCTGAAGACCGTGGAGCATGGAAGCTTCTCTATTGCGGCTAGGGATAGGCACAAGTCGAGCTGAAACTCGACTCGACTCGAAACTCGGCTCGAATTCGAGTCGAGTTTCGAGCCGAGTCAAAGGTAGTTTTCTCGAGTCGAGTTCCGAGTCGAGTTACTGTTTTTGAGATCGAGTTTCGAACCGAGTCGAGTTAGATACATGGCTCGCTCGTTTAGCTCGTTTTGAAAACATGGCCTGATTAAACTGGAAAGCGAAAGCCATGAGAAATGTAAGCCGTAATGTGGAATAATGTAATGTAATCTTTGAGTTTTACGTCCCACGATTATGCCGGTTAGGCTAAAGGAGACGGTGATGATGAGTAATGAATGAAATGGTGGAATGAAGAAAGTGGGAGGAAACGGGAGAACCCCGAGAAAACCCACGCACACGGTGTTTGTCGTAATGTGGAATACTTTTAGTGTTGCTCACGAGAGGGGATACTGTTTGCATCCCATCTCGTCTCGATAACGAGACCACAATAGATTTTTTTAAAAATAAAAGGACAGCCTCAAATCTCGTGAGCACCAATATATGTATATACTGTAGTTTTTACCATCAAGGCTGAGACTTGCGTGGTCCTATTTCTGAACCTAAGCAGAAGCCCAACCCGGGTAGTGATATCAAAGGGCTCGGCTCGGTTCAACTAAGCGAACAACTAGGCTAAAGGAGATGGGGATGATGAGAAATGAATGAAATGGTGGAATGAAGAAAGTGGGAGGAAATGGGCGAGCCCCGAGGAAACCCATGCACACACGGTGTTCGTCCACCACAAGGTTCGCTTGGCGGGAGCAGAGATGGAACCCGGGACCCCATGCACCATAGGTGAACGCTCTACCAATGAGCCACGGCGGCGCTTATAATAATAATAATAATAATAATAATAATAATAATAATAATAATAATAATAATTTGTAGTAATAGTAGTAGTAGTGTCATTGATAATAATTGTATTGTGTAGTATGATACTTGAAGAGAGTACTTGAACTATACACACGATTCGGATCGTTTTGGCTCGACTCGACTCGAAACTTGAACCAAATTCGAGTCGAGTTGGAGGAAATTTTTCGAGCCGAGTTCTCGAGTCAGGGTTCAAAGATGTCTGTTTCGAGTCGAGTTGAGTTTCAAAGAAAACTCGTTCGAACTCGCTCCTGCCCATCTCTAATTGCAGCAAGTGACCTGCCAATAATGGCAGAATACCTGTGATGATGATGATGATGTATTATGAGACACCTGCATTGAAATTTATGCACTTAGAATGTGTAATAATCAAATCTATGTTTGTACTAATTTCTACTCATTTAAAAATTGGAATACCCCTGTATTGTAAGATAACTGAGATCACGTGAGTTTGCTAGCGTAATTATTATACCGAAGGTCTAAGCGCCTTAGAATGCAACACAATTTTAGAATGTAGTGCATTTTAATACATTATATATTCCAAGAAAATTGCGTTCAAAATCAACTCATTCCGTGCGTGAAACTGGAAAATGAAAGATCTAAATAGCACGTAATTTATGCTAACATTTTATTCAAAGTGGTTTGATGATGCAGTATATTGTAATGATTTTGCGTTTTTCTTTCAATTTTCATAAAAATGATGTTCTAATAACAAGATATAGAATGATTTGTGTTTCAGCGAATGTTCTTTATAATTACACATTTCACTTATTTTCGACCTTAAATAGTATTTTTATCTCCATCATATCGCCAACAGTAATATATATAGATCACTTACAACCATGGATCTAAAAGTAAAAGTAAAAATCAATATTTTAATTTTACCAAAATCTTTATACATTTCACGCACGTGGATATGTTGGCAAGGGCGCCGATTTCTCTGTAAATTTGGGGGGGCTCATTCAGATGCAGAAGGCATATATGAGGATTTTTAGACAAATTATGCATTGAAAATATGTCAAATATTGTATATTCATAAATACAATGCGGGGGCCCACATGAGCTTTGGGGGGCCCGCCCTCCCCCCGCCCCTCTGCAATCGGCGCCCTTGTATGTTAGTCCTTTCTCTTATTCATTTGTGAAATTGTCCAGACAAGCTGGAAGAGATGGTATTTATTTATCTCCATTATATAACTTTCATGTTATGTAAAATTGTGTACGCAAACAATTGTTATGAACTGTAAAAACTTTCTAGTTGCATTACGCTGAAAATCGTATTTCTCCCAAACTGGCATTTTCCTACAAATGTCAAAATTTTATATTTTATACACCACAAGTAATATTTTTCCACGTTTCAGTACTATCCCTTCCGTGGTATATAAACTGAAGACTTCCTAGAGGTATTCATTTCGGTCTCTAATATGGACACCCATAACTAGTAGACCAACAGTAGAAGTCTGCACGGGCTCGGGCCGAACCTGCGGGCCGGACTCGAGCTTACAAAGCAAATACTACTTTGGACTCGAGCCGTAAATGTTTAAATATACTATCATATTTCTAGGGCCTTTTCGGGCCTAACTTTGTAAATATAGAGTAGAACGATGTTTATTGGACCGTTGTTTCTGGAGAACTTTTAAAGCACAAGTGCAAAATTAAATATCTAATTGCTGTAAATAAAAATACAATTTGGCGTTAATTATTAAGTTTCTGTAATTCGGGCTCATTTGATTATCACACGAGCTCGAGCCAGGCTCGGGCCAAAATGTTAAAACATATTTCGGACTCGGGTCGGGCCTCACATTATAAATTCACAGGGCGGGCTGGGTTCGGGCTAAAAGTTTCGGCCCTTGCAGACCTCTAACCAACATCTCAACCTTTCAGAGATAAACAACCGAGTCCGCAATGCTAACTCTGAACTGAAAACCTATCCTATGAGAATTAATATCTATCCTCATTCTAAGTTGCACTGAATAAGTGATGAATCCAGTAGGCTTCGCGTTTAGTATCATTTATCGACTCACCAGGATGAACCTTTCCAGGTTTATAAGAGGGAAGACATCTACATGATGAACAGCAAGTTAGTGAGAAAGAAATATGTTCCTTGTATACAGAAATTCACTACACTACATAAAACACTTCATTTTCCTAAGTGGTCAATGAAAGTCTATTAAACTCAGATATAAAACATACTTTTCTGTTAAGTAATTTATTTACGCAAAAAGACTAAAATTACCGATAGGAGATTAGTTAATTGTGTGTCTTAATGACACTGAATGTTGCATATTTAAGCTTTACCTTCATCTCTGTAATAGTGCCATTAAGACATGTCGTCACAACTTTCAGAAAAGATATATATATATATATATATATATATATATATATATATATATATATATATATATATATATATATATATATATTCAAAGAATAGAAATAGCACTTTGTGGAAGAAGTTGAATTGAAAACTATTTGTGCATAATTTCAGAATTTTTATTAAATAGGCGCCTTTTATAAGTATCATTTTGTGCGTTTTGTTCTAGGGTATATAAGATCATTATTAAAAAGTACAACATTTTTCGTTTCAGTTTAAAAAAATGAAATGTTTCCGCTTTATATAAAATTAATCTAAACAGAAGAAACTTTAACAGTTTAAAAAGAGCTTCCAATCGTTCTAACTGTATACAAATCATAATTTTCGGAGTTTCTAATAATACAAATAATGTAAATAATGTAATTTTTACTAAGGATTTTTTTTCACTTACACGTGTTAGAGGACTGGTATTTCCGCAACCCACAATACATAATTCATTTCTGGTTGCATAAGGAGTAGGGAATCAGCTGATCTCGGAAGAACAAAAAATAAGTAAATTTTATTTTCGTTAGTTTCGGTTCGGAATGGGGAACTCAAGCCATACTTTCCGAGCATTTTTTTTTTTTTCAATTTTGTTTCAAAATTTCAGCACATTTTATTTTATCTCCTTAGATTTAAAGATAAAACGGGATTTTTTAAAAAATAAATTTTAAGTACTGAGTTCTGACAATTTTTAGAATGTGACAAAGTCATTAGCACCAGAAGAGTCACCTCTGGTGCTAAGGCTCAATGGTCCGATCACAAATTACGTGAGCTAGCGGTGAGCATCGTGTCCCTGGAGTTCTTCTTTGATGTCTCATATTCTTATTCTCGCAATGGTTTTTATGAGCATTCATTCACTTTCATTAACCCTTTAGACACGAGTGTGGCATATAAACACATAACCGATCATTATGTTAAAAACAAGTGTGGTGTATATAAACAATACCTGAACAAAAACTGTGTGTGTAATTTATAAGCCACATTTGCTTCTAATTGCAAATAAGTCATTCAATACTCAATCATATGCTTGGGTAACTTCTAGGTATTCAATTTTTTCTCTTTCTGAAGAACGACTAATAGCTGTTCCTACAGAGAATTTCTTTATAAACGGCTGTGGCATATAAACACAGCTGATCATTCCATTTAGGACGACTGTGATATCTAAACACGACAGCTGGATGGAAAGGACAGATATAAATTTTTAGCTTCACTTGCGTGTGGTTAGACAAGCAAGTTATTCAATATCCAATCATTGGCTTAGATGGCTTTTAGAGGATACATTTTATGCTGGACATAAGTTTTAGTGTTACTCCATACATAATAATTTTTGAACGACCGTGAATTTTAAAAATTCTGTTTTTAGCAATAGATAGCTAATTGGATTGTCTTGACCAAGTTCGTGAACGGAGTGAATCTGTTACAATCTCCCCGGGTAAGGATGATTTTAACGGTGGTTATCCTAACAGCGTTCTAAACTTTTAATAGCTTAACTCGAACCTTCAAAGTCAAGTCTATAAGGCTTGCACAAGTTTGTATTTACATGGCTGCACACCTAACCAAAACTTGCTAGTTCCTAGATTGCAAGCCTGTTTCAGACTTGGCAATAATACATAATACAGTAGGACGTCGATAATCCAAACGTCAAAAATCCGAACGCGGTCCCTAGAAGCTTTTTACATTTTGTCTTAGCGCTAGCAATAAACAAACTATAGGGTTGTCCGTCGGCGTTGTGTGAAGTCAATGTTTTTCCAAAAGCTCATTCATATGTAATTGTTTGTCATACATATTTTTATTTTCCCTTATGCCTATACAAGTTTTAAGTGTGAGTTACAAGAACAGTGTAATTTAGTGTACGAGCAGGTTGTTCAGAAACATTAAATGTAGGTAGCGTTACGTACTGTATTGTAATTGCTGTATGTACTGTGTGACCACTGTATCGATAAAAGAGCATACCGTACAGTATATTTAAGCCTAAATGGCATTTTCTTGGTCATTTTCAAAAATCCGAACTATCTGTGGTCCGAATTAGTTCGGATTTTCGATTTCCTACTGTATAAGGCCAGCCTTAAAATTCCTATAAATTGATATAGCTGTCAAGTATGACTTAAAATTTACACTTCGCAAAGTCATACACAGTAAGAACCTCTAAAGCTACGTCTAACACGCAAGCATTATTGCGCGGCCTTTATTCTTATATCTGTTCTAAGCATACATAGATTTATACGTCAAAGCTATCTGAACTTCAAGCACAACTTGAAATTTACACTTGACAAAGCCATAAGCAGAGAAAATTTCTAAGGTTAAGTATATCATGGAAAATTAAAAGCGAACTTAGACTTGCCTGTTCACTTGCTTGATTACTTCGTATGTATATCCAATATCTCATAGATGAAAATGTGCTGCGGTTAGATTCTTAGAAGGTAAAACATATTTTTGAGATTAGCAGATTTTTGGGGGGGTCAGACCTAAAAATTCATTGGTCAGGTTAAAAGTATACAAAGTATACAAAGCCCAGAGTATTGTTGTTGCTTGAGGTCAGTTTAACCTGAAATATGAGATTGTTTTGGTTCAATCTCAAAAATATTAGTGAAGTTAAATTCCCACATACTTAAGATATAAGAGGGTATATAAAGCCTAGAGAATTGTTGTTGTTTGACATTAGTTTAACATGAAATGTACATTTTTTGGTTAAACCTAAAAAGATATTCGTTAAGGTAAATTCTCACATACTTGGAGAATGGAGGGTATATAAAGCCTAGAGAATTGTTGTTTGACATTAGTTTAACCTGAAATATGAGATTTTTTGGTTAAACCTCCAAAAATATTGGTAAAGTTAAATTGTCACATACTTGGAGCATGAGAGGTTATATAAAGCCTAGAGAATTGTTGTTGTTTGGAACCAGTCTCTGATGTGTGGGACCACTAACTTAATCCCAGCTTGTGTCAAGTGGGCTTTATAGTGGCAAACACCGCATGTGGGTTTCCTCAAAGATATCTCATTTCTTTGAACTGACTTCATTACATTATTTCATCCATCACCACCGTCCCCTTTAGCGTATAGGGCATAACGTGGGACGTAAAAGTAAAAGATTTCATCTCATTTCATTTTTCAGACATCGGTTTAACCCTCAAGAATAAGCATTTTTATTTGTTGTTAATCTTGGCATCAAACAACGATTCATTGGTTCATTCATGACTAAACCTTTTGTTTGATTCTTTTTACAGTTTTAACCCAAGTTTATTTTTATTTTAAGAAAGAAATGACACAGCCATTCGCTTTTTATCCATAATGTTGTTTATTTATTTATTTTTGTATTTTACGTGAAGAGTATCATCTTCTTGACAAGAGTTATAGTGGGAAATGTTTTTAAGTGTTGTGTTCTTCACCTTCTAATAACTACACAAAATTTCGCAGATATCAGGCGGGAAACTTCCAAAACTTTTAGAACAAAGAAACGCGATTTCTTGAAAGCTAAAATTAAGGAACTTGAAGATAATAGTAAAAATAAAAACACATTATTTTGTGACACTGATCACTACCTGGTAGTAGCGATAATACGGGAGAGATTATCGTTGAATAAAGGTAATATTCAATGTCCGAAAACGGAGAGATTTAATTTAAAGAAATTAGAAGAGAGCCAGCTAAGAGAGGAATACCAGATTGAAGTTTCGAATAGATTCTCGGTCTTAGAAGACTCGGAGTGCACTAGTGTTGAGGATACTTGGATTGAAATTAGAGATAGCATTAAAAGTTCAGCAATAGAAAAATTGGTACACGCGGTAATACGTAGGAACAAACCATGGTTCGACCAAGAATGCATTAAACTAGCAGAGAAGAGAAAACAGGCAAAATTACGGTGGCTACAAAATCCGAATGAAATAACTACACAAAATTTCGCAGATATCAGGCGGGAAACTTCCAAAACTTTTAGAACAAAGAAACGCGATTTTCTGAAAGCTAAAATTAAGGAACTTGAAGATAATAGTAAAAATAAAAATATTCGGGACATGTATAAGGGGATCAGCGAATTTAAGAAAGGCTATCAACCTCGTGCTTATATATTAAAGAAATCTGACGGAACAGTTCTCACTGATACGGATAGCCTCTTAAATAGATGGAAAGATTTCTTTGACGATTTGCTAAACACGCAGCCAAAAACTAATGTGCGTGGAGAAAAGGAGATACACACCGCAGAACCGTATATTCCAGAACCCAATCGAATAGAAGTGGAAGCCGCTATAAAGAAATTAAAGAAACACAAATCTCCGGGTGCAGATGAAATTCCGGCTGAGTTAATTTTAGCTGGAGGCGAAAAATTGTGGAACAAGATACACAAACTCATTCTCCTTATCTGGAACAAGGAAGAATTGCCACAAGAGTGGAAAGAGTCAATCATTGTGCCAATTCACAAGAAAGGCGACAAAACTGACTGTAATAATTATCGAGGCATTTCTCTTCTGTCAACATCCTATAAAATCCTTTCAAATATTCTGTTAGCAAGATTGACCCCATACGCAGATGAAATTATTGGAGATTATCAGTGCGGATTTAGACGAAATCGATCAACTATCGACCAAATATTTACCATTCGCCAAATACTCGAAAAGAAGTGGGAATACAATACCCCGGTACATCAACTATTTATTGATTTTAGAAAGGCTTACGACTCGGTTAGGAGAGAAACATTATACAACGTTCTTACAGAACTTGGAACACCGAGAAAGCTAATTAGATTAATTAAGATATGTTTAAGTGAATCCCAAAGTAAAGTTCGGGTAGGAAAATTTTTGTCCACTAGCTTCCACGTCGAAAATGGCCTGAAACAAGGAGATGCGTTGTCGCCATTATTATTTAACTTTGTGCTGGAATACGCCATAAGGAAAATCAAAGATAGCAACCAGGGCCTAGAGTTGAACAGCATTCACCAGGTGATGGCATATGCTGATGATGTAAATTTAATAGGGGATGATAGGAGAACAGTAGAAAGAAATGCAGAGATCTTATTAAACGCTTGCAGGGACATGGGTTTAGAAGTAAATGCAGAGAAAACTAAATACATGGAAGTGCGTCGGGACCGTAATACGGCAAATTGTGGAGGCGTTAAAATATTAAATAATACTTTTGATAAAGTGGATACTTTCAAATATTTAGGATCAATATTAACAGACGAAAATCATATTCACGAAGAAATTAAATGTCGACTAAAAGCAGGGAATTCGTGTTACTATTCAGTTCAAAATCTCTTGTCATCGCGAATTCTGTCGAGGAATTTGAAGCTTAAAATATATAAAACGATAATCATGCCTGTTGTTCTGTATGGTTGCGAAACATGGTCGCTTACTCTGAGGGAAGAACATAGACTGAAAGTATTTGAGAACAGGATCCTGAGAAGAATATTCGGACCCAAGAGAAACGAGAATGGGGAATGGCGGAAGCTTCATAACGAGGAACTACATAGTTTATACGGTTTACCCAACATTGTTAGGGTCGTCAAGTCGAGGAGGCTTAGGTGGGCAGGTCATGTAGCTAGAATGGAAGAAAGTAGAAACGCTTTCAAAGTCTTGACTGGTAGACCCATAGGAAAACGACCATTAGGAAGACCTAGGCGCAGATGGGAGGATAATATTAAGATGGATCTCGCAGAGATAGGAATACAAAGTAGAAACTGGATGCAATTAGCTAAGAATAGAAGTCAGTGGAGAGCTTTTGTGAACGCGGCACTGAACCTGCGGGTTCCATAGGCCATAGAGTTAGAGAGTTAGTTAGTTAGTTCTTCACCTTCTGGCCTCGCGTAGCGTAGTTGTTATACTCTCTCGCGTTTAGTGTGAGAGATCCCGGGTTCGATTCCCGATGTAGACACTGGGTCAAAAAGGTATAACAGCCTTTTCAGATCAGCCATCCTGAATGATGTTTTTCCTGAGATTTCGTAATTCATACCAGACAAATGCCGGGATAGTACCTAAAATAATGTTCCCAGGTCACTTCTATTCTTCCTCTCCAATTTCTCGAGTAGTTTGATCGCCAAGGGTCATCACCCCTCATATGTGTGTGACGGGATAACATGGCCATATATACCGAAAGCCAAGAAACCTAGTTCCTAATCCTAATTTTATTCTTCTGTTCTCTAGCTTCTTTTTAATGGGTGCTTGGTATCCGTCTGAAGTCGTCTATTGCTTTGAATGCTCTTCTTGCACAATTTCTGTTCTCGATTAAATGTTTCTTTTATATAGATTCTTGTTGGATTTCCAATGGTTACTTTGTGAGTGATATGATACTTATTATTTAGATTTAAGAAGTGATTTTGAATCCATTGGTCTAGATGCGTATAGTTGCTCACAAGATGAGAAGTTTCTCTTCTCTTTTCGATTTCTTCTTGAAAACGAGACGAGATGTTCATTGTTAAATTCGGGACGAAACAAAGCGTTTTTTGAGTCTCGTGGACGGCATTAATTCACCCAAGTCTTATATCTTAAACACTGTTTTGGTGTTACATGAATCATAAGGTAAAAATTATAAATTAATGGAGGTGGCACTGTGAGTCGCTGGTTTGCCCTCCCGACCAGTGTTTCTTCCAGGCCTGTTTTTCGGGGGACACTGCTCCGAGGGTGCCCTCCCGGAGAAGACCAAAATAATACGTCTATAATATAATAATAAATAGAATTGTATCAGCAGTGCCCTCCCCCGAAATACCAAGTGTGCCCTCCCGAAACACTGTTTCTGAAAGAAACACTGCCCCCGACTGGTCTAGTGGCTAGCGCGGGAGCCTTTGGAGTACGTGGACCACGGTTCGATTCCCGATGAGAGAGCCTTTGGAATTTTAGCTATTCTCGAGGTTTCTCTGTTCATGTCCCTGTTCTTAAAGAGTTACTGAAAAAAAGTGTAAAAGCGAGTTTAAACTAATAATAATAATTAGGATAATTAAATTACTGAAGAACGTTCGGTAAATCAGAAAGCTTTCAAAAAAATTGGTAAAGTGCTCACCTATGTTGCGTGGGATCCTGGTTCCGTCCCCAAACTAAAGTTTTTGATGCACAATATCGTATCCATGGGTTTCATCGGAGATACTCCTACATTCTCATTCCACCAAATCTTCCATCATTATTCACTTCCCTTAATCATTAATCTCCCTTAGCCTAATGGATATAATAATGGGTCATTAAACTGAAAGATTTCTTTTCGTTTTTATAAATTGATAACCTAATTTGTACGTAGAAAACGAAGACTTTTTGTCAACGTTGAAAGATACGCAAGGCATTACAGTATATAGCTGCTCCGATAATAATAAATATGGTTCAAATGTTAATATTTCACATCCTTCGTGGACCTCTCGTGGTTTAAAATTATTCTAATAACTTCGAAACAATTTTTTTCTTTAAATTAGGTATAAAATTTTGATCAAACATTTACGAAACGAAACGAGATTTGTACAAAACTTACAAGATGGGATGAGGGAATTTTGTTTCCTAAACAGCACTAATTAAGTATCTGATAGTTCTTGAGACTTGATTACTTCACTGATAAGTAGTAATTGCGCAGCAAAGTTCTCATTTTCTCCATTTCATGTCATTAAGTATAATTCTGAGCCAGTATTCTGATGTTTCAATATTTCATACGTTTTCCCTGTAGGAGAGTTAATATTCAAACACTAGCACAGGACTCATATTGATTTTCCATAAGTAGAATTATTGGTCTTTTGTTAATCCAGGTGTGGTTTGTAGTCATTTAAGGTGCGTCTTACGAGTTATTTCTTAAGTTCTGCCCAGGGGCGGATCCAAGGGGATCGATCGGGGCGTTCGCCCCCCCCCCTTCAGAAGAGAAAACTTTCTTATTTTATATATATATAAATAAAACCCATCCCAAAGTTTGGAGCCATTAAAAGTAGCAGTATTACAACCCGCCCCCCCCCCCAGAAGTCGGTCCTGGATCCGCCCCTGCTTCTGCCTATAGTATTTGCTACGCGCTTGTTTGAATTGAATCAATTATCCATGGTTATGGCTAAATACGCGAGTTTGGGTGTCAGGAGCGTCATTTCAGATTTTCCTTGGGGGGGGGGGGGCAAGACCCTTTGATTTCGGTAAAATTTCTCGTTTTTCACTGATTTACCATTATTCTTTTGATAAAACCTATATAAATCTCAAACTCAGGGGGTCAATTGTCCCTCCCTGCCCCCTTAAATGACGCCCCTGTTGGGTGTGCTATTTACATATAAATTTGATATTTTGTGCATTCTATTGGACTTTTTAGCTACTTTTTGTGAGACATCCTAAAAAAACTAACTAACTCTATGGCCTATGGAACCCGGAGGTTCAGTGCCGCGTTCACAAAAGCTCTCCACTGACTTCTATCCTTAGCTAATTGCATCCAGTTTCTACTTTGTATTCCTATCTCTGCGAGATCCATCTTAATATTGTCCTCCCATCTGCGCCTAGGTCTTCCTAATGGTCGTTTTCCTATGGGTCTACCAGTCAAGACTTTGAAAGCGTTTCTACTTTCTTCCATTCTAGCTACATGACCTGCCCACCTAAGCCTCCTAGACTTGACGACCCTAACAATGTTGGATAAACCGTATAAACTATGTAGTTCCTCGTTATGAAGCTTCCGCCATTCCCCATTCTCGTTCCTCTTGGGTCCGAATATTCTTCTCAGGATCCTGTTCTCAAATACTTTCAGTCTATGTTCTTCCCTCAGAGTAAGCGACCATGTTTCACAACCATACAGAACAACAGGAGACATCCAGTGAGACATCCACTAGGATAAAATAGCATAATAGTTCACTTTTTGTTTGGGCGGAGGGATTATGAGAAGGCGCGATGGCTCAGTAGTAGAGCGGTTAGCTCCGATTAATGTAGTCCCTCTTTTGATCCCCGGCCAAGTAAGTTTGCAGGGGACAACATCGTGTCCTTGGGTTTCCTCATGGTACTCCTGAGTCCTCCCACATTCTCCTTCCACCAAATGTTCCATCATCATTCACTTGCATTAATCATCCGTCTCCCTTAGCCTAACGGTCATAACCATAGGACGTTACTCTGAAAAATTACATTTCATTTAAGCATTTCAGACATTTTTGTAATCGCCGTTCTGCACATCTTCTTCCTAATGTCTCTAATTGTCGTTTGTAACTGTAGAGTATTATTTCAGATGTCACAGCTTTTTCGCGACATATTCATTAACAGCGCACTTTGCTGGTACAACTTTGCGACTCCGAACTCGAAACAGTGAGATTATCAAGCGTCTTAAATTACTAAATAAAGTTTTATTTCTAATAATAATAATAATAATAATAATAATAATAATAATAATAATAATAATAATAATAATAATAATAATAATGTCCAATATACAAAGTTCTAAATGTCAAAATCCTAATTATTGATAAATCTCTGTAACTTTAATTCAATGAAATGCGTTTAGCTTAAAAGAAAAAGATAAATGGATACACACAACATTAGAACCAAGGGAAAAATTTAAAAAAATAAATCTTTGAGTTTTACGTCCCATGATTATGCCAGTTAGGTAAAGGAGACGGTGATGATGGGTGAAATGATGGAATGAAGAAAGTGAGAGGAAACGGGAGAACTCCGAAGAAAACAACTCATGCGGTGTTTGTCCACCACAAAGTTCACTTGGCGCGAGCTGGGATCGAACCAGGGACCCCACGCACCAGAGGTGAACGCTCTACTACTGAGTCACTGCGGACCTTGAAAGAAATTAAAGAATAGAACATTTTTCGAATGAGGGTAGATTTAAGATGGAAGTGAGATCAAGAACAATCTGATTTAACACAACGTTGTTTTCCGATATTACTAAGGAATGCCTTTGCTAAAACCACTTGGCGTGGCAGCCCTTTGTGGACCTGATCCACTCAAACGCCATCTGTTAGCGACCCGCCGAACTACGTCCAGCCTAGCGACGAATCATGTCTTTTATTCACATGACTCCCCAGTTTGCCACACGATGCTGGGTGGATGCCGAATATTGGAAATCACCAGCCTGGAATCGAACCCGGGACCACACGGAAGTAAGCTCAATGCTCTAACCACCAGAATACAGAGTCCTCTAAATCTCTTTGTTGCTAAGGATAAATAAATGGCTATTTTAACCCATTGTCGATATATAATTTTTCTAAATTAAATGATACTAAGCTTGAATTGCTTTATAATAGATTATTGTTATATAGCTAGAAACAGTGATGTTTGAAGACGATTGCTTATCTCTGTAAGACGAAACTTTTTTTAAAAAATGAGGACATAAACAACACGTGTTCTTATACAATAACAGGATGATGTACGCATAAAAATCAAAAGAGTTCGGATGAGTAATATAATGCGAAGAAACTTTATTGACTGTACTTGGAATGCGTCAATATTCAGCATAACAGGATGTTTTCCGATGATTCTGAATAGTTTTGATCAAATAACAACTGCGTAATAAACAGACAAGTATTTATTACAAAAATTCCATTAAGCAATAGGGTTGTATAATGGATGCTACCATGAATATCATATTCAAGGCCAGTTATGTTTGCAAGCGTAATTCCAGGAAATGTAATTATAAGTTGTGCTATATCCTGTCATTGTGTCTCACAATGTACGTCGGAAATATTTTATTTCTATCTGATAAGGTGATTCGTTTCAAGATTCAACCTAGACTGACCTAGAGACATCACAGTATCTTCTTTTGCTACTGTCCAGCGTAGTTAACCCTTGTGTATTACCTTGAAAATTATAGCATAGGAGATACTGTGGGATATCTTTGAGACCAAAATTAAAAAATAAATAATTGTTGGTGTTCTGTACAGAAATTTTATACAGATACATTTCAAAACAATACTTTATTGAATCGCACTCCCACTCAGATTGTCATTTTTGACATTGCTAACATCATCGTCACCCAAATTAAAAAAGAAATTCTTGACGACCTCGCCACCAGATAACATGGACAACTAAAATCAAGAACAGTCAAGTCAAATCATCATGTCTTAGTTATTAAACGTAGTAAGTAACGATCTTTAGCCCTTTGAAACTAACCACTTTATTGTTCAAAAATATAAGCAGATTTCAAGATTATAGGCCCTATATACTGCTCCATAATTCGTGTAATTTTCTACAGCACTGGGAGAAGATGAAGTTTTCACACTATTAATATAAAATTTGGCACTCTTATTGAGAAAATCTGAATTTTTGGAATTTCTAAAGGAAATAGGAGAAAATTGCTGCTTAGCCCCCCTTTTGGGGATGTAAACACAAAAGTTCATTTTCCTTATGGAAGGTTCAATGTTAAATTTTGGAAGCAGTTTTCTCCAATAATTATTCGTAAAGATTTTGGGACAAATGAGTTGTATTTGTTATGAAATGCAAAAACACTCATTCACAAAGCTAGTAAAGGTGTCTCAAACATTATTAAGGGAAGGCCCCCCTTTTGGGGGGGGCAAGGGGTGTAAAAAGCTGGTGGGTGATGTGTTACCTAAATCCCAAAATTTATTTTCGGAGTACCAGTAAGCGTCAGATTAATCACGAATGTCACAGAATTAATGTTCCAATGCTCCTTACATGTAAGAGTGACTGATAATGGGGCTACAGCCCCCTTTCAAAAATAAAAAATCACCATAAATATCCTTAGTAGAGACATACGAGAAGAAGGTAATTTTTATTAATTAATGTGAAATTTAGCGTCATTGTAGCAAAAGAGTATGCTTTTTGAAATCTGGAATGCTAGTTTGGTAACGCACCGCGAAGCAAGAGATGATGGATCTTTATAAAAATTCAAGATTTTGTTCCAGAAATGCCAGTGAGCGTCAGATTTTTCACAAATGTCACAGAATTAATATTCTAATGCTCCTTGGCATGTGCCAGTAACTCATGTGGGGTTATAGCCCCCTTTCAAAAATTAAAAAAATCACCATAAATATCCTTAGTAGTAGGGTCATACGAGAAGAAGGTACTTTTTGTTAATTAATGTGAAATTTGGCTTCGTTGTGTTTTTCAAATCGGGAATGTTATTTTGGTAACCACCGCCTTGGGGGGCACAATGGGCGAAGCATCAGATAACTGATCTTTATAAAGATTCAAAATTTTGTTCCGGAAATGTCAGTGAGCGTCAGATTATTCACAAATTTCCCAGAATTAATATTCTAATGCTCCTATCATGTGCCAGTGACTTATCTGGAGCTATAGCCCCCTTTCAAAAATTAAAAAAAAATACCATTAATATCCCTAGTAGAGACATACGAGAAAAAGGCATTTTTGTCAATTAATGTGAAATTTGGCGTCGTTGTAGCAAAAAGTATGCGTTTTTCATATCTGGAATGTTATTTTGGTAACGCACCGCCTTAGGGGGCACAGGAGGCGAAGCATTAGATGATGTATCTTCATAAAAAAAAAAAATCAAAATTTTGTTCCGGAAATGCAAATGAGCGTCAGATTATTCGCAAATATCACATAATTAATATTCGAATGCTCCTTGCATGGTAAGTAACTTATATGGGGCTATAGCCCCCTTTCAAAAGTTAAAAAAAAATCATCATAAATATCCTTAGTATTGACATACGGGAAGAATGTTTTTTTTCTCAATTAATGTGAAACTGGACGTCGGGTTAGCAAAAAGTTATGCATTTATCAAATCTGGAATATTATTTTTGTAATGTACCGCCTTAGGAGGGTACAGGGGGTGAAGCATAAGTTATAGGCTGTCGAAAACATGACAAAATATTAACTTTTAGAAAGTCCATAGCTCCAAAACTGTGAGACTTATCGCAGTCAAGTCAAGGTTTCACTTACGAACCATGTGAACTATCCAAAAATACATGTTTAATAATCCTAAGGTACTCACGTAACAATTTTTATAAAGGAGTTTGGCTACGGATATATAATTTGAAGTACTCAGTAACTACCTTATAAAAATTGTTGCGCAAGTATCGCAGGATTCTGAAACATGGTAATTTGGATAGGGTAAATGCTAGTTTCTAAGTGAAATCTTGACCCAACTACGGTACGTTCCAAAATATTGGACCTCTAAAATTCATTTTTGTATGTTTTCGGCAGCATGTAACTCCGAAAGGAAGCATTTGTGTGTCAGGAATCACCTCCCAAACGTTGCCGGTGTTGTTTCGAAACATCCTGTATATTACTATTAATTTTGTTCGTTTGGTAAAAGAAACAAACAAATAAATTACTTACATGGATATTACCTTGGGGTGCTAGTGGTAAACTATCATGTTTTCCGTAAGATCAAACTAACCGAAAACAATATTTTGTGTTCAATATATTAAACTTACACAGGGGAGAAAACACAAGAATAGACCTTTAAACATGTTCATTTAAGAGATATACTACATTAAATATCTCTAGGATTCCAAAATTACCTCACCAGGGTAACTTTGTTACGTAAACTAGCTGTTACGCAAACTAGCAGAACACTCATTCTTTATACATATTTCACTCAAGTTACATAAACATACAACCCCGTTTACCTCCCTAGGGATCGCACTTTGTAAAACGTAATATTTTCTTAGCCTAGGGTAAGTGAGAGAGAGTTATATGCAAAATATCAAGGTTTTGCGCGTCATAAATTCATCTATTCGGTGGCTCAAAAAGTCCTCTTCTGTCCCTTCAGGATTCTATTTTGCAAAATCCCATCTTATATACGAGCAAGGATACAATGAGATTATTTCTAAAAACTTTCAAAATTACATTCCTAATAGTTTCGGAGGTCGATAAAAGGAAATAAACTTTCAAGCTGTCTTCCCTTTGCAAGGGTTCCAGTTTGCTAACTCCCGTCTCATATAGAACCTACGATACAAGGATATCATTTATACCAGTGGTTCTCAACGTGAACATCTCGTTTCGAAAGGGGGCGTCCTAACAAAAAGAGGCGATTGGGGGCGACATATGATTGAGATTTTAGGACCAGTTAGACTTTTTTCTTATTATTGGACGAAAGTCAACATGTACTTCACAAATTATCAATAGATACAATAGATAAATTATCAAAACTTTAGATTTTTAACAAATAATAATGAACACGAATATCATTTTCGAGGAAGATTTTAAGCATTGCAGAATTTGTGTGGTCCTTAGAATGCTTCGCCCATGTATTTATAGGCTGCCTTGTGCAGGGTGAATTGGGTTATGATGGCGGGGTAGACGTGATCAGGGTAATCACATTCACTCAAAGGTGCACTGAGAAAAATCCGTTATCTGGACAGTGCTATATACAGAATCAGTGTGTTTATACGAAAATCTGTAGAGAGCATACATTATCAACATGCTACATATAAAGGTAACCAAGAAAGTTTTGTCGCTTTCACATCCAACACCTTCGAACATCGATATGGTACCTAAGACGAATCTGGGAGATAAAAAAATAGTCCCCATCAGCCTCTACGACTTTCTACCAACGTTCTGGAAGACCATGGATTCCATCGCGGTAGAACGTGGTGGGCCGTGAAGCGAAGAAAGTATCAAGTGAATTTGGCACTTCTACTAGGGATTTGAACTGGCGTCCTCTAAGGTGATTGTCCAAGGAATGGAACAGGTGATAATTAGACGGTGCAATGTCTGAGGATTATGGCGGATGCAATAGTGTTTCCCATCGAAGACGTAGAATGGTGTCACGCGTCATCCCAGTCACGTGGGGCTTACCGTTGTCCTATAAGAGGAGGACCCCTTTGCGATTCAGAAGTGCTGGCTCCAGAGATTTGAGTTTTTCTTGAACATGGCTGAACTGTTGACAGTGCACAGATGCATTGATGCTCTGACCAGCTGGTAACAGCTTCCGATGCAAGATGCCGCGGGCAGTAAAGCAAACACACTGGAGGACCTTATCCTAGTGTAGTGCTGTTTTGGAACTGGTTCATGAAATGCTAACCAATGATGACGGAGCCATGGAGCTTCTAACAGGACCCACGTCTCATCACATGTCAACATCTTGTCCAGAAATAGCTCCTTCTTCAGACAAGACAGCAAAGAAACACAGGTGTCTGCTCGTGTTGCCTTCTGGTCCCTTCTTTCTTTCGTGTGGAAAGTACATTTATTCGGAACATTTATATGGAAATTACGTATAAAACGTACGTTTTCAGTTATATATTTGTTGCAGAATGTTACACAGGATTGTACATTATGTCCAAAAACTGCAGGAAATACCGTACGTATGCAACCTACGTTTTTACATAGGTAAAAACGGCACATAGCTTTTTTTTTCAACGTTCACAATTTTCCAAAAGATTGACAACTACTGATTTATACAACATTTCAAGGTTCTACGTCTCATAGTTTCAAAGACCTGGTGATTTAAAATACTCCTTATCGCCTACATTTCACAAAATCCCACCTTTTCTTCTACCAAGAGTGCAAGGGCAATATATTCGGATAATCTTGGAGTCTAGGAGATTTGGTGGTTAATATTAAACTGATTACTTGAATATTCATGTTTCGAATACTATTGATTCCATTATTCGAGCAGTTATTCGGTCAAGGAACCGCGCTGATTCCGTGGTAGAGACTTACCTCTAGTGCATGGGGTCCCTAGTTCGGTCAAAGCTCGCTACAAGTGGTGCACAAACACAGCGTGTTTGGGTTTTTTGGGGGTTCTTCCGTTTCCTTTCATTCCTTCATTCCACCGTTTCATTCATTATCATCATGAACGTCTCACTTAGAGTCGGTGCATAATGGTGGGAAGTTAAACTTGGAACTTCATTTCAGCTACTCAGACAATTATTTATAGTTTGGAGGGAGTACCAAAAAGAGAAGTTCGTTATAATACTTGAAATTTACGTAATGAGTAATAGAAATAGCAGAAACATTTACTAGGTTAGGAACCAATTAGTATAAAGTCAGTGCAACTAATGCAAGCAAACAAGTGTTGGCTAGCTGTATGTAGAAGGGATCATTAAGTAGGGGTAAAAATGTACTTTTTAGAGCTGGTTATCTGTTATTTGAAAAATTTTCGGTTCTCTGTCATGGGCTATAGGAAGATTTTTGAATTACTAATATAGTTGGGGCCACGGTGGCTCAGTGGTAAAGCTCTTACCTTTAGTGAGTGTAGTCTCTCGTTCGAGCCCCAACCAAGTAAGTTTGTGGCTGACAATGTCATGTCCATAGCTCTTCTTCGGACATTCCTCCGGTTTCCTCCCACTTTATCATTCTACCAATTCGTCCATCAGCATTCACTTGCTTTAATCATATATATCCCTTAGCCTAAAGGGTATAATCGTGGGACGTTAAACTCAAAGATTTCATTTCATTTCGTTTTCATTTAAACTAACTTACTTGACAGAATTTTGACACCACGATTTTAATAATTCTTCCTAATTCTTTAAAAGAAGAAAAGACAATTTTCGACTACGTATTGTGAAGGATTATCGGAGGCAAGCAGATCTCACCATTGGAGCACGACTGACTCCATGTCCCGAAAATATCATTCTGCTGGTTCATCGCCGCAGACACGTTTTGAGTTTGACAGCAGAGTAGTGGCATAAAGGTGTAGAACAATATCATCGCAGAGACGTAACACAGAGAGAACTCGACGCCCCTAGCAATCCAGCAGGATTGAGTTCCAGTTATTGGCAAATTCTAGAACATCCAGGTTCCTCCAGGGCAAACTCTTCATCATTCAGATGACCAGGACGACACCAGTAATAACGGAATGTCAGGCTAGTGCTCTTCCTTTATTTCCTAATTTTATCCTTTCTCTCTCTCACCTATTTCCCACAACTAGTCATTTTTCAAAATTAAAACATTTAAAAATAATTTAAGTTCAACCATAATTTTACAGTTAAGTACCGTGTTGTGCATCAGTTTCATCCCCATTTTGTTGCCTTCATTTAATGAGTATTCTCAGCTACGACTGATGGCACAGCACCGGCACAGTATGTTCATATTATAAAGTAAGAGTCTTTGAGGTGTAGCTTATTATATGTAAACTAGAAATTTATTTCTTTTTTATAGTTATATATTGAAAATTTGTATTACTCATATAATTATATTTTTGCTTTAAAGACAAGTTGACACTTTATCGAAATGTCAAAATTGAAAAGAAATGCACCGGATAGATTGAAGAAGACCGTTATGATGAGAGTGAATGAAGTGGAGAAAGAAAGTGGGAGGAAACGAGAGAAGTCAGAGAAAATCCAAGCACATGGTGTTTGCTCAGCATGCGGCAAACTTGGCGCGAACTTGTATCGGACCAAGGACCCAACGCACCAGAGGTAAACGATCTACAACTGAGCCACCACAGCCCCAAAATGTCAAGATTGAAAATGTATATTTGCATATTACCTGAAAGTTGAAGACACTGTTTGATTTTGGATTTAGGAATTAGATTTCGAGGCTTTGAGCATCTATGGTCATGTTAGGCCGTCAGCTATGAGGGATGGCGTAAATTGGAGATCACACTATCCGCGGAAAGGAAAAGAAGGAAGCGGCCTGGGACCTGTAGGTTAGGTAGAATCCCGGCATTTGCCAGGTGTGAATGAGGGAAACCTCACTCAGGATGTCTGGTCTGAAAAAGCTTTACTATTTTCTGACCGGATGTGCCTATCGGGAATTGAACCCGAGATCACTCGCACCAAAGGCACGATTAAGCTATACGGGGCCACGAAAGCACTGTTTCAACACAGGGTTGGCAGATTTTATAAACGAAAAACCGGGACAACAATCTCAGGCTACATATATGGTGAGAGGTCCTACTCATCTGGTCAGAATCAATTAAGTGCCTGTCTTTTCCAGATTATTACTCACAATTTTCCAGTTTATTCTATACACAGTTAACATAAATGAAGACTCACAAGAAATGTATAAAGAATGTGAAAAGGTAATACTATAGGCATCCCTTCTTCCGAATTGTTGTGTTTAACGAGTCCTAAATATTGCGCCAATTACAATACACACTATCTTTTATGATTGCAGAGATATTGTTTTCTTTGTTGCGTCATCAAATGAGTCAGAAACACTAGCATAATGATATAAATTTAGCATTTAGGAATAAAAAAAAAAACACTTGAAGTATAAAATAACTAGTAGTTCAAGCCCGTCACTGAGAAAAAGACTTTCATTTCTATTGAAAGTGATATTCGAGAAATTAGTGCCATAAATTATGCTCCTCTTGAATACGTTTTGAAGATCTCTTTTTCTTCCCTCTGAAAACGAAACAACCCCATAGGACAAAAGAATGGATGTGTTCAAACTTCTTGTTGTTTGTTTGAAATTATTTGGCTACATAAACCCTCAGTTTTTAGTGAGACATACTAGTTCTTGTAGGTTGATTTTTTTCAGTGTGAAGAACGAAAACCGGGACAAACAGGCGTCCCGAAAGCCTTTTTCGGGACAGTTGATAATTTCACTCAAAACCGGGACTGCCCCGGAAAACCAGGACGTCTGGCAACCCTATTTCAACGTAACTGTATATGAAATACTTATTTCGTGACCGTAAGAGGAAAGTTAACTTCGCTTACTGACGATCGACTAGTCACTCCTGTTCTGGCGGAAGAAATGCATGAGTCAGCTACTTGGAATAAAATGTCACTTTGCATTACCAGACATTACTAACCGAGCATATTGCTACGACCTTGAATTTACTTTTCATCCAACTTGTTTCCTAAGCATCTAACTCTGCAAACATTATTTTGATGGGAAAGGGGGAGGGTTTGTTTTTGAAAGTTAATTTAAAATCAATTTCAGAAGTTTATGTTAGGGAAATAAAAGGTACAGCATAAACCTTGTCAGTCAACTGTAATTATTATTGAATTCCTCGACAACACACTAACTAAACCACACCAGCAAATTACTCCCCTCTAAATCTTTCTAAGGAGAATGAATTATGCTGCACTGAATGATTTAATGAAGTATGTGTTTATGAACGATTAGAGAAATTGGCCTATACGAACATCAACACATCAATAAAATAATTATTTTGGACTTTTCCAAAAGAAATTAATTGTTCCATGTATATATAGGATTTATAAATAAGTAATCTTTTATGAAAAAAAAATCCAAATTCGTGGAGATAGTCGTGGGCACAAAACTCACCCAAGCAGTAAACTAGATATCTTTAAGTTTTAGAAGAGGCCTTATACAAAACTCACGATCATCAGTAATTATCGTTTCTGAATTTTTCAGAGAGCTATGACTATTGTTTGTTATTAATGAAATACTACAGTTAGGTGCGAAATACGATCAAAATTCTTTGATATGTTTCCAAGAAAATAGTAATTTTCAATTTTCATATTACACGAATTATACCTATTTAAAAAAAAACTACTTCAGAATAGCACTAAAAACCGGGAAATGACTGTACAAAAGCACTAAAAAGGGAAAACAAATTTAAAAAGTGCTAAATGTTACTACTAACAATAATATAAAGATATTTCTTTTCACACTTTGACAAAAATAAAGAACAATAAAATATAATAAACTGTCTTTCACCCAAATTTGAATTTTAATAATTGGTATACCATAATAAAAAATGCACGGTGGCTTAGTGGTAGAGCGCATACCTCTGGTGCGTGGGGTCCTTGGTTCGATCCTCCATCAAGTAAGTTTGTGGTGGACAACATCTTGCGCGTGGCTTTTCTCGATCACCCGTCTCCCTTAGCCTAAGAGGTATAATGTCGGATGTTAAAAGATTTCATTTTACAATTAAAAAAAAATATACCTGTGCCAATCCAAACAAATCATTGTCTTTTATAAAATTACAGTTCAATTGTAATTTTGATACGTATTAACTTGTTGGGCTTGGCACAAACTTCAATGTTTTCTTCAGAATAATAACGTTTTAGCGCTTGTTTGAATTATTTTTCTGCTTTTAGTGCTTTTAAAATTATATTATGTTTTCAGTGCTTTTTAAAGTCGGTTAATACCTATATATTAAAATGCAAGGTTTATATGTTTCTGGTTAAGAAACATTTGTGTGTTTGTGGACATTTATATGTTTGTGGCCACTTTTTGGCAATGATATCTCGGAAACCACAAGTTCTAGAAAGCTGCCGTTTTCACTGATCGATTGCAAAATTTGTGTAGATTGTTTAGTTCTAATTGTTTTTTCAATATATGGCCGTTATTTCTTTATTACATTTTTTTAGAGGCATACTGGGAGTATTCAAATTTTAAAAAGTAAAACATCACATCCTACGAGTTATACATTCCAACACCATCCATTTGTATACGGGATTAGTATATCTCTCCGGCGTTTGTTTGATGTTCAAATGATAACGAGAAACGAAGGATAATCATTTCTCCAGTCTAAAATGAATCTTTATTGTTTTGAGTGTTTTGCTTAATAAACGCCATATATCACTGACATTATAATTAATTGTGTGTGTAATGTGTGTAATTACATACTGCATACTAGAAGAAAGAAAACACTGGGCTTAACATGAATTAGAAACTCAACATGAAGTGTGCTCAAACCATGCAAAAGGTGCGAGATATTAAAAAAATATTTTTTAAAAAATCTCCCCTTTATAGTATCCTTTGCCGATTTTTATCAAGATGTCTTTCACTTGTGTCTGTAAAGGGACATGTACAGATGTTGTGAGAAATCACAAAGAGATTCATGCTCATATGTACAGTAAATGATGCGCTGTGTAGAGAGCGCAGGCTCAGTTTGTTTGTAATTAATTATCTAGGTGTTGCTAATGTAAAATTAGTAATACATACATCAAGATTGGATAAATTTTTTTTAAAAAAATAAGAATTCTATTTGTGATTTACTACAAAGTTTCGATTTCCTGATTTTTCGCGTTTTTTTTTTTAAGATGTACTTAGGCCCTACTTTTCGTTACGAAATCGTGACGGAATTATCCTTGAACACAGCTGCAATCATTATGGTATTAACCTGGTTCGATCTCCGCCTAAGTAAGGTGGTGATGGATAACATGCTGTTCGTAGGTTTCTCAGAATACTACCATTTCCTCCCACATTTTCATTCCGCCAATTCTTCCATCACTTTATTCATTTGTCTTAATCATCCGTCTCCCTTAGCATAATTGTGGAACATTAAACTGAATTTTTTTTTATTTCCTTTCATTACGGTATTAATGCTGTCACCCGTTGTAATGTTGAATGCTCTAAGTCCGACGACTGATATCAAATCCTAATCAAATTTACAAGAGACCATTGGAAGTTTGTCTTTTTTTATGTAACAAGAATAATCAAAATTGGTGAATTATGCCAGAGTTATGCGTGAACATGGATACTTTTTTCTGATTCGGTTAAGAACTTCCTTGGTATAGAAGAAAACTCAAATTTCTTTATAAGATAAGTTCTCTATCCATCATGACTCTGTAACTCAGTAAAGGAATAATTAACACTTCTGAGCACATGTATATACTCACTTATTTATTGAAACTAAAATACATTGTAACGGTTTCGACAACTTAACGTTATCTTCATCAGACATTAACGATATGTTCATCAGCAGTTAGTACATACCACATACTTGAGGTATGAGAAGGTATATACTCCACATACTTGAGGGATGAGAGGGTACATTAAGCCTAAACTATTGTCGTTTGGGATCAGTTTAACCTGAAATATAAGATTTTTTTGATTAAAACAAAACATATAAGATTGAAGAAAAGTCAGTCAAAATTTACATCCTAGGAACCTTCTATTACAAAAGAGGAATATGGCCGTTTAGCTAAGCACAATTTCTAGTGCGTTTGTAAGTTAGCATGTGACATTGTTACCTTCTCTTACCGTTATAGCTTTAGGTCTTGAAGGTGTACAGGAATATAAGGCAATTAAACAAGAAGAATAAAACGGGTAGATAGGAACTATAATCTCCAATCTACGAGTATTTTGCGTGAGTTTTGTGCTGTGAAATATAAAGAAAAACTTTTACAAAAAGAAGTATCTATTATAAGAAGTATGAATTATGTATTCTTATATCATAAGTCCAACGACATGAATTAAAATATACTGAAATTTTAAAATCAAGATAAAAAAAAATATGTTAGGAAAAAATCCTTCAAATGCCGGAAACGAAACCAATACTAACAGAAAAAAAGTAGTAGTTTTTTCATAATCCTTGAGAGATCAGCTGACCCCTACTTCTTATGCAACCGGAAAAGGAACATTGTATTACGGGTTGCAGCATCAGTGCTTCACTAATTTCACTTGTCGAAACTTCCGATTTCGTTTTTTTTTTTTTTTTTCGTTAATGTTCAAATGAATGGTAATCACTATTCGTTTTTATGTCGTTTATTCGTTAATGTTCAGCCCATTCCTAGGGTAAACTCGGAAGGAAGGCTTTTTTTTTTTTTTTTTTTTTTTTTTTAAAGGTTGTTCTGTTTGCAGCTTTGAAAAGATGACCTTATTTCATTCCATAGTAAGTGGTAGTTTGGCCATGATTTAACTTGTTCATTTGCTTTCAAGGAGGAAGACGTCATTGATAGTAAGCAAAAGCTTCTAATTTTGGTTAAGTTGATTATATCTGTTAATACGAGGTGTGTTCAAACAGTATCAAATGTTTAGTTAGCAAAAGTCATTCATTGAATTGGAAATCCGAAAGACTAATCACCTTCGAAGTAGTCTCCTAGGTAATCCATACACTTATCCCAGCGCCTCAGGTAATCCATACACTTATCCCAGCGCCTCAGGTAATCCATACACTTATCATTGTTGGAAACACTTCTGGAACGCAATTTTTGGAATGGTGAGCAATCGTGACATCGCATGTCGCATGATGTCTTCTCTTGACTTAAATCAGGTCCCTTTTAGAGACAGTTACAGCTTAGGAAATAACCAAAAGTCATGCAGAGCCATGTCGGGTGAGTAGTGAGCCTGACAACAGGGTGTGAGCCTAGGAATGTTGTGTTTGGCGATAAAAGCCTAAACCAAATTTCGTGGACACTTTCCTCATGATCAAATTCTCGTTCAAAATTGAATATACCAATCTGATTGAGTGTTTTCCGCTTGGGTATCGCCGAGCTTTTGGCACAAATTGATGCAATATCGCTGCTGAAGTTTTTCTGTCATTTTACAAATAATAATAATAATAATAATAATAATAATAATAATAATAATAATAATAATAATAATAATTAATAAATAAATAAATAAATAAATAAATAAATAAAAGACCACGGCTCCCTACATGTCTTCACTCGTTGGCCGACTGCTAGCGGGAAAAAATTCAAATATATCTCCCACGCTTCATTGGTTTACCCGGGAAGAAATAAGGTTCGGCAATATTTGAACACATCTAATGTTGTGATTTGTGAACGCGTGTTTTAAAGGTTTTAATTTGTGTGTGCTCGACAAACTGATCCATTTTTTGTGATATTCCTTTTGGGAGGAGGGGCATACTTACATTCATAAAATATTGACTTCTCTTAGTAGCAAATACACAATTACTATTTTAGAAAGTGTTTCTTAAGGATGAGTTGTATTGATGGATGCAGATTACCTTTAGGAGGTAGAGCATAAACACAACGTGGGGACATATGGCATAAAAACTTCAGAGCATAGAACACGAACCAACATAAAAACACAAACCACATTGTTTGGTGGCTACTAAAAAGCATGAATGCTATCAAATCAATTGAGGGTAGGAGCGCAGCAGGGGGGTCCGTGTGAGATGCGTCCGTAGTTAGAAGGTGCGTCAAAGACGGTGGGTATAAGCATTAACGGGAATAGTGGGAAATCACTTCATATGGCATAAAAACGCATGTCCTATGCGTGACACAGCCTTGTGACGCTTCTGTGATCATTTACTCTGCCTTCAGGTACCACTTTACTTCATTATATCCTTCTTATGAAGTACTACGCGGTAGAAAGTACACTTGACTTTTCGTATTTCTAACTTATTATATTGTTAGTTTTCTGCTTTAATTGGAAATAAAAGTGCAGCTGAAGCGCATCGAACGCTTGTAGAAGTTTATGGTGGCAATGCTTCAACTGATAAAACAAGTAGGGAATGTTTTCGACGTTTCAAAAATGCTGATTTTAGTGTTGAAGACAAGCCTCGCTGTTTACAGCCAAAAAAGTTCGAAGACACAGAATTGGTGGTATTACTTGATGAAGATCTGAGTCAAACGCTAGAGAAGCTTCCAGAATCATTGGGAGTGATGCAACAAGCTGTTTTCATACGATTGAAATCCATGGTAATGATTCACAAGCAAGGTTATTGGGTACTTTATAAACTGAAACAGAGACGTTGAAAGGCGATTTTTCACTTGTGAGTAGCTGATTCAAAGACAACAAAGAAGCGGTTTTTACATCGGATTGTGACTGAGGATGAAAGGTTGATATTCTACAACTTCAAGAAGAAACAATAGTACACTATACCCGCTCAATCGTTGCCATCGACCTCAACATCAACACCAAAATCGAATATTCATGGTTCAAAGGTCTCTGGTGGGACTAAAAAGGGTGTTGTATGCTATGAGCTGCTACAACCTGGCGATTCCGTTACGGGCGATCGGCATCTGCTACAATTCATTTGTTTGAGCCGTGCGTTACGAGAAAAACGGCCAGAATACGAGTAAAGACATGACAAAGTTATCGGTCTCATGTCGCAAAAGTCGTAAAAGATTTTTTTTTTTTTTTGGAAACGCTCAAGTGAGATATTTCACCGCACCCGTCGTACTCGCTGGACATTGCTCCTTCTAATTACTGGTTGTTCCGACGGTTGCAGCACGATTTGGCAGGCCGGCAAAAATCGAAAATTGGTTCCTAACTTGGGCCGCCTCAAAAGTCGAGACCTTGTTTTCGACAAGGATTTCGAAAATTGCCTGAGAGGTAGGATAAAGTAGTAGCCAGCGATGGACAATACTTCGATTAATCTATTCATAAAATTTGTTCTGAAATAAATCCATTTTTGATCACAGACAAACGGACCAAACTAATTTGTACCTCCATACATGTAATCGGTAAGATTCCGATATATTTTGACTACTTATATAATTACTAATATTACTATTGTTAAATTAAGAAATATACCTTCTGGTAGATTTTATAAATTTATGCTCCCCTAAACTACGATTGCATCGCTTTTCCATTCATGATTTTTTCATGAGCTCGTGGGATTTTGCTTGATTTTTCTACAATCTGTTAATTGAGATTTGAATACTTTATCCGCGTATTTTGATATAATCCAGCTCATAGTAATTAGAATTAATAACCACTAGCGTAACAGCCCATGGGGGTTCTGGGCGCTCCAACGCCATCTATTAGCTATCGACTGAACTACGTTCAGCCTGTCAACGAACACGCGGTCATTGTGTACCATCGCTAACCATTGTAATTTACAGCAATTTTAAATCTCAAATCAATCAGGAAATATGAAAAAAATGCTTTCACAACATTAAAACAACACTTTTGAGCAGATATAATTATAAGAACTTCTAAGAATTACATAATTTTTAGCACTGTTGCCAACTTTATTTTTTACTATATCTCCTGAATGGTTAGAGATATCAAACGGCTGTAAACGGCATTGTAATAATCACTTATATCGAAAACAATCTTTGCAATCAGGTGAGGTACTTACCTGAACATTTTTTCAAAATAAAGGCTTTTAATAAAAGTCAAATTTTCATTTTCTTGTAGTTTGGTTTGTTTTCATTCGAACTCTGTCATCTGATTATCACAATATTACACACTAAAGTACTGTGGACGTACATTGTCTCGACAGTTCCATTTGTTTCACTATCTCTGTAGAGGCCACAAAAATTTGTATGATGATGATATTGTAGCGTATTTAGTTTGCAACACTGCATGACAAGTGTTGTATTTTATGTATTTTGTTACATGTCAATTTGAAATAGATAATAACCTGATGTAGTGCCATTTGAAAAAAAAATAAGACTTCATGTTCAGTTGACAATAGTCATTTTGTTGTATGACAGAGTATGGTAAACAATGTTCCCCTGCTGATATTTGCACAATACAAAATTTTAGTATTTTTTGTTTTCATTAGTTTAAATGTTACAAGGACATGTCAAAATAAATGGTCCACCCTGAAAATATAGGGTGGTGGAATGAACTATACCAACAATCTGTAAGAGGTGATTCTTCACATCAAAATAAGTCAAGAAGTTTATAGTAACCTGTGGGGGCATAGTTTTAGATTTAGGACTGTCCAAAAATCATGGAAAAGTTCAAATACAACAAGTTTTTTTTCTTTTTTTAACTTCGAGGAGCTTTAAGTGGCGGTCCATATCAACGTAAAGGAAGTTATACATAGACAATCCGAAAATGCATATTTCGTCAACGTGCATATAGTGTGTGCAGGGGGTTTACTACAAGGTATAATTCTCAGAAATGGTCTCAACTAAATTCATAAATATGCTCTGACTTCAAAGCGGGTCCAAAGTAGGCACAAGGTAAGTTTTGACGGCAGTAAACATTTCGGCGGGGAGTCGGAAGTGTTAACGTTTCCTGCGATGTTTTGTTTGCCAATCATAAGTAAAAAGGACGTGAAATATACCGTCACAAAATACATAGCAGCAGGAGTTATTCCGAATACTAGAGACTGTAGAGTTGAGTTGATTTTAACTCCCTTTCAGCAATGAGGCTATATGAGACGGGACGTACTGATTAACGTGGAATCCGAATCACATGAGCTCCCGCCGGGAATCGAACCCTGGCCTTCAACACCAAAAGCTCGTACACTAACAGCTTAATCACAAAGGAGTTCTACAGACTGTGGAGTTGGCGGTTACTAACACTTACGACTTTTCGAAAAATTCCATGTATACTGTTATCAAGGCTTTCGTTTGCCTACTTGGAAGTCACCTTGAAGTCAGAACACATCTGAATATTCTGTTGAGACCATGTCTTGGAATTATAGCCTATAAGAAATTCCCTGCACACAATCGCACATTAGGGAACTCATGTGGTTCGGATTCCACGTTAATCAGTAGGTCTACGTCTCATATAGCCTCGCTGCTGAACGGGACGCTAAACTAAAATCAACTCAACTCAACTCAACAGTCGCACATTATTGAAGTATACATTTTTGAACTGCATATGTATGGCTTCTTTTACGCTGATATGGATCCCTACTCCACAGTATCTCGAATTCGAAATAGTACATGTCGAAATGTAGCTTTTTCACGATGTAGGATGTAACTATGAAACTATGCATTTTTTTCCCGCAGATCCATAGGAACTTTTACTGTTATTTTGAACTTTTTGATACATCGCCCTACGCCCTAGGAGTACACTTGATAGACTTTCCGTTGCAAATGGTGGACGTTGGCGTAATAGTTATGTTGGCCAACAAACTATGCCATCATTTCCCCAACAGTTTCAACTTAGCAGTCCCAATTGCAATTTTACTTTCTTCGTTAGGACTACTTTGGCAATTTAGTTAGTTGATAAATGCTCGACAAAAGAGCAAAATACGACGTGGTGCCAATGTTGGAAATTGATTTTGTTGGCAAATGCTCGGTAAAGCAGCCAATTGCAATGTTGGGCTAACATTAGCAATTCAATTTGTTGGCAAATACTCGGCAAGAAAGCAAATTGCAACATGTTGCTAACGTTGCAAATTGAGTTTGTTGGCAAATGCTCGGCAAAAGAGCAATTTACAACCTAGGGCCAACGTTGGCAATTGAATTTGTTGACAAATGTTCAGCAATGCAACCAATTACAACATAACACCAAGGTTGACAATTGAGTTTGTTGGCAAATGGTCAGCAAACGAGCAAATTACAACCGGGGGCCAACGTTTGCTAGTCCATCATTCCTCATTCTTTTAGCCTACTTATTGGCTGTGCTGCTACAGAGAATAGCAACATACAACTCATTTGGACGAATGTTTGAAAAATACCTAAAAGTTCGAAAAAGAGAAAGGGAATTTTACTATTTTTACATAGGATTGCTTATACGAACCATGATGACTAAGTGGCAGAATACTCGTCTCTAATGCTTGGAGAATCTGATTCACCTCCATCTGCTGCCAAATGGGCCTTGTGTTGGATGAAAACCATGTGTGTGAGTTTTCGCGGTGTTCTTTCATTTCCTCAACATGTCTTCATTTCATCCCCTTAATTATCATCTCCCTAAGCCTCGGTGCATAAAGGGTGAACGATATATAGAAAAAAGTGGTACCCACAGGCGAGAGACAGTTGGAAGGAAGTTGTCAAAGTTTTGTCACAATCAGCTTCGACCCCACTACCACTTTTGTGTGTATACCGATGAATGGGAGGGGAAAGGAAAGAGTGGTAAATTTTGGGGAAGTTGGGCTCAAGCCCTTGGGGCAGAAATGTTTATTTTGAGCCTTAATCATCAAAGCACATAATTTGCTTATAATAAGCTTTTGTTCCAAAGAATATGTTCGGTACACTAGCGTCAAGTAAGTCTGTAGTGAACAACATCTTGTCCGTGAGTTTTCTCGGGGTACTCCCGTTCAGTGTTGAATTCAGCCATGTTCAAGAGGGGGGTAAGTCTTCCCTAGAACATATATGCGTCCCCAGTGGTGACCCCTTATGTCCATGATGCACCCCCCCCCCCGCAATTGTCTATCAATAGGTGTTCTTCTATGAAAAAAATCTTTTCGATAAATTTTTACTCCCCCCAAACATATTTATATAGATTTTTACCCCCCCAAATATTTCAATGACGCAGTTTGCGTCATAGCCCCCCCTTGTGGGCACCACTGTGCGTCCCCCTAGAATAGTTATACACATGCACTGAAATATTTGCTTTTTTCTGTTTAATTTTTTCGGAAATAAAAGTCTTAAAAGCAAAGGTTCATTTTTTTAAAAGAAAATTAGTTTCTTCTTTTGCCGAACCTAATTGTTCTAATTAACAAACCGCGTTCTCGTATAAAATCGAAGTTAAATAAAAACTTGAAAATTAGATACAGACACACACAAACACTTTAGAACGTTAGTTAGGGAAAAATGGCAATATGTTGGTTATTGCAACCAACTAGACGATAACAAGTCGCGAGTTTTGTTGTGACAGATTCTTGTTGCTCTATTGCAATCTAGAACATAGCCGCCCTTTAAATTTTTATTGGCCCCCTTGTACAAAAGTGTGAATTCAACACTGCTCCCGTTTCCTCCTATATATTCATTTCACCGATACTTCCATAATCATACTTCACTTAAGCACCAATACTTGCCTTAATCATCCGTCTCCCTTAGTCTACAGGGCATAATCGTGGGACGTTAAACTAAAATATGTATTTCATTTCAGGTTATGCCAGGAAAAGGGGCAAAGATGCCCACCGACGAAAGACTAACGTTTTTTATTAATATATTAGTATACAATTGTCCCCTATCTTCACCAAATGACAATCTTGAATACATATCTCTCAGTCACTTATGTACATTCAACATGAACGACGTTGTTTGAAGGGGAGCAAAGCATTGCTCGCGGTGACACGCGATCAGTGTTGCTAATTCGGGCGAAAAGTCGCTAAATCTAAGGGATTCGACTATCAGGATAGTGACAAAATATTATTTTTTTCCGATTAGCCACATTTTTTTTGTTATTTTTAAGTGATGATTTGGTGACTTACAAATCTAGCGACTTTTGTCCTGCGAATAACTTTAGTCCAGGAAATCTAGAGCAATTTTACCCTCAACCTGGGCAAAATTGCAACCTTTAGTTTTACACCTGTATTTTATTTAGGTACCCCACCTGATGAAAATATCCAAAATCCGACAAAATCGGACCACGGGAACACCTCCAAAAACGGGTTTCAAAATGGCGGACCATGGTTTTTCGAAAAAATCGTAGACCTTTACGTTGGCGGCTCTAGTAGTCCTCTTAATTGACACAGAGACATGAATGATACCTCGTTGAAACGCTCATAGACAACAAATTCCAACGAAGTGACTTTTGTACCCATCATGTCTAACCCCTAGAAGAAGAAGAGGAAGAAAGTTGATTTTTTATTTTTTCTCTTTTAAATTGATATTTCTTGGACCCTTGAAACACCGTACGTCCTCATACGCCTTCAGAAAAATTCCCACGCGTAGACCAGATATTGGTAACAATAACATTAAAAAATGAAGGACGTAGGTTCAACAGTAAGGGAGATAAAAATTCGGAACCACGGACCAAGGAGGGTCACTCTGTATATTTTTTACAGTGGTCTAACTTATGTTTCTTAGATCTAGCATCCTCCCTAATTGTCACAGACATGGAGCATACCGCATTGGAAAGCTTATGGAACCCCCTTGCCAACGACGTATCGTTTGTGCCCCCTGTGCCCAACCTGTAGAAAAAGAAGAAGAAGAAACCTTGAAAAAATTGGGAAAATCTACACTTTTACCTTTCTTGGGCTCTGGCAACCTTAAAAATCGTTGTGTAAAAGATCCTGACGATAACCTCATCACACTTCAAGAAAAGGGAGCTGAAGGAGTGAACATTGCCAGTAAGGCTCGCGGTAGTAACATTCTCGCCGCTGCAGGTATGGTGGTTCATGTCTCTTATCGCAAACGTTACGTTGATAAGAAAGATATTGCGATTGCCCTAAAAAGAAAAACGTCATCGCCAATTCAAAAACGAGTTACTCGCTCGTCGGATGGGTCCTTCAACAGCAACAGTGATTGCCTGTTTTGCGGAACGCCTGTCTTATTTGATGACCGTCACGTGTTGAAATCAGAAAATGTGCGAGTGAAAACACAAGCATTGCCACACAGCATTTTAAAGTGTTGCAATGAACGAAACGATAACTGGTCACAAACTGTCCGAGGTCGAATTGAGTACTTCTCATCTGATCTTCATGCAGCAGATTGTGTCTATCACAGATCATGTAGTATCAACTTTCGAACAGGTAAAGCAATTCCTCAACAATACTGCACCGATAATCAGTCAGCGTCAAAAAAGTTCCGGGCTGGCCGACCTACTAATCATAAGAGAATCCGTGCATTTCAGCGCATCTATAGTTATTTGGAAGAGCACGATGATAAGCAACTAACTGTAGGAGAACTTGTAACAAATATGGGCACATTTCTTGAAGGGACTGATCACATTGCATATGACAGACGGCACATGAAGCGTCAACTAATGGAGTACTTCGGTGACAAAATTATAATTTCTAGTGACAGTGGAAAAAACGACTTCATTACACTTCGAGAAACTGCCAATCACATTCTACGGGCATATCGTGATTTGCCACGAAAGTATGATGAAGAAAAGGAAAAGATAGAATCATAGAAACCGCAGCTCGACTGATCAAAAGCGACATAAAATCCAAACTACAATCTGGAAGTGATACATATCCTTCACCCAGCGAATTGACCATTCAGGAATCCCTTCAGTACATTCCACCTAGCCTTAAACTATTCTGTGCCACACTTTTTGCCGGAAAGGACAATGAAACCAAAATAGCATCGATTGGCCAGTGTTTGATGCAAGCAGCCAGACCAAGAGCTATATTAGCTCCTCTGCAGTTAGGTGTTGCTGTGCAGCTGCACCACCACTATCGATCGAAACACCTGATTGACACGCTACATCACCTGGGATTTTGCTCTTCATACGCGGAAGTGCAGCGGTTTGAACGCTGTGCTGCAAGTACATTTGGTAATCGTGTGACCGAAATGTCAGCAGACCAGACTCTCCTCTTTGCAGCGGATAATGTAGACCATAATCTCCAAACGCTGAGTGGTTTAGGCACATTCCATAGTATGGGAATGTTGGCGGCCATTACTCCATCCACTACTACCAGTCTAACCATTCTTCGGAAGCCTGTCTCTGATGCTGATGTGAAGTCCCTTGCCAGTGTTCCCATTCATGCATACACTGAAGCCAGGGCTATTCTTGAAAAGGTCAACTGTGAACTGGTAACAGCACCATCACCGAACGAAAGCTCCCTGGACATTTTGTGGAAACTTTCCTGGCACTTTCCGTCACGCACTCCAAACTGGTCAGGAATGATGCAGGCCATTCACGCAGATCCATCTCTTCATCATCCAGGGAAATCCACTGTTCTCTGCTTACCGATTATTGACCTCCCTCCATCTGATATGTCATGCATCTATTCCACTTTAGTGTACCTGAATAATCTTGCGAGAAAATATAAAGTCACACCAATCATCACCTTAGACCAACCACTGTTTTGGAAAGCTTCACGTATCCTGCATGACAGAGCACATAACACCAGTATTAAGGACACGGTTCTCCTGTTGGGCTCATTTTATACTCTGATGAACCTTCTAGGAGCAATTGGTTCCCTGATGGATGGTTCAGGCTTACGTGAAATCTTGCATGAGGTTTATGGAGAAAATTCGGTTGTACATATGTTAAGTGGCAAGTCCGTAGCAAGAGCCTTCCGTGCGCACATGATGGTTGACCTCGCATTAAGTGCATTGCTTGTGGAGAATGTTTTTCTGGAGACCAATAACAGAATACACAGAACTATCAACGATGCTTACTCTCTCTACCAGAGTCTGATGTCGGGTGAGATTAATGTAACTGGAGCTAGTTCTTTACCTCTTCTTCAAGAAGCCCAGAAAAAAATAGAAGAACGAAAGTCAGAACTTATTAACACATCAAAAACAAGTCAGTTGTGGCTTGCATACCAGCGCATGTTGACTACAGCAAGGAAACTTGTGGCAGCAGACCGAACAGGAAGCTGGGAGGATCACCTTGAAGCTATAGCAGAGTGCATTCCCATATTCGCTGCAGCAGGACACTTCAATTATTTGAAGTCGACATGCTTGTACCTGCAAACAATGTTAACGCTGCCATCGGTTAATGCAACAGTTCACGAAAGCTTTCAAAATGGGTTCGGAGTTATTAGAAGAAGCAACCGTTATTGGGCTGGGTTGTCTTCTGATCTAGTCATAGAGCAGGTTCTGATGAGATCGCTAAAATCCACTGGGGGTCTAACCCATGGGAGTGGAATGTCGGAGATGCAACGATCTTTGTGGGTACTCTCAATGCCAGCATGCTCCGAGTATAATCTGGCGATGCAAACTCTTACTCACACAGCATATGTCACTAGCGAACAACATAAAGAAGCCGAAACGTCAAGAATGTCACGTGATATCAGTGACACACGTCGCATTCTTGCACGACTGCAGCCCATCTTACCATTTGACGGAGACAAATCATTGAGAAACATTGTCACTGGCGTCATAGCGGATTGAATTATGTGCCTACCCACCAGCTTTATTTGAGTCACCCAGCATGATACGTAAGGCAGACAAAGCCCCACTGGCCCATGTGATACTAGAGTTCAGCAAGCAGCAGACCGCACAGTTTGAGGAAACGGAGCCAGACAATATTCTATATGTCTTAAACGGAGGATCTTTGTTACATACACTGAGAAAAAAAAAATGTAGGTGGCATACTTAAAAACGTAGGTTACATTCGTAATTCCTGTAGTTTCTGGACTTAACGTACAACCGTATATAACATCCTGCAGCAAACGTATAGCTGAAAAAGTATGTATTATACGTACTGTCTGCACAAGTGCAATGACGTCATTCGTGTGACGTTATCTGCAGTAACAAGTATATACGGAGGTAATATCTAGCTTTGTGACGTCAGGGTCGTATGTAGCATGTGGGTTAATAATGACGACATACACTGACTATCAGGACGGAGCATGATTTCAAGAAGTATGCAATATACGTTCTGTACGTATGTTTCTTGCGTTCAACCCCGAGACAGCATCTATATTGTACTTGTGCCCCATACGTACGACTAGATACAGTATACGTATTGTACGTATGTATTATACAGATTTTCCTTATGTCGCACACAGCTTGTCCAGATACAGCATACAGAATATCCGTATGCACCATACAGAGTGCATATATGTAGCTTACAGACTGTCTGCATGCAGCATATAGATTATACGTATGTCGCGTACAGGTTGGCCATATGTAATGTATAGATTGGATGTATATAGCTAATAGGTTGTCCATATGAAATATACAGATTTTACCTGTATCGAATACGTATTGCCTTCTTGTAATGTATGGATCGGACATATGCAGGATCTAGAGTGTACGTATAGTGCACCATTATTAAAGTGCTGCAACATACTGCAAAGTGCATGATACATTCTTACTGTAATGTTGTCAAATATTGTTTTACTCTGTATGAAAACAAAAATAGCTTAAAATATGGTTGATCTCCTTTGTGCCAATAATAATAAAATTAACAATACTACACTTTTCAAATCTTAGTTTGGAGCAGTGAAACTGTCCAAAGAAATGTATTTACCTGCAGGGTGTCCTATAAGTTTGGGCTTCCTGCTAATTCGTTGGAAAGCTACTGCAAAGTCAAGTGTTGAAAAGTGACACAAGCGTTAATTTTAAAATTATGGGCACAAAGCAGGGGCGGATCCAGGACGGACTTCTGGGGGGGGCGGTCGGCGGTAATACTGCTACTTTTAAGAGCTCCAAACTTGTTATGGATGGGTTTATTTATATATAAAATAAGAAAGTTTCCTCTTGTGGGGGGGGGGGCGATCGCCCCGATCGCCCCCCTCTGGATCCGCCCCTGGCACAAAGGAGGTTAACCATATATTAAACTATTTTCGTTTCCATACAGAGTAAATCAATATGTGATATATTACTGTAAGAATTTATCATATGGTTTGCAGTTAGTTAGTTGCAGCACCTCAATAATAATGCAAAATGCACAGCCTTATACAATCCTATATTCAAACTCAAACAAGATTTACGTACAATCATTTATTAAGCTGTTATCATCCATTGCTTGTACGATATAAAGATTATTTTACCTCATTCTTTTCCTTAATAGTATCTTCTACTAAAGTGCAGTTGTTACCACAAGAGGCCTGAATAGAATTTTCCAGAAATAACTTCTCTGTACATTTTAATTAACAGTTTTTTTTTTTTTTTTTTTAATGTCGCAATAATTAAAAGTGTGGTGTCAGCCGGAAACGCATTCGCTTACAATATTATTCCTACTCAGTACTCGCCATTAAAAATGAAACACCAAGAAGGAGACTGGGTAGATGCGCCAAAGTTCCCAGGCCGATACCTAATAGTAAGTGCAGAATACTCTTAAACGTTCGCTGTATTCGCTGTGTGACAACGTGGTGACAGCGGAGGCGTTGTGCAGCCATCGACTAAACATATTTATTCTTCCCTGCTATAGACATTCTGCAAATTTGGACTTTCCTGGATGCATCCTTCTTAGTGCAACATTTTAAGGAAAGAGCAATTTAACAGTCTCATACATTGCTTAAAGAAAGAGCAATGATTCTCAGAATTACTCGGAAGATATATATACACAATAATTTAAAACGGTTATTTCAAACTTTGCAATTCAAAGCACGAAAAGAACTATAGATAAAGGAACACTGATTTTAGCCAAATAGTAATTAGTAAACTCAATCACACTCAGTACCATTAGTTGCTTGGTGTTATCCGTAAGTCAGAGATCACGGTATCTCATTTCGTATAGATTTTTGCATTTGTTTAACGCTAAAAATGTATTTTATCGCTAATTGAACCCAGTACCATATATATACCGACAGGACGTACCTTAGTCACAAGGTGACATGAGTGAAACAGTAAACTATTCGATTGACACCTGCGGCCTTGTCAACACTAGAGAAAGTTACAAAGTGATTAAGTAAATACGGAACATAGTTCATACAAAGTATAGCGATGTATGAAGTCTCCGTTTCATACGACTTGGATAAAGGATACATCTGAAATAGCAACAAAGAAATATATAATGATTTCTCTGGATAATTTGGATTAGTCCAGAATTCGAACACACACACGCTGGTAAGTCCAACATTTTTTTTTTTTTTTTAACTTCTTTCTTCGGATTCCCAATAAAGTTGACTACTGAAAAGCTGAGTTATAGATTCTGTATTAAAACAACACCTTCGCTAGACATGTTCAGTATACACATTGTCTTACATACAGAACAATACATTAGTTATTAATGCATGTCTGAAATAATAGTGCTTCGTATAGAATTTTACTTCATCCAATCGCAATAGCACAAAGATAAAAAATATTGCTAGGGATAATGTTCTTATTACAGAGAAAAAGAATTAAAATGACTTAACATTAACAATCATTTTCTTTAAACAGAGATAATATTTTATTATAATTTATGGAAGAAAGAAATAATTTGTAGTACAGTATCTTTATTAGGGTTATATATTCGTACAAAATAATGTAAGTACAACTGAGTCTGTCTTCAGAAAGGGCGTACTTTTAGCCACAACCTACACTGCTTCTTTTGACTGTCTTTCAAGCAGAATCCTGGTTTGATGCACGAAATACCTGCAACAAAAATCAGAAAATATTTAAAATGTTATATTCAGTGTGCTTAATTTGGTTGTACTTAACAATACAAAGTATCTTAACATTTTTGAGATTAAATGGACAAAATCTGTTAGGTCAGGTATGGACTTTTGGGTTGCACGTAGAAAAACTATGAAGTGTTTATTGATGCTGAACAACAACTCAAAATGTATTACCATTCAAAAGTAAGTGGGTACCTCAATGGTGTTCGGGCTACCATGGGGTACCTAATGTCTGTATTTTTTAGATATATGAAAATATATGTCTCTAAAATGTAAGGAACTGACATCTGTTTACCGAAAACCTCAACTCGGTAAGCCTTATGGATATCGAGATATGGGAAAATAAAGAGCGACACTACAGAACTGTGGAGTTTGCGTACTAGATGGTGCAGTTTCGGAAACGTAATTACGAGGGCTTACAACAACCTCAAAAGTAGTTTCAATTAAATACACTACACACACGCCCTGATGGAGGTTTTCGGGTACCATGATATTCCCAGAACTCTCATTTCTAAATATTCTAAAATATGTCTTAATAACGTTTTAAAGAACGTTAGAGGTGTGTGTTTACCGAAACCGCAAGTCGGTACGCCTAACAGTTACCGAAATATGGTGAAATAAAAAGCGACACCATAGGTACGTGGAGCTTGCATATTAGACAGTACAATTTAGAAAATTAATTAAAATATGACTATCAAGATATTGTCAAATAAAGGGAGGATCCATATAGTTATGGGGTTTTCGTGTTAGGTGGTAAAATTTCCGAAACCGGTCATGTAAAGTTAATAAGCATCAGTAGCAATTTCATCTTAAAATAATTAGGTATTTCCATGGAGTTTAAGAACATCATGGGGTCTACCAAGATTAAATTTTAAAAGTTTTGTAAAATATATTTTGACATTTGTAAAGAGTATTAGAAATATGTATTTACCTAAAAGTTCCAGCTAGTACATCTAGCAGCTAGAGAGACACCATACAATAAAAGCGTATTAGATCTTGAAATTTCAGAAAACAATTATTGATCCTAACAAAAGTTAAATAAGATGGTACTTATATGGGTTAAGTGAGAACCTCAGACTCGTCAGTACAATTTCGATCGAAAGATTAATTCAGCTCTAAATTTTCTTTGGACAATTCCAAGCGTTCATCGGGCTCTGAAATAAAGTGAACATTTTTTGTCAATATCTAATATAGCAAGCGAGATATAAGGAATTATGTATTTTATGACGTCGTAAAAATAGAGACCCACATGGATTTGTACTTTTGAGTATTTGCTGTAAGAAGAAGAAATTTCAGAAAACAACCGTATATACCTTAATAGACAATTAAATGGGCGGGGGCACAGTGGCTTAGTGGTAGAGTGCTTACCTCTGGTGTATTGGGTTCTTGGTTCGATCCACGGCCAAGTCAGTTTGTAGTGGACATCGTATTCGTGGGTTTTCTCGGGGTACTCTCCTCCCACCTTTGCATTCCATCAATTCTGTCAACAACATTTACTTGCTTTAATCATAATCTCCCTGAGACTAAAATGCATAATCGTGGGTCGCTACACTGAAATATTTCCTTTTATTTAATTTTAAAATTAAATAGGGAGTTAAGTATGATCGTATTTCTATGGGTTAAGTGAATACTCCAATAGTTTCTGCAAAAAAAAAAAAAAAAGATTAGTTAAATACCCTACCACTAAGCTACTGTGTCCCCGCCCACTGAATTGTCTATTAAGGTATATACAGTAGTTTTCTGAATTTTTTTCTTTTAGGAAAGACCCAAAAGTACAAATCCATAAAGATCTCTATTTTCACGTCATAAAATATATAATTCCTTATATCTTATTTACTATCTTAGATATTGACAGCGAATTTTCATTCTTTTGCACAGCTCGATGAACCCTTGGAATTGCCTGAAGAAAACCTAGGACTGAACTAATCTTTCGATCGAAATTGTACTGAGGTACTGATTTAACCCATAGAAGTACCATCTTATTTAATTTTGTTGCGACCAATAATTGTTTCCGAAATTTCAAGCTTTTATTTCACAGTGTTTCTCCAGATGTTAGATGTACTAGCTGGAAGTTTTGGGTAAATACATATTTCAAATACTGTTTACAAATGTCAGATTATATTTTCAAAAGCTTTTAAAATTTAATTTTGGTAGACTCCATGATGTTCTAACACCCCAAGAAGATATCTAATTACTTTAAGATGAAATTGCTACTGGTGTTTATTAACTTTCCATGACCGATTTCGGAAATTTTAGCATCTAACACGAAAACCCCTTAACTGTGTTGGTCCTCCCTTTATTTGACAACATCTTGATAGCCGTTAGTCATATTTTAATTCAATTTCCGAATTGTAGCGTCAAGTATGCAAGCCCCACATACCTATAGTTTATTTTCCCATACCTCGGTATCCATAAGGCTTACCGAGTTGCAGTTTTCAGTAAAAAAAAAAAAAAATCAGTTCTTTACATTTTGGAGACATGTATTTCCATATATCAAAAACGCAGAAATTAAGTACCGCATTGGAACTCCATTGGAGTACTCACTTACTTTTGCATAGCAGGGTAAAAACGCCAGTGGTTCTCACTTTAAGGTTGAAAACATACTATTTTGTCTCTTCTCTGAGCATCGTGAATCTGTCGGAGCTGTACCATAGTTGGAAAGACTCACTGATCCTTCCTATAATGACCATGTAGTTAGAATTAAAAAAGGAGTAGCCGTTGGAGGAAAAACAATATTTTAAAATCCTTGCACCAGTAGTCGTCACCTTAAAATCAAAATGTTCCAGTAGTAGTCAGGATTTTCTACCAGTGTTCGTCACTCAAATAACTTGACATAATTTATTCAAAAACGCACTGTGTATCAGTTTAGGGTTAAGAATACAATATAAAGTAGTAAGCTTAATAACTTTGCATCACTTTTAGCACTCAAGAAATAAAATAAAAACGTTTTTACATACTTTTTAAAGCAATTTCAGAGAGAAAAATGTTAACTGAATTCAAAAGTTAACTGTATATCACTTCCACGTTAAGAGTACAATATTAAATACTATGTTTAATAACTATACGTCACTTTAAACTCTCAAGAATGAAAATAAACGTTTGTACATACATTTTAAAAACAATCTGAGAAACAAAATAAGTTAACTGAATTCAAAATTTAATTATACATCACCTTAAGCTTGAGAATACACTATAAAATACAGAGATTAATAAAAAATGAAATCTTTAAGTTTAACGTCCCACGATTATGCCGGTTAGGCTACAGGAGACGGAGATAATGAGAAATGAGTGAAATGGTGGAATGGAGAAAGTGGGAGGAAACGGGAGAACCCCGAGAAAACCCACGAGCACGGTGTTTGTCCACTACAAAGTCCACACGGCGCGAGTTGGGATCGAACCAGGGACCCCAAACACCGGAGGTTAACACTCTACCACTGAGCCACCGCGCCCCCCTGAGATTAATAATAATGCATTACTGAAGAATGAAAACAAAAATGTTTTAGCTACCTATATTGTATTTACATGTTACCGGTATTTCTCATTAACTTTTTTTTTTTTTTTTTTGATACCTCATGATCAAGTGTAGGGATGCGCAAGAGAAAAGATTTGAGATTGTCTCCTCTCGAAAAGGTGCCGCGAAAGTTATGTCTCGTCTCGAAAACTGGATCCGTTTCTATTGGAAGAGCTCTATCTCGTCTCGAATTTCGTAACAAAAATTCTGTCTCGTCTTGTCTCGTGCGCATCCCTAATCAGGTCCATAGCCAAAAACTTCATTTCGGAGGGGGTTCGATAGGGCTTTGGGATATCCGAATTTAGATATAGATAATCGATATTGACAAACTATCGAAACTTGTTCGAAATATCGAAAAATACAGCAATATCGAAATATAAACAATATCAAAAATCGAAAATATAGAAATATGAAAGAGATCAAAAATATGGATATATCGATCAAAAATGGATATATGATCTTGGAATACGATTTGGTGGAATAATGAGGGAGAAAAATAATCATTGATTAAATATTAAATTGAAAAGAAATAAGAGCCTGACGCTCAAATACTTATCTATCCGGCACCCATCTTGATCCCCATAAAATATCATGAAGTGCTTGATTGATTCTAAACCCAATAATAGTAATAGTAATTTAACAACAAACACAGAATATATAATTTACGCACCTTGAAATGTAGAAATTAATGATTGTAATCCCCAGCTTTCCAATAGACGTTTGATTTCTCCAAATGAAGATTCGGATATCTTGTTTCTTCTCAAGTAATAATGGGTTACAATAATCAGTTGCAGTCCAAAGCCAAGTCACTAAGTTAAGCATGAAAATAAAGAACTCATTAGTTAGATGCATACAAAATCCTACGCATATAAATCTGAATCTACTTGTATTAAATTGTAAATTTAAACAAACTAAATTATACTACTTTGGAAAGCGTCTCCAAATATAATGTTTTCATTCTAAAGTGAAGGAATTTTTAAAATCGGATGACCCGTTTGCGCTGTACACTCGCTATGCGTCCAATGTGAAATGAAAATGCAACATTGCCATTTACCTGGACCCACAACGTAAGTGAGTGAAGTTACTGTCTTTTACGCTAACATGTCGATGGCCAGCCCCCGTTTCAAACAGTAACTTCATTCACTTATGTTGTGGGTCCAGGTAAATGACAACGTTGCATTTTCATTTAAAATTGGGTGCATAAAGAGTATACAGCACAAACATCTCGTCCGATTTTTTTTAAAAAGTGTTCACTTTAGATTGAAAACGTCATATTTCGAGATGTTTTTCCTCTTACATTTTGTTGTAACTCTGATAATAACAGAGTTATCCTATGTCAGGGAACGTTTGAGACATCCTGTATACATCATAAGAAGTTCCTTTCTAAATTCTACACGGATGTGGTTTCATTGAATGTGAGGTGGGTGATACACATTAGGCCTTTTGGGAGTACGTCACACGGACGACCGTAATTTTGTGTTCAAAATTTTTATGAATTGATGGGATATGTGATACATATGGCCACGGACTAGAATTTTCTCAGTATGTCAAATATGCAATCAGATTTCATGCAGCTTAATTTGGTGAAAAGCTATTGCCAATTGAACGTTACATTTACCTCTTTCTTGCAGATGTTGAACCATGCCGTTAGCACGTGAGGAATGGATCGAAATAATCAAACTGTGGGGCGGGAGGAGTATATGTGCAGTGGTTGCCGATTGCAGTCATCCACAATGTGACTCTGTGTCACATGTTTCAGTGTCACAGTAATTAACTAAATTTGAGAAGACGGGGACATTCGTGAACATACATCGTAGCGGTTCAAACTCGCGGAACCTTTTTCCTTCCCCATTTTGAACCGGTACATGAAAATGCCATTTTCTCCATGTTTGCCTGCGCCGATTTTGAAAATTCCTTCACTAATCGATTTCTCTCGTCGAGTATTACAAGAATCAGTTAAAATCTTGCGGCCCTTTTTTCTTCCCCACTTTGAACCGGAAAATGAAAATGAGATTTTCTCTATGTTTGCCTGCGCCGATTTTGAAAATTCCTTCACTAATCGATTTCTCTCGACGAGTACTACAAGAATCAATTAAAATCTCGCGGTCGTCTTTTCTTCCCCATTTTGAACCGGTACATGAAAATGCGATTTTCTGCATGTTTACCTGCGCCGATTTTGAAAATTCTTTCAGTAATTTATTTCTGTTGTCGAGTACTATAAGAATCAGTTAAAATCTCGCGGGCCCTTTTTTCTTCCCCAAGCCAATATTTTTGTATATTTTGAATGTATTCAAGTATGGAACAAAAGTATTATATAATTCCCTTAGTAGGTTTCTCAACTTCATATTTTTCAACTTAAATTTTATTTATTTTAATTATTTATTTTCTTGTGACTCAATATTTAATTGCAATCGTTCATTGGGGAGAAGGGTGGCCATTCTCAAATATATAAATATAGTATTCTTAAAATTTATGTGTTCTCGTACTATTAGTTTCTTCCACTAGACCTGGAAATTGAAAAATTAATACCTGGAAAACCTGGAAAATTCAGGGAAATTGAGTTCCATATTTATATATGAACACTGCTATTTACAATTTTTTTTTTCGAATAGGGAGAACTGTACAAAAGGGTGTTTTGGGAATGGTATAACAATAGGTTTCTGGGAGTGTTGTTCGAAATGAAATCTTTAAGTTTTACGTCCCACTATTATGCTTACTAGGCTAAAGATAACGGGGTGTTGTTCGCAGTGTTGAATTCAGACATTTACACCCGGGGGGGAATCTCAACTGCTCGGGGGAGGGTTATTTTTCTGTATTTTTTTCAAGAAAGCAGCATATTTAACAATTCCATTCACATACACATCTTACCTAATATTGAGACTAATTGCTGATAAATATTCAATGAGATTATAATTTTAAGAAAACAATCGTTTGATTTCATCTAAAACATTAAATAAAGACTGGCAAAAATAGTTTAGACTAAACTTTAACTGCTATTTACAGTAACTATTTTTATTATTTCCTATATTCAGTAATTACTGTTTGTTACTAATGTAAAAATTTTTAAAAAGATTTAAATTAACTGAAATATTTTTTCTCCTAAAACAAACATACTTAGGAATATCTTAATAAAAAGTTATCATTCTTTCTCACACTTCTGATTCTAAATCAAACATATTAGCCTTGGTTTCTTCACTGCATATACATCAATAGTTTAGTTGACGAAATCTTCAGTAGGATTAGTGCCGTGTCGTGGAAAATCAGCGCTTGGCGCGAGAGTATACGACGGCATCCCCGTATATATGAGTGAGGTCGACAGACCAGCCGCCAAAGGTGGGAAAATTTTAAAAAGTAAACCCTGCTTTTCCTTGATTTTGAGCACTTTTCATTACTTTTTTCCTTTCATTTTATATATGTCCACATGTATTTCATTCCTCTGTTTTTCTTTCCTTCTTTTTTCTTTTTCCCTCCCGAATTTTTCACCCCTTACTTCGGCGCCCGGGGCCGTCGCCCCGCTTGCCCCTCCCCCATGGAACGGCACTGAGCAGGATCTTGGCCACCTTCAATAGCAATCTTTCACTTATATACTATTATCATATTGATAAATTCTATATAAGTCTCTAATCAAGGAGGGATAACTGTTCCTCCCTGATCCCTCTAAATGACGCCCACTGAATCTCACCCTTTAACTGAATTATTTTTAATTAAAGAAAGATGTGTTTACTTTAACAATCGTAAAACACATTTACGTCTGTTACTTCCGATGCGAGAAATGGGATTTAGGCGCCCTATTTCAAATAATGTAGGAACTGTATATTTTCAAGAACTGAAGTCTGCTGACATGAGAGATTATATGGAATGATCGAAAGATCTTCCCTATCTTTCCTTTCGTATCTCAACCTGTGCTAGTGCTACCTACTAATATATAATATAGGGCGAGAGTATAGTACCTACTAAAATACAAACCTTTCTTCAACAGTTAACAATTTCATGTTCTGCCAAACTCAGTCATAGCGTTAAGAAATACAAGTTTTATTCACTATTTGGTATTCTATCTTAGATGTTACATGTTAACATTTATATAGAATGGGTCTGCGTCATTTATATGTATATTGAGAGATCGGATTTCGTCTGCACGTACACGGACAGAAAAGCAAATAATTGGGTGAAGTAATTTCTACATTTTGTGACTGAAATTTTGAGAGTTTCTCCGGGGGGGAATGAATTTTCTTCGGGGGGGAGATTCCCCCCGGGCTACCCCCTGAATTCAACCCTGGTTGTTCGGTGGGGGTCAATGTTGCCAATTTTGGGTAAAGTCGCTAAATAAGGGGAATTCGACCTCAACGATAGCGTAGGTTGACCATAAAATTTTCAGTTAAAAACGGGACAGGTTCTTGCAACCCTAGACTTTTAGATCTACCTTTGTTCTTATCAGTGCCTTGATATCAGATTTCCTCCTCTCTCTCTTTGTTACAGAACGGGTACTTATGAAAAAGGAAAGACACGTTGAAATTTGTTCAACACACAACCAACTGCTAAAACCTCTGCTGCCTTTCGAGCAGTACTGCGAACTATAGAGTATGTTTAATATAGGGAATTTCAGTTCAATTTTTGCCTCTTTGTTATTATTAATTATTAATACTTTTAAAAGGAGTAAAGATACTGGGTTTGTTATTTACTTCTTTCATTTACATAGAACGGGACGAATACTACTTTTTCCATCTACTGACGGGACGGCCGGGACACGCCACTAAAACGGGACTGTCCCGGTCAAAACGGGACGTATGGTCGCCCTACGATAGCGACAAAAAATATTTTTTTCCGATTGGAGACTTTTTTGGGTGATTTTTAAATGACGATTTACCTACTTACACATTTAGCGACTTTCTGCTCCAAACAAAATGTTCATCTGTAGAGAAGCATTATTAGTTCAAAACAGTTTTTACGTTCTTTTTTTCTGTTTGTTTGTTTTAATCAGCGCAACTGATGAAGAGTTTGGAAATACAGCATACTCACTGCCCCACAATCCTGCATTGTTATGTTACCCTTGCCCTCTAACGAAGAACAACTACAAACTTGATGTCCTTTAGTTCGCAGAGTTTCCGTTGAGAAACACACGTAATACATCATTACCGATAGCAACAAGATTAGCTATAGATTGCGTGAATAAAGGCGAAGAAGATGTTTGTTATATTTGTCCTTTGGGGTCTTTTAATTATTCTGCACTTTTTCTTTTACAAACAAATGATCCCTGAATTAAAGGATTGGTTGCGCCCTATTTACAAAGATGTGAGTAGAACCAGCGGCGCAAATCTGTCTTCAACATTGGGAGGGGGGGGGGGTAAGACCGTTACCATACTTTTTTTTGACGATGTCCAAAATACTTATGAAGTTGAAAAACAATGTTGTGGAGGATCAGAGTTGTTTTCAGCGTTGGGAGGCTGCAGATTTGAGGCTTATTCTGGGGGACATCTATTTTATCTCACGTTCCTTTGTAGCAATCGGACAAAAATAATCAAATTTCTCCCAAAAAACACATTTCAAATCGGATTATTGGGGAGAAGTCCCCCTCAGTTCCAAGATTGGAGGGGACATGTATCCGTCATCCCCTCCCCCCACGGATTTGCGCCAGTGAGTAGAACATATTGTTTAGTTTACATCTACAACTTTAAAACAATGCTTATAGACAATGAATTTCTCTATTATTTTTTATAGCGACTTTTCACCCAAAATTGGAGTCGTCATATCCCGTTTCGCAAACTTATTGCCAACATTTTGGAAACTGGTTGCGAAGAGAGCTACAATGGATGAGTCGAGTTATTTCGTCGCTTCCGCTGTGAACCTAAGTACAAGATTCCAAAGAGATTAAGAAAAAATGAAATGAAACCTTTGAGTTTTACGTCCCACAGTTATGCCGGTTAGGCTAAAGGAGACGCTGATGATAAGCAAGAATGAAAGGTGGAATGAAGAAAGTGGAAGGAAACGGGAGAACCCCGAGGAAACCCACGCACAAGGTGTTTGTCCATCACAAAGTTCATTTGACGGGGGCTGGGATCGAACCCGAGACCCCAAGTACCGGAGGTGAACGCTCTACCACTGAGCCACCGCAGCTCTTAAGAGATTAAGAGTCACAAACATAGTCACTTTCAATTTTGTAATATATATAGGTCTATATATTGCATCACTGACTAATAACTAAAATCCTTGGATTGTATATATAAAAGTCGCCCCCTGCCCGTAAAAAGCTTCATTCGAACTCGGAATCGAACAATTGCATCTGTAAAACAGTGCTGATTTGATTTTAACGTTCCTTTCAGCAGCAAGGCTGTATGAGACGTGGACCTACAGATTAACGTGGAATCCGAACCACATAAGCTCCGGCCGGGAATCGAAAAAATGAAATGAAATCTTTGAGTTTTATGTCCTACGGTTATGATGGTTAGGCTAATGGAGACGGTGATGAGTAATGAATTAAATAGTGGAATGAAGAAAGTGGGAGGAAACGGGAGAACCCCGAGAAAACCCACACACACGGTGTTTGTCCACCACAAGGTTCACTTGGCGGGGCTGGGATCGAACCCGGGACCCCAAGCACCAGAGGTGAACCTTCTACCACTGAGCCACCGCGGCCCCCGGCCGGGAATCGAACCCGGGTGTCCCACGCCAAAGGCGTGTTCACTAACCACTTAGCCACGAGGGAGCTCATCTATAAGGCAGTGTAAGCAAACAAAAAAACGCACACTGGATGTTTGCGCAACTGAGGATCAAAACATTCTCAATGGAGTATGAGAAATAGTTAACGCCAATCAAAGTGTGCTTTTGCTTATTTATTACTTCGTTAATACTTAATTCCTTCTAGAAATAGTGAAACTATACTATGAAGAAACACTAATAAACTAATAACAATTACGTTGTATTTCTTACCACACCACGACCATTTTTACCACCCATAGAATTTGAACCTAGTACTATACTGCATTAGTCACGCCGTAACGAAAGATGAACATCTGGCACTCGTAGCTGTTGAAGCTACCTGTATATCACGCGGCCTGCGTCGGTACTCCTCAACATAAATACCTCACAGCCCAAAGCCAGGAAACATCACAGACAGAAGACAGGGGCACAAGCAGTGCCTGACACTTCACGAACTCTAAACCCGCCAAGACTCAACTCAACATGACCTTCAATTACGTTCTAGAAACCAAACCAATGCTAAGGCACAAACTTACCAACTTCCTATATGAAAACACAAGAAAAAAAATCTAACTTTTTTGGTTCCAAAGTGATGACATAACAATAATACTAAAAAGGTTTTAATTTTCAGTAACCCAAACATTAATTAACTAGGGAACATAACAAAGCAAAAATAAATAAAAATAAAAATAAATTAAATTAAAAAATAAAAATCTGACAAGTAAACTCTCCCTGTCTACTTTTTTTTTTTTTTAATTTCAGTGAGGCTGTAAAATATGTTAGTATCTTCGTAAAATATATATATTTCAATGTAAACAAGTTCTTTAAACAAAAGAAAGCTTTGTAGTAGAGCGCTTACCTCTGACGCGTTAGGTCCCTGGTTCGATTCCTGCTCCCGACAAATAGCCTTTTGGTGAACACTGTAGGTGTGGTTATTCTTAAGACTTTCCAGTTTCCTTACATTTTCTTGATTCCACCATTATCATGTATCTCATTGTCACCTTCTCTCTTACATTGATGTACAATCATGGGGCGTTAAACTAAAAGCAAAAAAAAAAAAAAAAAAAAATTTGCAAATATCCTAGTAAAAATGAGTTTTCTAGACTACACAAGTGGCCCCGCGTAGGGTAGTCGCTAGCGCTCTCGCCTTCGGTGCGAACGGTTCCGGGTTCGATCCCGGGGGAGAACTCGGTCGAAAAAGTATCAAAAGATTTTAAGTCCAGCCATCCTGAATGAGGTTTCCTTGGGTTTTCCTCATTCACAGCAGGCAAATGCCGGAGTGGTACCTAACATATAGGTCCCAGGCCGTTTTCTTCCTTCCCCAATCCTTTCTTCCCTTCCTTTCCCCGGATAGTGTACTCGCCGAGGAAAGTCATCCCTCATATGGGGTAACAAGGCCATTGATGCCGAAAGCCCAGAAATCTAAATCCTAAATCTTCACTACACAAGGAAATTTCCGCGCTGAAAACGGTTTATTAGCAATTATGTTAAGCAGTCCTGTAGTAAATCTGCACCAAGTAATAAATCGTCACATATAAAATGGAATGAATAAACACATAACATTCATTTTGCTACCTTGAAACATAATATGTTTCAAAACATTAATATTCAAAGTTTTTTCAAAATTCAGATTCACCCATTCCATTCTCCTCAATCATTTACGAGTTACAATAGTAAGAATTGTAGTCATAAACTACATTACTTACTTAGTACTATATTAAAGCAAGTTACACTAAAAGAATATATAATTAATGGGAATATTTAACTAAAGTAATAGTTAACTATTGTACTTACCCAGGCTTCCCAGGTTTCCTTCCTCTCTTCTGTTCCGTTTGTAAACAACCTCGTTTCGCAAGCAAAAGACGGTAGTTCAATGACGTCAGCCATGGCGAAAGAAAGAGTGTCTATAGGCGGTCTGGATCTTACACACAGATGGACGTATATAACGTATAGCTGAAGTATTTAACATACGTATACGTATGTAAAATACAGAAGATTGTTAGATATCAGACATCCTGCAGAGACATGATGTAATATCTAAGCGGGTAAAAGGCAGTACCTATGTAGTATATGGATAAAGTACGCTCCGTACAGATTTCCTTAGTAAACATAACGAATCCTTGTATTTGTACAATATACCGCTGTCCGGATAATGGATTTTTCTCAGTGTAGACTAAAATGGTGTAAAGGCAGTTCGTACGACAATATCGCTGCATCATTTGCTGAGTATATAGTTCGTAAATATGGCACATCAACTATCGTGTTTGATGGGTATGGATCACCATCAACGAAAGATGTCACACACCGCCGTCGAGCTGGATCCTGTGCTGGTCCAACAGTGCATTTTATGCCATCGATGGAATTCGTGGGCAAAAAGGACAGCTTCTTGTCCAACAAAAGTAATAAGGAACAAATGATCGACCTCATAACAGTCCACCTAGAGAAAGTAGGTTGCACAGTGCTTCACGCTGACGGAGATGCTGATGTTCTGATAGCAGCCGCAGCTTCCAAAACCTATCACACTTTTGTGATTGGAGAAGACACAGACGTTCTACTTTTACTCCTATATTACTCACAACCGACTCCATTCCGCCTCGTCTACCGCAGTGACATAAATACAAGAAAAAACGTTAAGCCCGATTATGACATACACCTAATTCGTGAAAGTCTCAGTCCCAGCTTGTGTGAACATCTCCTCTTTTTGCATGACTTTACTGGTTGCGACAGCACATCACGAGTGTATGAGCTTGGAAAGCAGAAGGCATTTATAAAAATGCAGAAAGACTCTAGAATTCGAGAAATAGCTTCTGTATTTTGTTTTCCTGGCCAGCCAGCAAGCGCAATAATCGAAGCCGGGCATAAAGCAATGGTTCTATTGTTTGGGGGTGATGATCACATTGACCTCACTCGTCTTAGACATCGCATGTTCAGTGCAAAAGTCACAACAGCCAAATGTTTCGTAGCTCCAGAAAGACTGCCACCAACTGCGTCTTCCACCAAATTCCACTCTCTTCGCACCTACCACCAGGTCCAGGTGTGGAAATCGAAACCTGCAAACGCTACAGAATTGGGCTGGCAAGAAAGGAATGGTGAGCTCCACCCAATCTTATGTGATCTACCACCAGCTCCAGCGAATTTGCTCACCATTGTTCATTGCAACTGTGTTACCGGGTGTGCAACAACGCATTGTACTTGCAGAAAGCATGGCCTTCCATGTGCTATTGCTTGTGGTGTCTGCCAAGAAACTGAATGTTTTAACTGTTTAAATGAATATAGTGAGGACAGTGCTAGCGTAGGCGATGACGATATAGATGTGTAATTAGCCTCCAAAAGTCTTTCGTCTTCCCATTCTTTTGCTTTCGAATATTTTTGCTTTATATATAGGTGTTATGTTTCTATAAAACGAATTGTCTTGTACACTGTATTATGGTATGACCTTCTATTTGCTATTTCTTGTGGTGTGTGCCAAGAAACTGAATGTTTCAACTGTTTAAATGAATATGGTGAGGACAGTGTTAGCTTAGGCAATGACGATGTAGATGTGTAATTTTCCTCCCAAAGTCTTTCGTTATTCCCATTCTTTTGCTTAAGAATATTTTTGTTTTATGTATAGTACTTATATTAAAGCGACCTTTGATTTAAAGAAAGAAACAAGATTTTTTCAAGCGTACAACGATTATCAGGGTTGCCAGAGCCTAAGAAAGGTAAAAGTGTAGATTTTCCCAATTTTTTCAAGGTTTCTTCTTCTTTTTTTTCTACAGGTTGGGCACAGGGGGCACAAACGATACGTCGTTGGCAAGGGGGTTCCATAAGCTTTCCAATGCGGTATGCTCCATGTCTGTGACAATTAGGGAGGATGCTAGATCTAAGAAACATAAGTTAGACCACTGTAAAAAATATACAGAGTGACCCTCCTTGGTCCGTGGTTCCAAATTTTTATCTCCCTTACTGTTAAACCTACGTCCTTCATTTTTTAATGTTATTGTTACCAATATCTGGTCTACGCGTGGGAATTTTTCTGAAGGCGTATGAGGACGTACAGTGTTTCAAGGGTCCAAGAAATATCAATTTAGAAGAGAAAAAGCAAAAAAATCAACTTTCTTCTTCTTCTTTTTCTAGGGGTTGGGCATGATGGGTACAAAAGTCACTTCGTTGGAATTTGTTGTCTATGAGTGTTTCAACGAGGTATCATTCATGTCTCTGTGTCAATTAAGAGGACTACTAGAGCCGCCAACGTAAAGATCTACGATTTTTTCAAAAAACCATGGTCCGCCATTTTGAAACCCGTTTTTGGAGGTGTTCCCGTGGTCCGATTTTGTCGGATTTTGGATATTTTCATCAGGTGGGGTACCTAAACAAAATACAGATGTAAAACTAAAGGTTGCAATTTTGCCCAGGTCAAACCGTATTTTGACTCGACTACTTGTGTTTGTTAGCTCGAAGCAGTTTAGATATATCATATGTTTGTGTTTCTTTTATTTATTTGAATCAGTGTAAGTGTCGACGAGCTTTGCAAGTACACAGATGTGAAAAAAATCTCCAGAATCCCATTTTTCATTCTTTTTACTATTTGCCCTATATACTATTTGCCTGGAGAGCAATATTCCAGCATTTAATGGCCTTTAATTTGCAGAGCTTCCGAAGTATTATATTTCCGATAGCATGCTGATTATCTGCAGAAGCGTAAGTAAACGTGATGTGGGAGTAAGTTTTTTTTCTTTGTAGACTTTTACTCTTGTGCGTTTTTTCTAAACTCATTTTTGATTTCGTTGAAGTGAAATTGATCATAACGTAAAAAAATATCCATTGTACTAAAAATGAATTTATTGTTAAAGTACTACATATACATGGTGTTTCAAAACAACACCGACAAAGTTTGTGAAGTGATTCCTGACACCAAGATAAGACAAAAAGTATAGACCAACCTGGGTGCAAATGCTTCCTTTCGCAGATGTATAGACTGCCGAAAATATGAAAAAAAAAAAAAAATGAACTGTATAGATCCATAGCTCCAAGAATGTGGAACCTACTGTAGTCGAGTCAAGACTTCACTTAGCAACTAATATGTGCGCTTTCCAAAAATACATGTTTCAGAATCCTGAGGAACTCACACAACCATTTTTATAAAGGGAGTTTGGCTACGGGCATATAACTTGAAGTACTCACCAACTACCTCTATAAAAATGGTTGCGGAAGTATTGCAGGATTCTGAAACTTAGATATTTGTATAGGGTCAGTAGCGTAGCCAGGATGTGTATTTGGGGGGAGCCCAAGTGCTGTTATAGGTGCATATAGAAAAATTACAAACAAACAAAATATATAAACATAAAAATATATATAAAAATTACAAACATCAAAGTACCAAAGTACATTGTCGGACATCTTTGGGGGGCGGTCCCTCTTGACCCCACCTTCCCTACGCCACTGTATAGGGTACATACTAGTTCCTAAGTGAAGTCTTGACCCGACTACGGAAGGAGGTCCCATAGTTTTGGGGCTATGTTCTTTCAGGTAAAGTTTTTTTTTTCTCTCTCTCTCATTTTTCATGTTTTCGGCAGCCTATAACTCCGAAAGGAAGCATTAACCCGCCACTTTCAGTCCTAGGCTTCCATAGGATTACTGACTTGTAAAGTAAAGTAGATTTGCGTTGATTGACAATCCCCATTGTTGTCCTTATCTTTACAAACAAGTGAATGACAAATAATATTTTCAAGTTCTATATTATGAAGCTATAAACCTAAGAAATGTAACGGAGGTCACGTGTCCCGATACACAAAATAGGATATTCATCACCTTATTAAAATTAAACATTAAATTGAAAGTGTGTTCTTTTGATTTTATAGTTTACTAAACATATAGAAATATAAATTTATGTACTATTTAATCTCCGTAAGCAGTTTATGTGGGTAGCGCAGACCTCCAAAGTCATGTCTCGATATTTCTGTGTAACGGAGGTCATACCATCAAACGATGTCATTACTCCCCGCACGAAAACTGTTCAGAGCTGGCAACAATTTGTAGTGAAGAAAGATGGCGCGTGTGATTAGCGACTGCAGCTGAATCGAGGAAAGTGCACCCAGATTGGTCTTATCGGTGTTGTTTTGAAACACCCTGTATATATATATATAGCACAGGGATCATCCGAACTTGCTCCCGGGACATCCGTAAGACTCCCCGGAATATCCAGACGTCCGCTAATATATCGAAAACGGGATATTCAAAGGGACTTCAAAGGAATGTCCACTCTAAATCGTGGGATAATGTGGTCCTAGGTATGTCCGGCATGGGATTTCTCTGGGATCTCCTGTCCCATCTGGGACATCCCGTGGACATCCTACGTGGAAATTCTTTAGGACATCCATGGGATGTCTACTTATTGTCCCGATAATCTCGGGAACTATATGGGATAATTGGGATCAAAATGGGACGTCCTAGAGACGTCGTGTGCTCTGTGGGTAGAGAGAAGATAGCGAAGGAAAGAGAGAGAATACAGAATTCCATGAATATAATCTTTTAGCGACTTTTTACGCAAAATTGGAATAATTTCATCTCTCATTTAGCGACATTTTGTGTCGACTTCTTGGCAACACTGCAGGCGATGTTATGTGCTAGTATCTTATGAACACAAATATTGCTACTAAACTTTTGGAATCCCGTGCTGTGTTATTTGTTTTTAACACCAAATATTGACAGTTTTAGTCTTCCGTATGGGAAGCACTTTGCGAGTTGCGTTGAACACGAAATCCTGACACCTCGTTTTTGATTGAAGTAGATACGTGGCTGCCATGAGTAGGTGTTCCGGGAACTTATTGGAACGCTAGGGAATGAGGTCAGGGATACAATTTATTGTTATTGTCCAATAAACAGTGGGAAGTTTTGTTGTTTCGATCACCGTAGGAGCCGAAAAGGACACGCCATCTACACATTTGAGTTTACGCATGCTTATAAATACAACAACAGTAAGTAGTTGCCTAGAAACTTCGAACGAATAACCAACACAAAGAGGGCGAAAGAAAAAGAGAGAAAGAAATGACGGAATGTCAACTCAAGTGAGACCTGCAACCCAACTGAGATAGAATTGGTTACTTTCGTTTGAAATGTCTTTGCGTCCAGAGTTTCTTCCAGTTCAGTCATACTTTCGGGGAAACGGAGTTATGCATGCTCCCATGGAGTTAGACAACAGCTCTCCAGAGGCTAAAATAAACTATCAGATAAATTACTATATAGCTAATTCGATGCTACTTTTTCTAGTGCTTGTGGTCGTTAGTTCGATTCCAGCTTACGCCAAGTGAACTTTGTGGTGGGAAAACACCATGTGCGTGGGTTTCCTCGGGGTTTTCCCGTTTCCTCCCACTTCTTCACTCCAGTATTTCCTTCATTTCTCATCATCATTTTCTCCTTTAGCCTAGCCAGTATAAGCGTGGGACGTAAAACTTAAAGATTTCATTTCACTTTGAACTTTACTTATATAGCTATAAAACCATTGTATTTATTTATTTATTTTTTAAAAGAGGCATATGTCCGAAATTATCCTGCGAAAGAACAAGGAAAATGTCCCACTATTAACACTGATATGAGCCCGAGCTTCCACAATAATCCAAAAACGTTTACACCGTTCCCCCTGTTTTTGGTACTTTTTTCTACAATGAATATATAATCTGAACTATCACCAATGTGAATAATTTAGGGAGGTTCAAAATTTTCAATTTAGGTGGTAGCAGAGTTGGCGTGGGTCAATGAAAACTTGACCCACGACCCACTGACCCACCACCCACCGTGACCCACGACCCACTTATTCACCACCCACCATGACCCACTCTGACCCACGACCCACCGTGACCCACTGTGACCCACCACCCATCATGACCCACTCTGACCCACCATGACCAACCAACCACGGTGACCCACTCTGACCCACTACCCACCGTTACCCACCACCCACGGCGCCCACTCTGACCCACCGTGACCCACCACCCACCATGAATCACTCTCATCCACTTTGACCTACTCTGACTCACCAAAATCCATCGTCACCAACTCTGAACACGATCCACGGCCTCTTCTGAACTGACTAAAGAGTTTACACTTGTAATAAAACAAGACTGTGAAATTGTCACTAATTGGAGTTTGAATTTCTAGTCAATCGCTCAAGCACCACTCTGTTACAATAACGGTGGATCTGACCATTACGATATAAAATGGTAAAGTGTTTGTCAGTGAGGAAATTGAAACAGTTCGAGGTGGGGGGAAATTAGTGTGTGCCTAAAATATACTTGTACTAAGAGAGTATTCTTGCAAGTGTTAATTTTTGAATGCATTCCACAAGAAACTTCTATTCGCACGAAAATACCTCTGTACAATATGGAAAAGGTTATGGTTTCTCAGTTCACAGTATTTTTCTCACAAAAGACTTGAAAAATCAGTTGTTCATAGGGTATAAAGGTGCTCGGGTACCCTATGTGAGAGCATCTCCATAAAGTATGCTCATAATTGTAATTTGTGTAATCACTAAAACACCACGTTAAATTTAAGTTACAAATATGCATAATTGCAATTATTATGAATATTTATTCAAAAGTAGTTTACCTAAGCAAAGAAGAGACTTACTAAAAAGTAGGTACAAAGTTGAATATCACAAATAAGCCATTAGTAATACAAATATACATTTTCCGTAACTCGTAATTTTCCACCTTAAAACAAATCTGAAATCGGATTTATTTCCTGTTGGTAACTTTTTGGCGGTAAATCATCCGCAGTGGAATGATGCCCATCCTTCAGCCAAGAAATATTCTAACTAGCTCGTCTACTTTGAGCTTGTCTAGCGGTGGGCCATTAACATTGATGAGCAACAAGTTAGACAATGTTTAAGCACTTAATCTATTTCTAATATGTCATCTGTAAATTCATAAGGGGAAATCCCCGTTCGCACTCTGTCTTGGAGATTGATAATACTTCTACCCGATTTCTGCAACTTCTCATCGACAATCTACTTGTTAGACTTAAGTCTGATAACGATTTTTCTTGGTCAGGTTTGAAATACTCAGCAAGAAGTAGCATTTCTCTGTCACCATACAACATCTTTTCCATATCAACCATGTCAGTTGGCAATGTCGACCAATGTAGAACAGAAACTTCATCTACCACGCCTTTGACAGGGAATCTTGTGAATAAATTATCAATTAAAGCCTGATAAACTGATGATTTCTTATTTGTTTATAAATTTAATTTTTGTAATTACACATGAAGGTTTGATACCATTACCAAATTCCCTCCCCCGTCTAGAAAGCGAAAGGGAACGAGGTTCCTGGAAAGTGTTCAGAGGTGAGTGGAAATTTCCCTCCTTCTTCCCCTTCAATTACCACACTGCTGTTTGCCATGTACCAAATTACGATGAATTTCATTTAAATTATCATGGTATAATTATTTCCTTGTTGAATTATCAATACTTTTCAGTGGAAAAAAGGATGAAATTTCAAAGTTCCAAATCAAAGTAAGTAGACCAACGTAAAGGGAAAAAAAGTGTAAAATTTTCCATACAATTATGCGTACAATCCAAACTTCAAATTTCCGTGTAATTAAGCTTACAGTACAAATTTTATGCCTATTTTTCTCACAACTTTATGGGTTGATTGCCCTGTGCTGTGAGCGTTCCATATAATAAACATAAGCTTCAACAATTATTATAGCAGAAAGCAATGGGTATATGAAGCCAAGCACTGTATTTTTTGTTTCTGATTTTTTCTTAAATAACATCGATCGTTTTCGATCATTTTTAGAAACCAACTCACTACCAATTTTCCATATATAGAAAGTGCCTTCCCCCCCTTCACATAAAGGAGAATTTAAAAAATGCTAGCACACATTCTGTTTATTTTCAATAAAGAGTTAATACACTGAATTTCATCTCCGTAAGTTTAACGGCTTGCGAAATACTCATTTTTTTTCCGCAAAAATTCGGATTCTCACTACCTCCTTAGGATATTATGCATTATAATAAAAGCAATATAACATCTCAATTTGGATTAAGGCCTAACTATATACCAAAAGTAATTTCATTTGACTTTGCAATTTAACCGTGATGATCAGGCACACATAGTTACATTCATTTTTTTATAAATTATTTATATATTACAGTGATTCAAAAAAGTATTTTTTTCCAGTAGTTAGTTAGCTCTAAAAACCCACAGGTCTCGAAAGCCAAGTTGTAGTGTAAGTCCTATTGCTATTATTATTATTAAAAATATCAATATCCAAAAGCGCCTGAAGTTCTTTTTTCACTTGGTTAGATATACTCACCTCAGGTAAGTAGACAGAAACAAGTGGGAAAGAAAAGGAAATGAAGGTCTTGAAAGTAAAACGGAGACAAATTTACCAGTCTTCAGAAGATACTCTCTACAATGCAGTGAGCAGAGAGGGTCGGTTGATCATTCTGAGTCGGTGGGTCGCAGTGGGTCATGGTGGGTGGTGGGTCGAAGTGGGTCATGGTGGGTGGTGGGTCGCAGTGGGTCATGGTGGGTGGTGGGTCACAGTGGGTCACATACTGTTGACCCATGACCCACTGACCCACTCAGAAAACTTGACCCACTTGACCCACTGACCCACTCCATCTCTGGGTGATAGTGATTAACGATAAAACTAGTGGAGTGCATAATTAAATACTTGATTCCTACATTTCCCTCAAAATAACTCTCTGTAAACTTTATTTTCCCTGTGATAGGCAGTAGCTTCAAAGGATGTTAATGTCATCAATTTCATATATGTACTTGTACAACACACACATGAGTATGATGGAAGCATATCAGATCTTAGATCTTGTGCTATTTTACAAAGTTAAGATACATTTGAAGCGAGACGACGCTCCTGACTATTTACAGATAGGTCTTAGCATTAGAGTGGCTCGAAATGAAAAATATAAAACGAACTTCGTTTAGGGAAGTTTCAGAAAAGTTGTTATTGAGCTAGAGTAGTTTGGATGCAAAATTGCAGTGATTTTGGTATTTTTTTTATTTTTTTTTATTTTTTTTTATTTTTTATTTTTTTTTTTTAAGGTTAAGCACCAGAAATAAATGGTTTTAAGTTAGAACATATTGTTTGTCATAAATTTAAAGTAAAAAGTATGACATTCAAAACTATTATTGTTGTTAACGAGTCAATATTCTAATGGAAAAGCATAAATACAAGCACGATTCGAATTATGTTTCTCCAATTTACCTTAAGTCCATGTATTGGCCGCTCTTTTGTTAATTTTCACCGCGTTAAAGAATTTCCAAAGAAAAACGAAGTCTTTCTGTTCAATGTCTAATGATTATCTCATGTTTAGTCTACGGGAGACGATAACTAAAGCAAATGAATGATGCTGGAAGAATTAGTGAAATGAGAAAGTGGGGGGAACGGGAGTTCCCCGAAAAAGCCCACGGACACGATGATACTAACCACAAATTTACTTGACCGGGGATCAAATCAGGAACCGCACGCACCAGAAGTAAGCGCAGTACCACTAAGCCACCGTGCCCCTTCCAAGAAAGCGAAGAGGAAAGCAAATGTTCCACATATGACAGATCCACATTATTAACCACACGAGCGAGGGTAGTACTCGTAAAAGAGGGTGAATCAAGGAGAATTGCAGTATTACTAGATCTGAAATCGAAGCTGGGTATCGACAGAAAAACAAGTGTTTCTGCACAAGCTTACCGGTCACTACTTCACGCATCTGCTGCTGCTTTTCGTACAGAAATCGTCACACAGAACATCAGCTATGATAGCCAATGTAGCTCTTCATGATGCCGTCGTCGTCACTTTGGAAGACGCCTCTAACATAAAAGATAAATCGAACATAAGTCGGAGAAGAACAAACTAGATTGTGATACGGAGAAAGACAGTGGTACCAATTATGGTTTAGCGGTCTTTATTTCGATGGACTGAAATATAACACTATAATGCAGAAGGAAAAAATCTTTTAAATGAAATCTTTGAGTTTAACGTCCCACGATTACGCTCCTTAGCTTAAGGGAGAACATGACTAAAACAAGTGAATGATAATGGAAGAATTGGTGAAATGATAAAGTGGGTGTAAACAGTAGCACCCCGAGAAGGATGTTATCCTCCAGAAATTTACTTCGGCGGAGATCGAACCAGGTACCCCACACACTAGAAGTAAACGCTCTGCAACTGAACCACCGTGCCTTCCTCCTTTATGCTAGAGGAAGTTGGAAACAAATTCTTCAGAAGAGAGATGAGGTGATTTTGAGTTTAACGTCCCGTTCAGCAGCGAGGCTATATGAGACGGGGACCTACTGATTAATGTGGAATCCGAACCACAGCAGCTCCCGCCGGGAATCGAACCCGGTTCTCCCACGCCAAAGGCGCGTACGCTAACCGCTCAGCCACGAAGGAGCTCTCTCTTCAGAAGAGAGATATAACAAAAGCACTGTAAGTTAATGGAAGAACTGCTTTCAGGGCATGGAGCGAAAGCAATTGTCCAGTTTCTTGAACAAGTTGGAATAAACATTTAGTGTCGTACCGTGGAAAATCAGCGCCCGGGATGATAGTATACGACCACGCCACCATACATATATTACAAATAATTTTTCGTATATTTTGCCCTTTTTCTCTCCCGAATGTTGCGCCCCCTTACTTCGGCGCCCGGGGCCGTCGGCCCGCTCTCTACCCACGGCACGGTACTGCAAACATTTCATAACTATTTGCATTTAGATAAGATGGAACTAAAGTAATTACAGATTTAATTTATTAATGTCATATATGCAGAGAAAATTAGGGAAGAAGTTGCAGAAGATTGTGTCTACTTCATATAAACGAATTTACTCTCCCCCACCTATACGGACTTAAAGACATTATCTGGTCCGATTGGAGAAAGCTATCCACTGTTGCCACACTTGGTACAATTGTACCAAATTCAGCCCTTTTTGTCATTCATCGGCCCGTTGGTACCACGCTGGCATTTTCAGCCCCTTTTCTAAAAAACTTGGTACAATTCTACCCAATTCAGCACCATTTAACAAATACTTGTCACATTTTCAAAAGTGTCAGTAAAACTTTTCTTACATCTCACGATACTCATACTGTCTGATATCATGAGAAGTGATGTCATACGAACTCGGAGATGATTGATTTGTTCCTCGTTATATATATATATATATATATATATATATATATATATATATATATATATATATATATATATATATATATATATATATATATATATATATTCATATATGCCCATAATACTGCTTTAGTTTATTCGTCACTTTGATAACAGAGGCGCATTTGGTTTCCTTACAATATATACCAAAGACGATAACTGTTTTCTCTTTTAATTTGCGGCCTCTCTTATACTTCATACGTGCGAGAATAGTTTAATCTACTTCCACGGATGTTTGGGGTCCTTCCAGTGGCGTACTAACAGGGCAGACAGGATAGGCATTGCCTACGGGCGCAAAACGTTTCGGTATGTTAGGGGGCGCCCTAAGTTTTTAATAAAAAGGAAGCAAATTATATAAATGGATCCCCAAGTTTTCATGGTTTTCATTTCCGAACACGACAAGAATAAAAATTCCTGCTCACTTCGTTCGCAGTTTATTATATTTGCATATCAAATTATTAGCATTACTGTAAACTCGTCGACGTTATAGCACTGTATGATTAAGAAATTAATCCTCTTGTATTAATACGACATCAGTCCTATATTACATGTACTAAGCTTACTAACTATAAATAAAATTCCCCTGCGCAACAGGCTTTCAACAATAATGACAAATTCTATTACCAGAGGTGGATCTAGAAGGTAAAAACTGGGGGCGGCTACCAGAACTGTCTACGATAGATTTATCATGAGTTTACTATAAACTACAAAAAATACATAAATGATAGCTTAAATTATTTTTCTCACTCAGAAAACTGGGGAGCCCAGCCCCCCGGCCCCGGGCTAGATCCGCCACTGTCTATTTACCTATAAGATCTGGAGTAAAACGAGTTAAAAAGTGTTGCCATGAATCACAGCACAGTTGTCACGTACTACGGGTACACAGAACCTAGCACTAGCATGAAAGGTTGGACAAACCGGGCAACTGCCTGGGACGCTAATGTCAGGGGACGCCCAAACAAGCACTCCAAAATAAATTTGCGAACGTATTTTGTAACATCACTGTAATAAAATGTAAAATATAGGCTAGGGCTGGGTGGGTGGGGAAGACTCATTGGCAGGGTGAAAATTTTGCCTTCGTCCGCTCCTGATGCTGACTGAGGTCAAGTAGTGTTAAATGGATGAGAAGCATACTGATCTATTTAGGCTCTAATCTCAACATCATTGGAAAGTAATCATTAGCTGATCTTTTTAAATACCGATTGCAATATTACAGTATTTTTGTAGACGTGATTTTTTTTTTTTTTTTTTTAGCCCTGTTTTAGCGGAAAGAAAAATCCCATATTGGCAATACTGCCCAAAGGAAAATACCTTGAACCTGAACCTGAACCTGAAATATCGGATGTGGCGCGTACGCGTAAGAAGCAGATGGTCATGCATTGGCGTATTAGATGGGTGAGGGGGCGCCACTAGGGATTTTGCCTAGGGGCGCCAAAGGCCATTGTTACGCCACTGGGTAATCCTATTTGGGTGTTTTTAAAAAGTAATTTTTAAAAAGAGCACTTTCTTGATTTGGAGTCTTGGAAGAGGAGGGGGTGTTCTAGAACTTTATCTCTTTTAGTTTTGCCTGCATTACACTGGTATAAAATAATGAATTCAGCCCCTTTTGTTACAATTTGGTACTATTTTTCAGCCCACTCCAGAGCTAGGATTGTGGCAACACTGAAGCTATCTGACTCTGGTTTCTTTCCAACCGATTGAAGTCCCATGAGTCGAAACAATGACTGATTTAAGCGATTTAAGTACCTAACAATACCTGCTAGTCAGGCACGTAGCCAGGATTCCGTAAAGGGAGGGATCCGTGACATGAAATACTGTGATCATCACACCAGAGGCTCGATTATTCTAAACTATTTTACTGGCAACATACCTCAACCTCAACTATTATAAAAAGTACATATCCACTCTTATAAAAAGTAGACCTACATATCTAATAATGCCTTATAAAATATTTTACAATATTGCGTTCATTTCTCTGTTGAATCAATTGTTAACAGAACTTTCTTTCCACATAACTTTTTGTTTTTATTATTCCATCAACTACTGTTTGTTCCAAATGACAAGTTAAAGGAGCAGTAGAAAATCGTTTCTGAAATAATGTTTGATACTGCAGAGAAGCGATGAAGAAACATTATGATTTAAAAAAAAAAAAATGTCCACACTGTTATAGTACGGCGTTATGCTATCGAAATCTTGAAATTCCCCTGATTAGTAGGAGAAATTATGATCATTCAGCAACTTTTCTGGAAATTTCAAATATCTTGACTTTTCCAGAATATCCCCCTCATTCGTCTCCATGTATTACAATACAAATCTCCTCATAAGGAAGAGTAGCTAATAGCTTGCTGTAGCTTCATATTTTTAATGCTGATTCTTCTTTTCCTCGTCTCTCTTTGTTTCACCTTTCCTTAATTTTTTTCATTTCTGGTTTCGAAGGGCGGTCCGGACCCTCCCGCTGACTCCCCCTTCGCAACGTGCCTGTATTAGTCATGTGTCGAACTGTCTCTAGTGAAACATGTTCACCAGGCTTTTTCAAAAAAAAAAAAGAAGAAGAAGAAGAAGAAGAAAGAACAGGAAAAAAGGACCAATTGTAATACAATCTCATTGGTTAACAATTGCTTCAAGATTACGTCTTTACTTAAGTATTAGGTACTATTGAACCTGAAGAATCGTTACATTGGCTGGTTCAGTACGTGATTTGAGTCGATGCTCTTGTGGGTTTCGAAATTCGAAATTAAGTTGCATTCATCCTGCTGTAATAGATCCCGACACTTAAAGAAACTAGGTGAATTAGCTTCATTTCTAGCAGAGGACTTGAAACAAGTTATCCACTCATTCATACCTGTTTAATAGATACTTCGCTTATCCCGAAAACTTCCTTTCATCTATGATAATGAACAAAAACAGTGACAGTAGGACATTGAGATGGAGACGAATTAAAAAAAAAATGCCTACAATAAAAAAGAAGAATCTTACGGAAGATTGCCATTTCCGCAATCAAGTTATATCAGTCAATTACTACGATATGATCGATTGTTTTCCACCCAGATAACGGACTCGCCGTTGACTAAGCCAATAACGACGGACCAACTTGAGGAAAAATATCAACAACACAGTCAAAGTCACTTATAACGTTACGTCATTTCCGGCCACACTTAAGCATTGAGAAGATCGTACCTGTAGTAAGAAAGTTTCGAAAGGCAGTGCGTTGAAAAAGACAACCACAGCAGAACAAATCGGGCCTCTCTTAAGCATATGCCAGTATTTGAAATGAAGCGTGACTGTGTCATGTGAAGAAGAAGCTAGCTAACTTGAACAGAAGAGTGAATAATAGTAACGCTTTAGGGTGGATGGGCGTAACTCGAGTGGCAGCCACCTCCTCATGGTGATTTCGTAGTATTACAAAGTGAATTCGAAATCAGCAAAGGGTTGCAAGAACGATCCGAATAAGAGTTACTTTATTAACTCTCCTTTTTAAAAAAAATTTAGAGAAGTATGGAGAAATGTTGTGCCATTCAATAAAAAAAAGGCCACTCAAACGATGTAAAACAAAGAAAGAAAAACTTATACAAAATTATACATAATGTTTGAGTTTTCGTCGCTTCACAACGTAAAAATTAATAAAATGGATACAATTTTAAGATTACAAACATTGAAGCTTACGAGTACTATCTTAAAAAATAGCTTCCTCGGTAAGATACATTACAATCGGGAAAATGTTAAAAAAAAAAAAAAAAAAAAAAAAAAAAAAAAAAAAAAAAACCGCTGCTAAAGATGTGTTTGGTGCTTATCTTCGGCCTCTGAAAACTTTGAGCTTCTTGAGGCAGGGACAGTAGTTGATTAAATATTCTGCAATTTTGCATGCAAACTGCTCTAACCCAATGACAATTTTACCGCAACTTGCTCAATAGAAATTCGAAAAAAAAAAAAGAAAGAAAAATCGATTCACCCTACTTGGCATACAAGCATAGTTTTGACATGCACGACACCTGGCTTTCACTAGATGTTAAATAAATTATAGATTCCATGCTGTATAAATAAAATTTATATTTCCTGCATACTAGAATTACAATAGCACTGTTACTCTCATTCAGAAGTCAATTCAATCCTATAGAGCGTTAAATATAATCGAGAGGTTGAATATTACGTATATCGAACAATATTTCGTTTGTTTCTTTACTTTTAATTTGGTTATTGTAATTTTTCTTACAAGATAAAATTATTGATTGAAAATCATTTTTAAGAAAATAAGTTAATACAGCTTTGTCTTCCTCATATTTCTTCTCATATTTCGTCTCTGTTTCATATTATAAATTCTCCTTCCCAATATATTTTCGTATTTGTGGAGGATATTGGAAGTAGCTGGTGCAACTAATGACAAGAGTCGATTTCGTTTTAGCAGGAGAACATCCAAGTTTTGTGTTATTGCTTTCATGATTTCAAAGAAATTCCAGTGATTCCTTTTTTTTAAATATTTGATTATAATTTCACTATTTCACTAGATTATTGTCTCTTTCTAACAGCTTCTGCAACTTTTGATTTTTTTTTTTTTAACTTTGATCTTTGATCTTTGGGAACGGATAACAATATTTCTTCGTAATACTTTCAGTAAGCTATATATATATATATATATATATATATATATTTTACACTGATTTTTGAGAACGGATAACATTGTTTCTTGACAAAACTTCTAGCAAGCTTATAGTATTTTTTAGTATTTTTTTTTTTACTTTGATCTTTGGAGATGAATATCAATGTCTCTTCGCAATACTTTCACCAAGCTTATAATAGTTTTTTCTTTTTTTTTTTTTTTACTTTTTGATTAAAGGAGTCAAAATAATCAAAGAAATAAGAAGAAATTATGAAGAAGACAAAGCTCTAATAATTTATTTTCTTGAAAATTGTTCGGATTTACAAATTTTATTACTTAAGAAAGTTACAATAACTAAATCAAAAGTGAACAAAAAAATATTAGTTGGATAGAATACCATATCGAAAACGTATACAGTGATTAAGTGTTTAAACAGTATTTAAGTGTTTATCACCTCTATAATATACATTACATTCGCTCCAAACTGTATTCTGCTGTTAATATGGCAACCAGCACAATTTTAGCTTTCTTATAGTTTCCAAACAATTGAAGTTTACTATTATATACAGCAAAAATTATTTAACTCTTTCATTTTCTTTCAAAGCTCTTTCTGTTGGTCTACTGACTAGCATGTATGTTCGATGGACGTGGTTCTGGGTTCTATTCTTCATAGAAGAGCATTACGCTAGAAACGAATTACGGAGATTTGGATTTTACAGTAAACTGCAGGTCCACGTCTCATACAACCTCGGTGCTGAGAAGGGTCGCTAAAACTCTCATCAAATTCTTCATTTCTTCCAAGATCAGAGCGTTCACAAAACAGACAATCCCGAAAAACGTAGAAGATTCCGGCGACCTTTGACGAGCCCTGAAAAAATAGTTTTATTTTATTTATTTTTTTGTTACAGTTTTCTTTCAATAGTGATATTTATTCAAATTCTGCCGAACTGCGAACTGCCTGTGGTGTCAGCTTTATCAGCGATACTCTTTCGTACAAGCTGTTTAAGTTTTTAAACGCAAAACAATGAAAAAATAATGGAAGAATCAAAGGGGTTTTCAAACTAGAGTCTTTGCTATTCATAAAAATGGACTTTACAATAGTACTGATTGCTGATTACGGTTAGGGCGGAGATCACAGAAAGTTTGGGAGCTAGCCCAGAAAATTCGGAGGCTCTCCCAGAAAGGTGTCGTCCTACTTCCGACAGTCCTATGTGCGACAGGAACTGTTAACTGTCTCATGAGCGACCCATTCTACCTGTTAACTGGTCTATGAATTACCGATTCGTTCATACGAAGATAATGCAAGAAGATAAGTTTCCCTTTTTAAAAAATTCTTTCATGTTAGTGTGATTTAGAACCTAACAAAATGTACTCTGAAAACTTCACGTTCCTAGAGGTCTCATTTCTTCCAGTCGTTTCACAATTACAAGGAACATACACCCTTAACATTTTTCTTGCTTAATCATAAATTTTAGATGTAACCTTACCCTTAATAACTATTAAAGTATTAATAATAAACTATTAAATAATAGTTTATGTATATTCTTCCTTAACTATCCCTCACACTTTACCTACGCTTGGGACTGGCAATGTTTTTTAAATGTTTTTATCACGTTATTCATAGAGTCTTAGGAGGTCTAAAAATTAGATAGATGGCGAAACTATTACACGTTTAAGTTTTCCGAAATAAAATATGCTGTTTGCCTAGTGAATAATTAGATTTGAATTAAATTAAGTACAGAAAGCAGATCTTTTGAGAAAAGGGGGTATTACAATTGGATTTTCAATAACTAATTACATAGGAATATATTTTTCATGGAAATATCCCTAAGTTATTTGATATGTTTTATGTCAAATCTAATTCAAAATTAAGATAAGTTTTATTTGCACCCACACTAAAGGGAAAATATGTTTGTCGAAAAGTATCATTGGCAGGTACTCTTTTCATAGCAAGGTTGTTCAGATGCTAATAACGCCAAAGGCAAACATATTTTACGAGAGGGAATCCTATTATCTTTCATCATCTCAATGTAAATGAATCGGTCGCTCATAGGACAGAACAGTTCCTGTCGCTAATTGGACTGTCGCTTCTAGGACTAATTCCTCAGAAATTTTGTCTGGGGCTCATGGAATCAATGGATGGCCCTGTTTAGGATTGGTTAGTCCTTCTAAGATTCATTGGCTGCACTGATCTTTAGTTATGGTTCTCCTCTCTCCCCAAACTATATGATTTGTCCTAAGAATCGTATTATTTAAATTTTAAGTCATAAGATTAAAATTTGTGCTATTAAAAAAAGGAAGAAACAAATAAAGTGTACAGACGTTTACAGGTCCGTACCTTGTGAGGGGACAGGGGGACAACTGCCCCCAGGGACTCTCTCTGCCATTCGAGGGGTGGGGGCACTTTAAGATCAAATTTTCCTGCTTCATATACGATAAGAACATGAAATTATAAATGAAGCATTAAACAGGTTCACTATATTACATAAACCAAACAGCACACAAACGGTAAATAAAACAAAAATAAATCGTGGGCCCATTTCAGTTAAAAGGGCCCTAGAAGTAATATTTAATCATATGACTTTGAGATTTCTCAATATTGTCCCCTTAATTAGTTTGTCATGTAAGGATCAGTCCCAGGGGCCTGCGGGAGGCCCCACAGGCTCCAGAAGCCCACAAAGCTTAAGATAAAGATGGAAAGAAGGGACCTATTTTCGAATTTTGCGGGAGGACCCAAAACAACTTTTTCTAGGGGCCCAAATAATAATGCTTGCCCCCCTCCCCATAAAATATCTAAGTTACAGCTCTAGATGTTTAGAAGAAAATGTTTCGTTTCAACAAATGCGCTTTGCTACTGATGGAGTCTTGATGTAACGTACTCGTATGTCAACATAACCGCACAAAAGCCCGCGCACACATTCTTTTCTTTTCCTCTCCGTATTCCTCACAACTTTATCCCTGTTAGGCACTTCTTTTAATTGAGTCTTGGCGCGAAAAAACCTATGGAGACAGGAAGATAAACGTCGTTACCAATTATGGATAAAGATTAAACATGTGGATTATGTTAGAAATCAACCATTACAGACTTGGTGCCTTTGCCGCTCGCAGGCTTCTTTCTTCCCAATGAACACACTTCAGACACAGTTAAAAGCATTTTTGTTCTGTCGCTTGAAGATTATAAAAACTTACATAAAGTGAACTCACTCAAACTATTTCTGTGCTTACGAAGATTTTATTTGATACAATCTGAAAGTCTTTTACATGAGTTTTACTTAACTTTCGTAAAAAAAAAAAAAAAAAAAAAAAAAAAAATCCATCACACTGAAAAAAAACAAAAGAAGATAAACTGTTTCTTGTGATCATTTGTAGAATCTTGACGTAACTGTGAAATGATTACTTACAATGGTTCTTCATGTGACTGAAAGGTAAGATAGTGTAAGATATTTTCATATAATAAGTAGTTTTTTTTTTTTTTTTTTTTTTTTAAGGTACAGTTTAGACTAGAATTATGCATTTTGGAGGAAGGGAGAAATAGAGAAAGATTTCATGAAAAATAAATAAGGGTAAGTTGTTTCTCTAATACGGAAATTATTCGTCCTTCATTGATTTATTATTAACAAGTTAGTAAGTCTCAAGTGCGTACCCAGAAATTTTTGTTGTGAGGGGTAAAAGGTTTGGAGAAGGTAGTCGAATACTACAAGCCACTACCTCTATGTAGTATTGAACAGGTATTATTCTGCACCCCAAAAAGATGATAAGTAATTGTAAAATACTTCCACCTATATTTTCAGTGAGGAAAATGGTAGAACTAGATTGTTGTTATAACGGAAAGGAATGAAATCTTTAAGTTTTACGTCCCATGGTTATGCCGGCTAGGTTAAAGGAGACGGTGATGATGAGTAATGAAGGAAATGGTGGGATCAAGAAAGTGAGAGGAAACGGGAGAACCCCGAGTGAACCCACGCATATGGTGTTTGTCCATTACAAAGCTCACTTGGATCTTGCTAATTGGATAGATGCATCAGTTTCAAGGTGCGGGTAAGGTAATGGTGTGGTGTGGAATGTGGGACGTAACACTTATTGGACTTGTTTCCATTGATGGAATCTTGGATGGGGGGCACGGTGGATCAGTGGTAGAGCGTTCATCTCCGGTGCTTGGAGTCCCTGGTTCGATCCCAGCTCGCGCCGTGTGGACTTTGTGGTGGACAAACACCGTGCTCGTGGGTTTTCTCGGGGTTGTCCCGTTTCCACCCACTTTCTTCATTCCACCAGTTCATTCATTTCTCATTATCACCGTCTCCTTTAGCCTAACCGGCATGTGCGTGGGACGTAAAACTTAAAGATTTCATTTCATTTGGAATCTTGGATGTTCCACAATATGGAGATATGCTTGAAAACACTATTATGCCACTTTTGTAGAACGAGGAAGAGAGATTTCCTCAATATTGGCAACAAGATGGGGCAACGCCGCATTCTAGTCGCAATGCAATTGATAGCTCAATGAACAGTTTCGCGGTTGCTGAATAGGTCGGCATTGGCCAGTTGAGTGGCCAGCATGGTCCCCCGACCTAACTCCCTTGGATTTTTATATTTGTGGGCACTTTAAAGCTTGGCATTGGCCACTTGAGAAGGATAATCATTAAGGCCTGTGAACAAATATAACCGATAGTGCTTCGCAGAGTGCACAAACACTGGGTCAGTGTTAAGGATGTGTACACAACAGAACTGTGAACATCTTGAACATGTCATGTGATCGCATTTGTCTCATATGTGTTAGCTCTCTCTTTTCCTAGTCATTAAATAATACGTAATGTGAGATGATTACAAAGCTTGTTTTACACTTCACCTTCATCCTTCAATTCGAAACTTCGCACAGCACATTTCACAGCATTTCACACGTAACATATCCTAAATCTATTCACAACTTCAAAACTGTTGCAGGTCTTGGAAAAAATAACTTTACCGCAGAGATGGTCATTCTCCCTCATTTTGCCCTCATGAGGGCCGCCTTCACCCTCACCTCACCCTCATTTTAGCAGTTGAGGGTGAGGGCGATAAAATAATTGAGGGTGAGTGTGAGGGAGGGTGAGTGTGAGGGCGTCAATGGAGGGTGAATGTGAGGGAGGTTAAGGGGAGGGCGTCAATGGATGGTGAGTCTGATGGAGGGTGAGGGTGAGGGGCGTCAATTGATGGTGAGGGTAAGGGAGGGTTAGGAAAAATGACCATCTCTGCTTTACCGTTGGGTTGCTCTTCGAACGACATATTGTTTAATATATCATACCACAATGTTGGCGTTTAAAATAATCATGCTGATTCATGATGGTGGCCACCAAGATGGCGGACGACAACCTTAAACACGTCATAATATTTACCCTCTCCCACCAACATTGATCCCAATTGAGTTTGGATCGACTGCATTGACAGTTTCTCAAATATTTAGCCCGGTCCCAGAGCTTGTATTTCACTTTAAAAAAGATAATCTTTAGGTTACTTCTTTACCAACATCTAAGTCAAATTTCAACTTGTTAATAATTACTTCCTAAGTTCAATAAAATTTTAAATCTGTTTGACGGTAGTTTTCGGAATTTTAGAATGTAGAGCTAAATATTTCTAAAAGTATGCGTTTTTTGAAAAATTGTTTCTCTGTAAATATATATCTATATCTATCTATCTATCTATCTATCTATCTATATATATATATATATATATATATATATATATATATATATATATATATATATATATATATAGGGTGCATCAAACCCCCCACAATTTTGAAAATTTAACCAAGGATTCTTGTCCCTAGGTCAGTTTTGTTCCATTTCATGAGTTAATACTTCGTGCAAAATTTTAGCAAAATCTACGAACGTTTAGGGGGTCCACCAGCAGCTCAAACAGATAATAGAAGTGTCAAACATATAATTGAAGTATTGAAATAATTGAAATGTGAGTTTGATAAGTAAAAACTTTCTTTTGCAAGTATTACACAAATTCTCTCATTTCTAAGAACATATTAAAATAAAGCAGTTAAAATATAATTACAAGTGTCAAAGACTCAAAGTGTGTTAAAAAATTGAAATGCGAATTTGATAAGTAAAAGCATTTATTGAAAGGATTACACAAATTTTCTCAATTTAACAATATATTTTAAAAATTATATCTCATTTTCCGTAACGTAATCTAAACTGTCTCACGAAGATATTTCACAACTAACACGTGACATCTAGTCTTTTCGTTGTCGTAGGGGCGGATCCAGGGCCGACTTCTGGGGGGAGGGCGGTAGGTTGTCATACTTCTACTTAGAGCTACTTTTAAGAGCTTCAAACTCTGGGAGGGGTTTTATTTATACATATAACATAAGAAAGTTTCCTCTTCTGGGGAGTGATCGCCCCGATCGCCCCCCCCTGGATCCGCCCCTGCGTGGTCGTTTGCGCAAACTTGGACTGTGTTTCCTATTCTGTTCAACCACTTGCAGAATGTTTTGGAAATGTTCCTCTTGTTTGGCTGAAGAAAGAAAATCCGCAGTCAGCTTGATTCCACGTTCTGCACAGTCGTTGATAACATTCACGGCATTGATATTGAGGTGAGTTTTGAAATAAAGGATTTTCTCGTCAGCCTGCAATTTCATCACCGCGGAAGCCATCTTCGAGTTTCAGGGTGTGCAATGTAACCCAGGAGTCTGGTCCAACCAATTCACTTAGAGATGTAATATTGGTAATTCGTTCAGGAAACCGAGGTTTTCCAAATCCTGTGGTGCAGAGTTTAATGAACTCGAGGTAGTAATTTCTCAGATCGGTGTCTTACATTGAACTATTTTCATTTTGTTTCAAAGTATATTGGGAAATTAAAAAAAAAAACAATTTGGAAAATTTTTAGTACACTTTGCTCACTTTTGTAAAATGGAGTTGAATCAAATCGTAAGAGAGGGTGTTCACTGATAAGAGGTAATTCGTCATAGTGTTCACGAAATTTTGTGAAAAGGTAAATATCAGGTGACTTTGTGATTTCAATATGCAAGTCCTTAAACACTTATCCAACTATAATTTCATCTATATGATGGAGATAAGGTAACCACAGAAGAGCTCGATTCAGCTTTTCCTCTAACATTGCGCAAGGAGCACTAACATGGCCGGTGTTTGATGCCGTAGTGTCAAATGTCATGTTTGCTATGATGTTTTCACAGTGCCATGGTCCACTGTAAGTTCGGTAATAATGATCCTATAATTCATATCAACCACAGGTTTGTAAACAGGTGTGCCCAGTACCTTTAGTTCCTTCTTGTTCCACACGACGACTGTAAGACGTTCTTTTTTTTTTTTTCACGTACTTATTGGTCAAAGATGGTATTAACTTTGAATCCCAGTGTACGGTGGCAAGCTCTGAAGGAGTCCAGTTTTTCATCAAAGATTCTGATATCTGTTGATTAACCTTTCATCGGGTCCTATCTGCACTGGAGTATGACGTAGTGACTTTCAATGTATCTCCACCAGCTTCCTTTATCAACGCTTTGGTATAAATAGCCTGCTGTGCAGACGTCATTTGCAAGCGAGTTGCTAAAGATATGATGTTTGGTCGTTGGATAATATCGTGTTTGATAAAAACACTTGTTCCAGTATGCACTGAACGATAATTATTGGAGCGTATTGTTGAATTGGTGACAGAAGGATTTCAGATACTGCAGTATAGTCTGGATCACTCTTAGTTGGTTCCTCGTCCTCGCTATCATTTTCCATCTCAGGCAGATCAGTTCCAGCAGCTATAGCGGATGCGGCCATCACTTCATGCGCCTTTTTCCTCCTCTTCTCTTGTGCCTTCTCACGAATCTTTCGACGTCTGATATTGTTAGCCAGCACTCTGTCATATGATCCGAATATCGCTGAACGATCTGTTTTCATAGATTCTGGAAAACATTTATCATCTTCATTCTTAATAAGATTATTCACGTTGGCAGGCCATAACGGAAATGTTTTGTTTAATTGTTTCTCTATGTTTTGAATTTTTGATAGAGTTGCTGGACTGGATCGACGACTTTTAGGTATAGCCCGTATCTTAGCATTATCATCTAGTAATGAAATTATTTTCTCACACGTTTTTCGTTCAGAAACCATGGGAATATTTGCTTTATCATACAAAACTTCTAAATGCGACAAAACAAGCTTTGCAGCTTCCCACCTTGTCCGATTGATCTTCCGTCCATCCTCAACATGATATATTACACACCTCAAAACCTGCGTCTGCCTGTTGGCAAGTGAGAGCCGGTGAGCAAGGCGTCGTCTTCAATGATAGCGGTTCCTAATCCAAAGACACTAGAAGATTTCCAAGTTGCCACAGACGTCATCTCTTCATTCACAGTACGAAAACAGGTTTTTTTTTTTTAATTAGGGGAGATGGTCTGGAGACTGTAAAATGATATAAAAACAAGAAGTAATGTCTTCTCCGTAGAAAGTTCAAAATCTTGGTTTTAATACTTAGAATTTTGCGTAAAAGTAAACAGTATATAAAAATTGGACTTAAAATTTTAAAATCTTAATAGAGCAAATACTAAGAGAAGAATATCTCGTTTTTATTCAAAATTCACGATACAAGTTACGTGGCGCCATCTATTGAGCAACTTTTCAGATAACTATCCTGTTTCATATAAGTTTGTGCTTCTGGTGGACCCCCTAAACATACTTTGATTTTTTTTTTAATGCTCGGCTGTATTATAGCTCAAATGGAATGTTTCTATGCCAGAGACAAGTCACTTTGTGAAAAGGGGGGTTTGATGCACCCATATATATATATATATATATATATATATATATTGTGTTACCTATGTTCTATAAAACAACACTAAATTTATCTCTTTATGTTGAACCATAACGAAGATATTGCTTTTTTATCAAGGTATTGTTTATTTGACACTTCCAGCGGCCATTTTCCAATATGGCGGGCGAAGGTTAGGTGGGATTTCAGGGAACTTTTAGTATGTTGTTTAGGACATCATTCCCAACATCTGTACCAATTTTCAGCTTGTTACTAATTTGTTCCTTACTTTTTGGTAATTTAACTACACTACATAGCCTTTCGTGGTTACCTAACCATAATATTATTGAGCTTAATTTAGCATAATTCGGCTAGTTTTTTTTAAGTATATGTGTTTAATTACACTTATAGCTATCGGTACTGTCTTTCTTTGCGTTTTGAACGTCCTTGGTGTTTTGGTATCTCTTTTGCTATCGAGCCTGGTAGTCCAAAGAAGCGTGAGAAAGAGGAAACGAGAGTATAAAACAAATAACAATGTCACGTGTATACTACGTTATGTACACTCATGTCCAAAATAATTGTCGCATATCTATAACTGTTTTCTTGTAAGAATATAATTTGATAAAGATTTTACAGGGTACTTATAATACTGATACTATGTGTATAATCGGGTAATGTATATTTGTAATAAATTTCATAGGAAAAGAATTATAAATACGAAAATTAGAATGAATAAAACAAAATCTTGCTAAATGGACAAGAAAGTTTTATTTTCGTTTTATTGTTATTATTTACTGCTCTTTTGACATGAAATTTGCCACATACATGTCTTTGCCGATTATACACATACAAACAGTATTATAAGAAATACCGGGCGATTTCGTTATCAAATTATATTCCTAAAACAACATATTTATAGACATGCGACAATACTTTTGGACATGAGTGTACTTTGATTTGCATGAATTCCGATTAGAAACTACGTTTTATGGACTTTTGGCATCTATGGTCATGTTAGCCCGTCAGGTATAAGGGATGACGTCCCTCGGAGATCACACGACACAAGAAAAAGGAAGGAAGGAAGTGACATAGGACCCATGTTAGGTACCATCCCGGTATTTTGCTTGGTGTGAATGAAGAAAAGCAAGGAAAACCTCATTTACGATGCCTAGCCTGAAAAAGCTTTTACACTTTTTAGACCTTGTGTCCCCATCGAGAATCGAACTCAGGACTGCTCGCACCAAAGAGTAATTTCTACCCCATCTGCTTTTACTGGAGAGATTAGAATGGAGACGAAACATGTTCTTGGGACTTTCAGTTGATTGCAGAAAACAGCTGGTAGCCACTTATTACCGTTATTACTCTATAGCGACCAACTTTGAAACTGGGAATGGTGGATTTCTGCTAGTTCCGCTTTGAATAAAGAGTTATGGGAGAAGACTATATCTATTCCTAGAACGCTTAAATCGATTCCAAGAAAGAAACGCTTCTCGCTATGTCGTATTTCTTTCGCTGGATATAAATCAATACTGAAACCGGAAGTTGTACTGGATCAAGAAATGGTGGATATGTACCACTTACATCAATATTACTTCCATTAACGAACTTTACTCCTGACGCTTCACACTTTATATCGTAGCCACAATTGATAGTGGTCCATCAAGTAGCTCTTGAGATTTTTGTGTTCCTGGACGGAAAGATACACGGACAAACGAAGGTAAATATGGAAGGAGAATAGTAAATTTGGAGGAAGAAAAGTAAATTTGGGAGGAAAAAAGGGAAATTTTGAGAGAGAAAAGTATAGATTGGAAGTAGAATAATAAATATGGGAGGGGAAAAAGATAAATCTGGAAAGAGAAAGGTATATTTGGAATTAGAATAATAAATATGGGAAGGAAAAGGTAAATTTGGAGAGAGGAAGATATATTTTGAAGTACAATAGTAAATTTGGGAAGAAAAAGGTAAATTTGGAGAAAAAAGGTATATTTGGAATTAGAATAGTAAATTTGGAGAGAGAAAGGTACGTTTGGAAAGAGAATAGTAAATTTCGGATGGGAATTGGTAAATTTGGAGAGAGATAGTTATATTTGGAAGTAGAATAATAAATTTGGGAGGAAGAAGGTAAATTTGGAGAGAGAAAGGTATATTTGGAAGTAGAATAGTAAATTTGGGAGGGAAAAAGATAAATTTGGAGAGAGAATGCAAAGGTAAATTTGGGACGGACGAATAAATAAAGGAGTTTTATATTTCAGTAAGTCAAACTCGTAGCTTTGAATCACGAAACGGAACCAAACGTGGGTCGACTCACATTGAAGAGTATGGACGTTTTAAACTGTCCTTGAAGGTCCTGTGTTTGTGTCCCTGTCGTGTTGGATTAAGCAAAATATTGAAACATGATTAATTACGTGGACATGGAAGCTAGTGGCCCCGTTCGGGTGATTTTTTTTAAAAAATGGCTAGCATGTGCCACTTTTCTGCATAAGGTTCCGATCCTCGCTGGGATAATCAGTGGTACGGCCTTGAAATTTGAACGTATTTCGGGGTTTCGTATAATACGTTAAACTGTAGCTTCACGGAAGAGTGCCCATTCCCCCAAAGGCTTAAGCGCAATTATTCGAGATTTACCTTTCTCTCTTCCCAATTTAACTTTTTCCCTCCCAAATTTCCTTTCTGCCTCCCAAATTTATCATTAGCCCTGCAAATTTACTATTCTCTCTGCAAATTTATTATTCTTCCTTCAAATTTACCTTTCTTTCTCCAAATTTACCTTTTCCTCCCAAATATACAGTTTTCCCTCCAAATTTCCCTTTCTCCCTCCCAAATTTACCATTCTTCCTCGAAATTTACTTTCCCCCTCCTAAATGTATCATTCTCCTTTCAAATTTATCTTTCCCCTTCTCAAATTTACCTTTGTCTCTTCTAAATTTACCTTTCTTCCTCCGAATTTACTTTTCTCCTTTCTAAATTTACCTTTCTTCTTCCGAATTTTCTTTTCTTCCTCCCAAATTTACCTTTCTCCCTTCCAAATTTACCTTTCTTTCTCCGAATTTACTTTTCTCCCTCCCAAATTTACCTTTGTCCCTCCTAAATTTATCATTTTCCTTCCAAATTTACCTTTCTCCCTCCCAAATTTATCATTAACCCTCCAAATTTAGTGTTCTCTCTTCAAATGTTCCTTTTTTGCTCCAAATTTATCTTTTTCTTCCCAAATTTATGATCGTCCCAAATTCACCTTTCTCCCTTCCAAGTTTACCTTTTTCCCTCCCAAATTTACGTTTCCCCTCTAGTTTAAATGTCTCATTTTAAATAAAAAAGTGACTCCCCCAAATTATCTCATGGATGCAACATGTACTCTAAACCCGTTTATGGATACTCCTAAGACCACGTTCCGTATAGCCTCGGTACTGATAAAGGGACGCTAAACTCCAATGAACCATGGGCGCCGAAGGGGAGGGCAGGGTGGGGCCTAGGTCTCCCTGGCTTACGAAAATATATACGTAATATAGCCAACCACGTGTATTAAATGCCAGAAATACCAGACATAATATAGCAACCATGGAGATGCCCCTCCTAGAAAATTTTCTTCGGACGCCTCTGCAACGAACGAATATACTTATATAGGCCTATATATATATATATATATATATATATATATATATATATATATATATATATATATATATATATATATATATATATATATATATATATATATATATATTTAAATTCTGCTAATAGTTCACTTTTAATGTCCAGTTCCCGAGGCGCTTGTTTGTTACCACATATTGATTTAATTTCTTCCTACGAGAGAAATAGACATACAAGCTCTCCTGTATACAAACATAAGCTTTACAGTCTTAGTTTAGCACGGATGACACAAGGGACAGTTGACGATATTGATTTTTACCACATAAAGCAATCGCAATTTATGAAGGTGCACTCAACTAAAATTAATCATCAATATTATGCAATGTTTCATCCAACATAACAAATAATGTAATAAATGTGTAGTGAAATAAACCAAACACACAATTTTTGTCTAAAGGTATTTTAAATCATTAATTCAGTTATAAAATAAATATCAAGTTTAAGGTTCGTTAATACATGTAAATACTACAAAAATATTAATATTACACGTGCTTAAGAAAGTAATATTCTACATTTAAAGCTAAAGTATTTTTTAAAAAAAACATAAATTCATCTTTCCTCGGGTCAGTGGCGGATCTAGGTCAGGGCCGTTGTCTAGACCCCTAGCTGTTTTGAGTGACAATTCTAATTTATCCTGTTATTTATAGATTTTTGGAAATATATATTAAACTCATAATAGACCTATTATAGTCTGTGTTTTGGCTGCCCCATAGTTTTTATCTTTTAAATCCGCCGTTGCCTCGACGTTAATAAATATTGAACAAAACTTTTTTTTTTTTTTAAAAAAAAAGTAAAACGCGAAATAAGTTCTCAAAGCTGAACAAAAATTCAAATTTAAATTATTAGCGGTATCCGAAAGTAAATAATTATTTATAAGACGTTTTGAAATGAAGTGTAGTTAAGTGGACATGAATATTAATATAAATATGATATTATCGCCATTGCTAATTAGAACTTTCTTTCAACGAGCTGCAAAGTTTAGAATGCTTTCTTTGATGAAACAATATTGTTCTTCGGAGGTAAAAAGAAACAATGAAACTAAATGCCTTAGTATATCATCTTGTCAACAGCAGATTTTGTCTTATGTTGTGCTCTAAGGACCTGAACAAATTATAGTTAGTAGGGGCAATATCCAGCACATATGGAGGATTTGACAGAACTTCAATTGTAACTGCCTGATTTCTTTCTGAGTCAGTTTTACAGAATGTTGTATGCGTTATTACGGTATGCTGTATTATTACCCTTTTCTATTGACAAACCTAGTACACTTGCGTAACAATACTTGATGTACTAGCTATAAATATTTACAGTAGATGTAGTATCAGACCATAACGCCGTTCTGAAAAATATTATTCTTAGATATACTGCTAGACCGTGTGCATTAACAGCCGTTACGGGATTTTTTCCCACTGAATCACTGAGTATATGGCTGCTGCGGCATCTACCTTTTTTATGAGTTCGTGATGATAATTTTATGAATATCTCACCAAATACACAACAGAATATCTTGTGGATGAAGTTCATCTTTAGATGTGGATTTGGAGATTGACTTGACGAAAGTCAGTTATTTGGGTTTAAAACTTTTAATGTTCTTATATTTTCCCACTAAAGTTTCGGGTTTCCTATGGAAAATATATATACAGGGTGTTTCAAAGCAACACCGACAACGTTTGGGAGGTGATTCCTGATATCAAGATAGCACAAAAAAAGTATAGATCAACTTGGGTGCACAAATTCTTCCTTTCGGATTTATAGACTACCGAAAACACGAAAAATGAACTTTAAAGGTACATAGCGTCAAAATACCTACCGTAGTGGGATCAAGACTTCACTTAGGAACTAATATGTGCGCTACCCAAAAATACATCTTTCAGAATTCTAAGGTACTCACGCAACAATTTTTATAGAAGAAGTAAGGCTACAGACATATAATTTGAAGTACTCACAAATTACCTTTATAAAAATAGTTGCAGAAGTACCACAGGATTCTGAAACTTGGAGATTTGGATAGGGCACATACTAGTTCCTAAGTGAAGTTTTGACCCGACTACGCTAGGTCCCATAGTTTTGAAGCTATGGATCTTTAACATTCAATATTTCATGTTTTTAGCAGCGTATAAGTCCGAAAGGAAGAATTTGTGCACCCAGGTTGGTCTACACTTTTTGTCTTATCTTGGTGACAAGTATCACCTCCCCAACGTTGTCGGTGTTGCTTTGAAACACCCTGTATAACCCTGAAATTTTGCCGGAAGAATCTGGTTCCCAAATCATTTTGTGTTTCACCATAAAATTAACTCTTTTTTTCTACAATGTAAGTAGCGGGTTACGTTTTCATTGACCCATTGTCTCTGCACAGCTTACTAGTCACTGGGCCGCCTGGATCTGAACCTTGCTTCACAGATTCGGATAAAACTTAAGATCATGAGTCGTGTACAAATCAAGCCTGGTGATTCAGGCAAAACTGGCTTTTCCAGGAAAATCGACTTACTTTGTTCCGAAATTAAGTCAACTCCCGAGGTCCCTTGTAGCTATTTGGCTAGCCTACTCGCCTTTTGGTGAGGGAAGTTCGGGTTCAACTCCTGGATGGAGCTCAGGTGGTTCGTATCCCACGTTAAGCTCTAGGTCCACGTCCCATATAGCCTCGCTGCTGAACGAGACGATGAACTCCAATCTAATTCAACGAAGTCTTAATATAAACATGCGTGCTCAAGTGATTTTTTTCTGACGTCGATCAAGTTGTTGTTTTCCCAACTAAATTTCAATAGTTTTGCATACACGATGCAAGGGAAAACTTAATAACTTACATACTTGCACTCAGTGATATCAGTAAGAACCAGTATAGAGTTTTATTCTCCGTGACTTTTTTTTTCTGTATTCGTCATAAAAGAAAAAAAAGATGCTTTTAACACTAGCTTTATAGCTATAACGGGTAATTATAAATGACTGACGGATTTCACCATACATAGGTTTTGAATTTCTATGATCTACAAACTTTGAAAATTATAAACATGCATTTATGCCCTAATAAAGGCACAAGAACACTTGAATTTAGACGCCTTGATACTAGGGATGGCCATTTCCGGAAATCACATTTTCCGTTTTCCGCTTTTCCGGAAAATTTTCCGTTTTCCGGAAACTTTTCCGTCTTCCGTTTTCCGGAAACTTTTCCGTCTTCCGTTTTCCGGAAAATTTTCCGTCTTCCGCTTTTCCGGAAAATTTTCTGTCTTCGCCTTTTCCGTAAAATTTTCCACCTTCCGCTTTTCCGGAAAATTTTCCGTCTTCCGTTTTTCCGGAAAATTTTCCGTCTTCCGTTTTTCCGGAAAATTTTCCGTCTTCCGTTTTCAATTTTCCGGTTTCCGGAAAATATAGTTTCCGTTTTTCCGGAAAATGTGGCCATCCCTACTTGAAACTTTTCCCAGTGATGCCAATTTCTGTCGGACAAAAATCCTCTAACGAATATCAAATATTTCCCATACTCGAACACTATTACTACGTTCAATTTTAAAGAAAAAGTCCTATCGTAAGTATTCGTGATGATTTCAGTGGATGTCCCGGAGTAAAAGTTACCCCTATTCATATTGAGGACCGTGCTAATTCAAATTACCAGTATTTTCACAGTGCATTAAAAGTCTCCCTCGGATGTAGATGGAAACATTTTTCATCAATATGCAACAAAGAAGCAGGACTACAGGGAAGGAAAGAAAGAGAGAGAGCCAGAGATAGACAGTCAGAATGACAAGATAGTAATTCTTTTCAAAGTGGTTCAGGCTACGCCAGGTCCGTTTCCCTCTTACTGTATAGGTTTCGCAAGAGGAGTCTGTTGTGAGTAACGGGTCACAATAGTTTTCGAAGTAGACACTCCGAGTGTTAGCCCATTCTTCCGACACTGTTTCACAATGCGTACGTGCGAAAACTTAGCATGGAAAATTGCCATTCCTTATTCCTCTCCATAATGGTTGATCTTTGGCGCTATTTTATAACACGCACCACCAACACTCACGAATCTACAACGTCAGACACAACCCTGCTCCAGTGTGACCACCCAGCAAAAATATTTCGTACTAACCTATGCAGAAAAAAGTACTAGATCTGGGGAAAAAGTACTAAAATTTTATCTGCTCCTGTTTCACCCTATTTATGACATTTTATGATATTAATATCTAATTGGAAGGTTTCCGGAAGCTCCACCTCCCCTGTGGGTAGGGAGTGACCCCTACATTCTCGAAAAAGCAACCAACTTTAATTTTTTACAGTCTAAATTCGACTCAAACCATGCAAACCACTTACATCCTTCTAATGTTGACTTTACACTCTCAAACTAAAAGTCCTGGCGGATTTCCTGCTTAATTGTCGTATTAGAACTCACTGTAACACCATCAAAGTAGCACAAGTATAACAGTGGTGCCCACCCCCTCAAGTCTATGACGCACCCCCCCCCTCAATTGTCTATCCGTAGGTGTTCTTCCATGAAAAAAAACCTTTTCGATTAATTTTTACCTCCCTCAAACATATTTATATAGATTTTTAACACCCCCCCAAATATTTCAATGACGCAGTTTGCGTCATAGCCCCCCCTTGTGGGCACCCCTGAGTATAACAAATATAAAGGATATCGGGAGAAAACAAGAAATATAAAATGGGCTTATTGAAAAATCGAGTTTTAATTCCGCTCTTGTAAATACCACTGTTGAAAAAAGGCAGAAAAAAGTTACCTGGAACAGTGAAATTTTCGTATATTACCAAATTTACATGAGATTCCTTTTTCTCTCCCAAATGTATTTATGAGGAAAGAAGAAGAGGAGAAAAGTAATAGATTTGTTGTTGAACATACTAGAACACTAAAATATTATAAAAGGTACTAGATCTAGTACGAAAGTACTAGCGGTGGTCACACTGCACTGCTCCCACCAGCAAACCCATTGTTCCAGCATGATACGCCAAGTGGCAGCACCGAATCGGGAATGTTCGGATGTACAGCGAACAACCTTCTGTATTTCTTCAAATTGGGTTATACAAGATCAAAAAATTCTAAGGGTGGCGAGCACAAACCGAGAGTAAGTGAAACTAAAGTAGTAAGTTACTAAGAGAGAAGGAAATCGGCGACTTCCAGTCGAGAGTACTGAACTAAAGGAGTAAATTACTACAGGAGTAAATTTTTCGTTTACTACTGTAGTAAATTTATTTACTCCAAAACTGGTGGAGAGCACCATCAAAGAGTACGCTACTACATTAGTAACTTGAGGAGTAAATAAGGCCAAAATTTACTCCTAAGCAGTAGTAAGAGTAAAGTTAGAGAGTAAGATGAATTCTTTGGTTTCTACGTGTTAAATATCGAATTCTATGGATTACCTGGACTACGAAGTATATATGGAGATGGAGGAAGAAGTAGACATCCCAAGAATGAGAGTTTTAGTGGAGAAAAGAAACCCATTTGCAATGTAGAGTGACATTGATTTCAAAGAGCGTTTTGGGTTGCTTAAGGAATCTTTTGAGCGGCTGCTTGATATGTTGAAGCCGTTACTGCAGCATAATTCTGACAGGAACCGTGCTTTGTCTCCTAGGCTGCAACTTCTTTGTAGATTGCGAGTCCTTCGCACTGGTACTTATCAAATCTTAGCAGGAGCTTTTAACAGTGTGATAGACAGTTCAATTACCTTAAAGCTACTGTGTGTGTGTCCACGCCACAGAACAAATATATATATATATAGTGGCGGATCCAAGGTGGGAGCTATAAGGGCTATAGCCCCCCTTGACGCTCAGGTTTACACTGGATAAAATGGGCTTCAATCCTGTTTTACACTGGATAAAACGGCAAACTATGGTTTAGCCCCTCCCTTGATAATATCCTGGATCCGCCACTACATATATATATATATATATATATATATATATATATATATATATATATATATATATATATATATATATATATATATATATATATATATATATATATATATATATAAAGGAAAAAAGTGAATTCTATCGAATTGGTTGATTCCCGAATGGATTGTGTACCTATACCCATACTTTGTCCTTTTGGAGCACAAGCAGAACTATACAGAAATTGCAAGAATTTCTTTTCTATCAATACACAAATCATTTATGATGCCAATATGAAGATTTTCAGCGTGGTAAGCCATTGGCTGAGTTCCACGCATGATGCACGCATTTGAGACAATAGTAGAATTCCTCCAGAATTGGAAAACGAACAATATAATGGGTTGCTTGTTGGGGATAGTGGATATGCTCTCTCCAAACATTTTATGACTCCTATGTTTCGACCTCAGACAGGAGCCGTAGGGCGCTACAATAAAGCCCATGTTGTTACAAGATGTGTAATAGAACGTACATTCTGTGTTTGGAAGAACCGTTTCCAAATTCTCACTAAAACAATGAGATATAAACAAAACATGTGTGGAAATGTTATTGAGGATACTGCAGTTCTGCACAACTTTGGAACAGAAGTAGGTGTGTTTCACCCTGATGCTGCGCAGTGTTTCTTTCAGAAAAAGTGTCCCGGAGGGGAGTATTCGAAGGGGATCATATTATTTTTACATGGTACTATTCTATTTATTATTATATTATAGAAGTATTATTTTCGTCTCCTACCGGAGAAAACTCTCAGAGCATCCGAGGGGCACCCCCCCCCCCCAAAAAAAACATGTCTAGAAGAAACACTGGTGTTGTGGATGTGAATGGCATGAACCAATATGCATTTCAGCCACAAGCAGATGCTGCAGGACAAGCTGTCAGAAAAATTATACCTAATTTGTTAGTAAAATAATAAATTAGTATAAATACTTTTCCTTCTTAAATGAATAAATAATGCACTGGATCGTCACTACTGCAGTGAAATGTCACCCATTTTATTTATGTATAATTTTAGTTATGTTTCTCTCTTTTTCTTTCTTTTCTTTCTTTCTTCTTTATTTTCCAATTAGGGGATGTGGTAATTAGAAAAATTAAATGTACTGATGCTTAAACACAAATATTATGTCATGTGAAAAACAAGAACATATTAACCATTGGAAAATATATCAAGCAAAAAGAATATGTTTCATACATATAAAATATATTCACATTCATTTATAAAAGCATAAATTTCTGGAGCACATTGCCTGAAGAACCGGAACCTGAAGTCTGTTCCATTTCGTTCTTGAATTCGTTCTTATTCATAACTTCCATTTTAAGGTTATGGTCTTCCATGATTTCTCTTTATCTTTCAATTAACAACATTTTTATATTATATTCCCCTCGTATTAAACGCATTTTTAACGAATGAAGCTCGTCTGCTTTTTCCAACAACCTGCTGTTCTTCACCACAATCGCATGTAACGCCTTTTTTCATGGGCACTTCTTCTGATAAGCTTCAGCTCCCAATAGGAAACGAAATGCACGTGCCAGCAGTGGGCAGAAATGGTTTACTTCTTTAGTAAAAAGGCGTTACTACTTTAGTTACAACTAAAGAAGTAAATAGAAATTGAGCTCTCCAACAGTTATTAAAAGAGTATATTACTACGGAAGTAATTTACTAAAGTAGTCCAGACTAAAGAAGTAAGAGTTACTACAAGAGTAATTTACACTAGTTTGGTGCTCGCCACCCTGGTGGCGAGCACCAACCAAGAGTAAGTGAAACTAAAGTAGTAACTTACTAAGAGAGAAGGAAATCGGTGACTTCCAGTCGAGAGTACTGAACTAAAGGAGTAAATTACTACAGAAGTAAAATTTTCATTTACTACTGTAGTAAATTTGTTTACTCCACAAGTGGTGGAGAGCACCATAGAAGAGTACACTACTACATTAGTAACTTTAGGAGTAAATAAGGCCAAAATTTACTCCTAAGCAGTAGTAGGAGTAAAGTTTGAGAGTAAGATGGTTTGTTTGGTTTCTGTGTGGTAAATACCGAATTCTATGGATTACCTGGTCTATGAAGAATATAAGAAGATGGTAGAAGACGTACACATCCCAAGAATGGGGCTTTTAATGGAGAGAAGAGATCCATTTGCAATGTATAGCGACAATGATTTCAAAGAGCGGTTTGGGTTTCGTACGGAATATTTCGAGTCGCTGTTTGGTATGCTGGAGCCGTAACTGTAGCATAATTCTGACAGGAACCGTGCTTTTTCTCCTAGCTGCAACTTCTTTTGTGGCTTGCAAACATTTCGCGCTGGTATATACTTATCAAATTGTAGCAGGGGATCTCATTAACTGCTGGAAGAGCTTTTAACAGAGTGATACACAGTTCTATTGCCTTAAAGCCACTGTATGTATCCATGCCACATAACCAAGAAAATATATCAATGAACAAAAGGGAATTCTATCGAATTGGTGGATTGCCGAATGCCATACGGGTCATAAATATTATATATATATATATATATATATATATATATATATATATATATATATATATATATATATATATATATATATATATATATATATATATATATATATATACCCATACTTTGTCCTTCTGGAGCACAAGCAGAACTATATAGAAATAGCAAAAATTTCTTTTTTATCAATACACAAATCATTTGTGATGCCAATATGAAATTTTTGAACATGATAAGCCGTTGGCTGGGTTCCACACATGATGCACGCATTTGGGACAATAGTAGAGTTGCTGTAGAATTTAATAATGAACAGTATGATGCGTTGCTTGTTAAGGAGACAGTGGACATGCTCTCTTCAAACATCTTATGACATCTGTGTTTCTACCCCACATAGGACCCGAAGGGCGCTAGACTAGAGCCCGTATTGCTACAAAATGTGTAATAGAACGTACATTCGGTGTTGGAAGAAATGTTTCCAAATTCTTAAAACAATGCGATATAAACAGAACACGTGTGGCAATATTATTGTGGCTGCTGCAGTTCTACACTACTTTGGAATAGAACTGAAGGCGTGTTTCACCTTAATGCTATGGATGGGAATGGCATCAACCAATATGCATTTCATACAGAAGCAGATGCTGCAAGGCAATCTGTCAGAAGGTGTATTATACTTAATTATTTTTAATTAAAATTTTACCTAATTTTCTAGTAAAATAACAAGTTAGTGTAAAGACTTTTCCTTCTTAAATGAATAAATAAGGCACTTCTTTTATTTCTTTTATAGTTACGTTTCTCACTTTTTCTTTTCTTTTTCTTTTTCTTTTTTTTCTTTTTTGCAATTAGGGAATTAATATTTTCGTATTATTTCAGTATTACTTCAGTACACAAAGTTATACAATAAAGGTGTTTTGATAATTTCTAAGAAAAACAAGATGTCTACTTTTATAATTTTGCTCACACAAATTAATATTAGAATATGGTAATTAGAAAAATTAAATGTACTAATACTGAAATAATATACACAAATATTATGTCATGTGGAAAACAAAAACACATAAACCACTAGAAAAATATCAAGCAAATAAAATATGTTTTATACATATTAAACATATTTATATTTATTTACAAAAACATAAACTTCTCGAACATATTGCCTGAAGAACCAGAACCTGAAGTTTGCTCCATTTCGTTCTTGAACTTTCTATTTAAGGTTATGCTCTTCTTCCATCATTTGTGTTTGTCTTTCAATTAACAACATTTTTGCATTATATTTTTTTCGTATTAAACGCATTTTTAACGAATGAAGCTCGTATGCTTTTTCCAACAACTTGCTTTTCACTACAACCCCATATTCTCTACCTTTCTTCCTAGATGCATCTTCCGATAAGCTTCAGCTGCCGATAGAAGACGAAATGCACGTGCCAACAGTGCAGAAATGGCTTACTTCTTTAGTAAAAAGGCGTTACTACTTTAGTTATAACTAAAGAAGTAAATAGAAATTGAGCTCTCCAACAGTTACTAAAAGAGTATATTACTACGGAAGTAATTTACTAAAGTAGTCCAGACTAAAGAAGTAAGAGTTACTACAAGAGTAATTTACACTAGTTTGGTGCTCGCCACCCTAAGGAAGGAAGTTCCAAACAACTTTGTTGACAATACTAGCAAAACATTTCTCAGTGACAAGTCAAATTCTTCTAAAATGCATCCAAAACATGATTTAATATCATTTCAGTCCAAAACATTACGTAAAACTTAAATATGCGTTTATATTGTCAACCTGGGTTATTACATCTCTAAAATTGATGTTGGAATGTAATCTTATCTAATGAAGAGAACTTGGAATAATTTGGTACCATTAGCTCAAGGGATATCTTAAATTACATCTATTGCTAATGTTGAAAGTACGCATCTATACTTGCTATGGGGTACTAGTGGGGACAAATGCTGACAGTATAAACGAAGATAGTAACTTTAATTATTATGTAAAAAAAAATCCTGGGAAAGATTGAATAAAATAATCAAATTACCAAATCTAGATTTCAAAAATGACGAAGAACTAAATAGGGCAGTCGTCGATATTGAGGGAGCAATAACTCAAGCCATTCAAAAACTAAATAGTAGAGGAAATATCAAGAAGAAGAATTATTCGATTCTCTGGAATAATAATATGCAATTATTTAAAAAAAAAAAAAGCAAAGAGAAGGCAGTACCAGCGAACGCACGATCCCTTTCTCAAGGTAAGAAGAAAGGAAGAATATATAAGACTATTAGCGCAATACAAAGACAAACTCTAGGAAAGGAAACAAAGGTCTGGAATTCGTTTTTGAAACAGAAATTGATACAGACCCGTGGGGAATACCATACAAAATAATAGTGAGTAAAATCAAGCCCTCTCTTACACTAACTGCAATGGATAAACAGAATGGCGAGTACACAAGAGATATTGAAGAGATTTTAGAGTTCATTATCAATAAACTGCTTCCAGATGACAACCCAAGCACTGACAATGAAGATAACAAATTAATTAGACGGAAATATAATACATTCAGTTATAGTAATAATAGCATAAATAGAGACATAATGGTCACAAATGAGGAAATTGAAGAAATTCTGAAAAGCATAAAAAATAGTAAGGCACCTGGACCTGATAAATTACAAGGGGAAATTTTTAAAATGAACAGTCAATTCTGGATTCCATATTTAACTAAATTGTATAATAAGTATATAGAGTTTGGAATTTTCCCTAACAGATGGAAGATGGCTAAATTAACTATTCAAGAAAAAAAAGTAATATAGGAGGACTTCAAACACCAAAATCTTATCGACCCCTTATTAAACATTTTGGGTAAAATATTCGAAAAAGTCATAGCCAACAGAATAAGTGCCAAGAGAGGAGATCTAAGAAATTGTAGACTACAGTATGGCTTTAGAAAAAATAAAGGTACAACCGAAGCAATCAATTGATTAATGGAATATATTGAAACACTTAGTGAACTGGGAGAAGAATATACAATAATAACCTTTGTGGATATATCCGGCGCCTTCGACAATCTATGGTGGCCAAAAATGTTTTCTGAGCTCGAAAAATTAAATATAAACAAGGAATTACTTAAAATTATAAAGAACTATTGTTCGGATACGATAGTAACTTATAATGGTCCAACAGTCGTATTAAATAAGATCGTAACAAATGCTGCCCACAAGGTTGGGACCATTATTGTGGGACGTTGTATTACAACCGGATCTAGATACAATCAATGGACTAGACATAGTCTCCGGCGTCATCGCCTATGCTGACGATTTGCCTCTAGTCATAAATGCAAATACCAGATCAAGACTAGAAGAGTAGGCCAACATGGCTATGCAGGCTCCCTTAGAATGGACCAAATCTGCAAAATTGGAAATATCTGCCAATAAAACAAACTTCATCTAGGTCGAAGAAAAATTGGAGAGAAGCCCCATTATTAAAATATCTAATAGACCCTAATTCAATAAGTAGGGCATACTCCTTTAAGTATCTGGGTATTTGGATAGATGAACACCTAAATTTCGACAGTCATGTGACAAAACAAAAAGAAAAATAATTGGAATAGCAAATAAAACTTTCTACATTATGGCCAAAGAGTATAAGTTTACAACGATTCAATCAACAATTTTTCCTTCCTTCCATCCCGGGTTCCGGCACCATATACGACGATAAAACTGGTTCCTTTTAATTATTAACTTGAGCCATTAAAAATGACGACAACTTCTATGCAATCACTTCCATTTATTTATATCTTGTTTTTCAGGTTGTCCTACCAACGACGCTTCAAAATCTTATGATTTAAAACATATACAGACATATGAACATCTTTTTATATGGATCTTACATAATAATATTTTACATATATCTTTTTCTTTATCTTCTTCGAATGGCATAATCAGTCTAGTACATATATTAAAACATCTTACGCCCTAAAGTTACCCTAAAGTAAGGATTTACAAGTACTAAATATATAAATATACAACGCACCATTGTATATTATCACTAAGACACTGTACTGTTTCTAGGTCTCTAAGGCCGCTTTACATGTCAATCCCTAACTCTCTTTGATACTGCGTTACTGACTGCTACTGACTTCTTCTTTAACTTTTCGACTACTTCTTGACTGAGTACAAAGAAGTCAACTGAAGCATTTATACAACAAAAAATGCTTACACTGCGGCTTGCGGTTTCCAAAATTCGGGTTGAATTTATTACACATGCGTATATGAGATTTCTCTGAAGAAAGCTTATTTAAGCAATTCTTTTTAAAGATTTTAGCATCATGTTATCATTCAGAATTCAGCATAACATACATCACGTTATGTGTGTTTTAACACGTTAACTGTCGTCCAAAATTTACTCGTTAGGTGCAAGGCGCCATTGATGCAGTAATATGTAACTCTCACTGAAATGTTATTATGTTGCTATAATTTTGTAATATCATTAGAGACCGGATGTTAGGCAAAATGCTTATTCTTTAATATTAAAGATATGATCAAAAGTAACGTTAGTGCCTAATGTTGCCTATTCTATGCATTTTCTTCAAAATAAGACTTTATTGGGAAAAATATAGTTTAGTGTTTCAAGAAAAGATTCTGCCTCATCCGAGAAATATAAGTGCTGCTTGCAGTAACAAGATGTCGTAAAGGTATATACTGATAAAGTGCTGTAAAACTTTGGACTGCTGTGTGTACTAATAAAGTATATAAAATTTGGACTGTTATGTGTAGTGATAAAGTGCCGTATAGAATGTATTTACCAAATATACATGGAATATATCTCAAGCTTAGACTTTCTATATACAATATTAACAAACAGGTATATTTCTATATCTTTTGAACATTATTTATGACTTGAATTTATTTTTTACTTGTATTGAGTCATTATTTCGAGTTGAGTTGAGTTGATTTTGAGTTTAACGTCCCTTTTCAGCAGCGAGGCTATATGAGACGTGGACCTACTGATTAACGTGGAATCCGAACCACATGAGCTCCCGCCGGGAATCGAACCCGGGCCTCCCACGCCAACGGCGCGTACGCTAACCGGAGTCATTATTTCGAGTTACATTTTAATGCCTATTTCACTGCCTATTTTTTAAACTTTTAGTGCCTATTTGCCTGCCTATTTTCCAGGTTTTTAATGCCTACACATCGGGTCTCTAAATATCACTAATGGTTTCTGAAAAGAAAATGAAATCTTCTTAGCGTGGCGATCGCTCTTCTGTATCGCTGCGTCGGGCCGGTAATTCGGCTGGTCCCATTGTGCACAGGGGTTGCTTTTCTCATTTTGTAAGTTTTATGAACGTTTGTTTCTGTACCCTGGCTAGAAGTATTTGTAGCAAGAATCAATATTACCATGGAGCATAAACATTATCTCGGAATCCTTTTGAACTAATAGCGATTGTTTGCAGGTGAACAAGAACATATTTTCCCCTCAAAACATGTATCGCTTTCTTTTATTTTGAAAATTTATTTTATTTCGAGTTAGTTTATCAAAATGGAAGCTAAAAGTTTATCAACTCATGAAATTAGCTATTTACTTTACGAAACAGATTTTTTTGATGAGGATGTTGGTGCATCAATTGAATATCCAGATTAGGGATGGCCAATTAGGGAATTTGGAAATTTCCGGATTTAGGAAAAAATTAGGAATTAGGAAAAATTCCGATTTCGGAAAATTCAGAATTCGGAAAAACCTATGCCGGAAAAATTCTGGAATTCGGAAAAAATCCGAAATTTAGAAAATTTTTATTTCGGAAACATTCCAGAATTTTTTGAATCCCGGTTTATTCTGAATTCCGGAATTTTCTAAATTCCGGATTTTTTCCCAGATCCCGTAAATGAAATTTCTGATTAAAGAAAATTTTGGCCACCTTAATCCTGACTCCACATAGTTATAAGTGAAGGGGATTAAGTTGCGAATCAAAATCTGACAATGAGCAATCAGATAAGTTTTTCTACGCCAGTTATACAGAAAACACCGGTCAATAAATGCTCAGAATGGATTGAGCCTGTTGTAATACAATTTACTTGCTCCAATAGTGTGAATTCATACTGTACGTTGCTGAAATGATACCATCTGGTAAACTCGAAGAAGAAACGCCGCTTACTCCATCTAAGGTTTGATCGTGTCAAGTGCCTGTTATTTATGACAGGGCAGTAGTTCCAGTGTATTTTCGGACGCCGTGTTGGTCCGACATCACGTATAACTAGCTTCGATCGTGAAGCAACTGCAGGGAATAGGGCAATAAAAATCAATATTCCAGTATTGGTCCCGTGGGATCAATGTGGCACAGTGGGAAAGTTTGCTGTTGGGCCCATCGAACAAACGCTACAAGTAACATGTCAAATCACTTAATTTTAAAATATGACCGTGCTTCAATGTCTCAGATTCTCTTCATTTTTTTCATATATTAATACCAATGAAATTATGCTAAATTATTTTTCTTTTCGATTTTTTGGATGAGAAATCGGGCGGAGAGAAATTTTTGAAAAATGTGAATTTTGCCACAATTTCACTTTCTGGCACTCAGCATCATAGAATAAAATTACCATAACTTTCTTAATTTTGAAGTTACTGGGTTTATCCAGGAGTCAAATGAAAGCTTAATTTTCGCTCTTTCAGAAGATCCTAAGTAATCTTGCAAAACGTTACACTGTCAAACATTAATGGGCATACAAAGCAAATTTTAGGGGTTTTACAAATTGTGCTATTGCTCAAAAGTTACAAGTATGAAACTTTTGAAACTTTTTTGTACATTCATCTTAACACGTACATAGTATGGTTAAAAAATAAAGTTTTTTTGTATTTTTGTAATTATTATTTCTTATGTACGGAAATATAGTGTTTTAAGTTTTGTTACAAATTGTGTCATTGCTCGTATGTTACAACTATAAAACATTTGAAACTTTTTAAATAGAATCATCTTAGTACATACATGATATGGTTAAAAAATAAAAAGTGTGCTTTTGGTAATTTTGTATTTTTTTATTTTACGTGTCCGGAAATATACTGTTTTAAGTTTTATTACAAATTGTATAATTGCCCATAAGTTACAAGTATGACACTCTTGAAGCTTCTTTTTATAGAATCATTTTATCACATACATGATATGGTTAAAAAATAAAATATGTATTTTGGTATTTTTGCAATTATTATTATTATTATTATTATTATTATTATTATTATTATTATTATTATTATTATTATTATTATTATTATTGTTTTAAATGTACAGAAATATATAGATTTACTGTTGTTAACAGATTATGACTTTCCTTTAAAGTACTGATGGCCAATTCCGGAATTTTTACTTTCCGGATTCCCGAAAGTACAATCTGAAAAAATCGGAATTCGGAAAAATTCCGATTTTGGAAATCTGGAATTCGGAATTCGAAAAATAATTCGATTTCGGAAAATTTTTACCATCCCTACTCTGAAGTGACAACTGTCACACTAAAACTTTTTCAAGTAATCATCTTAGTAAATACTAGGTATGCTTAAAAATAGAACTGGTGTAATGTGTATTTTTGGTATTACCATAATATATATTTTTGTACCTTAACTGTGACTTTCAACTTTTTTCCAATTGTACCATCGCTTACAACCATCAAACTTTTGTAACTTTTAATAGGAATAGTTTGCATTTACTAAATATGATTAAATAAAAAAGGGATACCTTTTTTGTAATAATCTTGTTGTTTTGTGAATGGAAAATGTAGGCTTAGCAATGTAAGGGGTTGAGTGATTATTACAGACCCTATCAAGAGAAATAAGAAATAATAGACAAATGTACATAGATGAAAACAATAAACATATATACCAGTAATACTTCTTAGAATTAGATAGATTTACATACAAAATGTTGTGTCCTATATTTCACCGTTCATTCTTTTCATTGATGATATGATGTCTTCTTTTAATGTTGCATTCAGTTGCGTAAGTCCGGGCTGATTGGCTTGTAAGAGATGAAACAGGAACTTCCCAGAGGATACTTTCAAAAGGTATCCAACAAAAGTTTTCATTTCCTGGCCAGTAGAATACAGAAGGCCCAGAGCGATTCATGAGTTGCACTCTGACGTACAAAAACAATAATTACAAAAATACAAAAAGCACACTTTTTATTTTCTAACCGTATCATGTATGTCCTAAAATGATCCTATAAAAAGATTTCAAGATTTTTGCAGTTGTAATTTACGAGCAATGACACAATTTGTAACAAAAGTTAAAACTGTATATTCTCATACATGTAAAATATCAATAATAATAATAATAATAATAATAATAATAATAATAATAATAATAATAATAATAATAATAATAATAATAATAATAATAATAATAATAATAATAATAATAATAATGCCAAAAGCACCTTTTTTATTTTTAACCATATCATGTATGCGCTAAGATGATTCTATTTAAAAAGTTTCAAAAGTTTCATAATTGTAACATACGAGCAATGACACAGTTTGTAACAAAACTTAAAACACTATATTTCTGTACATAAAAATTAAGAATTACAAAATACAAAAAAAAAACTCTTTATTTTTTAACCATACCATGTACGTGTTAAGATGAACGTACAAAAAGAAGTTTCATAGTTGTAACTTTAGAGCAATGGCACAATTTGTAAAACCCCTAAAATTTGCTTTGTATGCCCATTAATGTTTGACGGTGTAACGTTTTGCAAGATTACTTAGAATCTTCTGAAAGAGCAGAAATTAAGCTTTCATTTGACACCTGGATGAGGCCAATAACTTCAAAATTAAGGAAGTTATGGTAATTTTGTCCCATGATGCTGAGTACCAAAAAGTGAAATTGAAGCAAAATTCACATTTTTCAAAAATTTATCTCCGGCCCATTTCTCATCCAAAAAATCGGGAAAAATTAATTTAACATAATTTCATTGGTATTAATATATGAAAAAAAATTTAAGAGAATCTGAGATATTGAAGCACAGTGCTCTAGGTGATTTGACATGGTGTGACCCTACAGTCAACATAGAATTCAGCATAACTTACATCACGCTGCCCGATGAAATGTGTATATGTTAACATCAAACAATACAACTAGAAAATGCTTTAGATTGACAAAAATCACCTGAGACACACTTACAACAAGGCTTTGTGGTGGACAAACACTGTGTTCGTGGTTTTTTGGAGGTTCTTCTGTTTCCTCCCACTTTATTGATTCCACCATTTCATTCATTTCTCACCATCACCGTATCCTTTAGCCTAGCCGGCATAATAGTGGGAGGAACGTAAAACTCAAATATTTTATTTTTATTTTATTTAAAAAGATGTTCTGGGATACATTATATCATATGCTTTACATGTAGACGAGAAAATAAATGCTTCTGAAATCTGTATCTTGTTATCGTAACTATGTCGATAAAGCGAAGTGAAAAGGAAATCATAAAACATTTTATGAATCGCACGTCAAACTTTTATACCTTTGTTGATTATATATTTACATAATTTCTGGTCGAAGCACTGCTCTTCTAGAGAGAAAGATTGCAAAAGCAAGAAAAAAATGGTAGTTGCAAGGCACGTCATTCGGGCTTGGTACTGGACTTTGTACCGTGTCGCATGATTTTAATTCCCCTGATCAAGGCAAGAAATTTACAGTTTGAGCAACTCTTCTTGTTTGTCACTGATAACGGTTGGTAGTGCTTTTTATATACAGCAAAATGTTTCACTTACTTTCAGACACTATTTTCTCAAGAATTGTTTGAGAAAAATTATCACAAAAACACTATTTGTTGTTTTACACTACAAACTTCATGTTGCTCACTATAAGGTGACTCAATACTACAATTTATTTTCCACACTTCAACTAGGATTGCCATTCTGGAAAATAAAATTACCGGCACTTCCTCAATCTTTCCTATGATGTAAGTCTAAGTGTGAAGTATCTCTGTTCGGACTCATCGATGGGAAAGAAATCTACTGTCGTGGACAAAAGTGAAATAGTGCCTGTACTCTGCATACCCTTAGTACATTCACTAATAAGCTTAATAGATACACTGTGCTTTAAAATGAGAAACTGAAGTCGATATTGATCAGTTTATTGTGTTTACCAATAACTGCCACTTCTTCAAAATTGTCGAAACAGATGAACAAAATATATTAACCGTTGATAGGTGGTTACAGAATGGAAATTACTTTTTAAATTTATACTTCAATATACTGCAACAACTCTTATTAGAAATACCTAAGGGTTGTTCGCCAACAATCAATGGACAATATAATTTTACCGCTATGTTTATGCCTGACAATTATGACAAATTGTATACTTACAGTGTGTCTCTATTGTTAAAACATTGTTCCAGAATAAAATCTAATTGTTATCAAATTTCTTATGTTAAATAAATAAAAAAAAAAACTGCCATAGGTTAAAAAAATATATCACTTAATGTGTAATACAACGGAACTTTGTATTTGAAAAGGTAATTTTGAAGAATTTCGAAGTTCGATGTTTTATTCTGGATTATGGATTTCAAAATACCAGTCATAAAGTGGCTGGTAAGAAGTTTGTACCGGTCACCGACCTTAATCAAAATAACAGCAATATTTCCGGCTGGGTCGGTGAATACCGGCCAGTTGGCAATCCTAACTTCATCACTTTTAACAATTTTCTTCATAATATGAACAATAAAAAAAAAATCGTAGAGAATCAGAAATGTGTTCATATCAGAGGTGGATCCAGTGGGCGATCGGGGCAAACTCCCCCCCCCCTTTCCCGAAGAGAAAACTTTCTTATTTTATATATCAATAAAAACCATCCCAGAGTTTGGGGCTCTGAAAAACAGGTCTAAATAGCAGTATTACAACCTCCCCAGAAGTCAGTCCTGGATCCGCCCCTGGTTCATATTTCATTAGACATATAAAACATGTCAGAATAGAAAATAAGGTATATCTACAGTCGTGTTGAATAATCCGCTCAGTCAATCCTGGTAAAATTTTGTAGGAGGGATTAGTGATTTGTGATGTAAAGGACGCAGTATGGTTAAATTTGGAATCGCTTCTGCTTCAGAGCAACAATCATCGGATAACCACTCCCTCCAATACACTCTGGTGGTTTTGTAAACTTTTCATTGAACCCACGTCATTATTTATCTTTATTCTTTCTTATGGAATGACACTTTTTCTTTGATTCTTACACATTTTCCCATCTTTTTAATTCAGAATACGATAATTAAATGTTTTCTCGCGATACAGTACAAATTGAAATATGGAACAAATTATTACATAATTTAAATAAATATAAAATCACCTGGAAAAATTTTCCATGTAAGTAAAAACGGGAAAAACTTTCTTTTCAGACTTCCTAGCTAACTTACGCATAGGTATAAAACAAGACTTAGAAAACGACTGTCCGCCTGTTAGTCATGCACAAGTATAAAGAGACTTAGAGAACGACAATGTCTGCCTGTCTGTCATGCATAACAAGACTTAGACATCAAGTATATCCGTTTGTCTGTCATGCATAAATATAACAAGACTTAGAGATCGACTATTTCCGTCTGTCTATCATTCACTCCAGTGTTGGGTAAGTTACTTGTAAAAATGTAACGCGTTACAAGTTACTTTACTTTCTCTTAAAATGTAACGCGTTAGTAACGCGTTACTTGCCCCCAAAAAGTAACTGTTACTTTACTTCGAAAGTAACGCGTTACTAACGCGTTACTTTTAGGTCCGAAACTAAAAATGTGAAAAAAAATATGACTTCAATTTTCCGTACTACTATTACTACCGCTATTATTATTATTATTATTATTATTATTATTATTATTATTATTATTATTATTATTATTATTATTATTATTATTATTATTATTATTATTATTGCACTTTCTGAATCGCTTTATGTAAATGTAAGGACAAATTTTTACTTGATATATGAACATTTTCATACAATGTAACATTGATAAAATGCCATACTGCGTTAGTCGTTCGTAGGGATGGACACGTACGAGTTCGAGCGAGTTTTCTTTGACACTCGATTCGACTAGAAACAGACATCTTTGAGCTCGGCCCGAGAACTCGACTCGAAAAATTTCCTCCAACTCGACTCGATTGGAGCCGAATTTCGAGTCGACTAGACCCCAATCCGGTGTGTAGTTTCGAGTACATTCTTCAAGTATATTACATAAAAAGTATAATTATTATCAATGACACTACTACAAGTTATTATTATTATTATTATTATTATTATTATTATTATTATTATTATTATTATTATTATTAATATTATTATTATTATTATTATTATAACAACACTGTATATAAAAAGAAAGATAGGCGGTTTGTATTTGAATACTAAAAAGCTAGTTGATTGCCAACCTCGGTAGTCGTGAAGTCTAGGAGTCAAGGACATTGTTCACGAGCTTCTGAATTTGGGTTGAGGGTTTAGGTTGAGTATTCGGGCTCGAGCCGAACACTGTTAAAAGTTATAGGGCACTGGCCAAATATCTTCAAAACTGCTCGGCCCGGGTTTAGAATTGTCAACGACTCGGGCAGCTCGGCTCACAGCTCATTCACTATCGACCAGAACCGAAAAGTGAGCCGAGCCAACAGCTCACCCAACCGACTCGGCTAGAGCCCTCGGCTAAGTTGAGCCGAACCGAGCAAATGGCTCATCCCTACCAAGCCAGCTCGAGACGATGGTTCACCCCAAGTGAACCAGCTCGAGCCATCTTCTCAGTTGAGCCAAGCCGAGCTGAGCTTGTTATAAAAAATCTCTTGTGGTCTCGCTATTGAGACGAGACGAGATGCAAGCAGTATCCCATCTCGTGAGCAACACTAAAAGTATTCCATAGTACTGTTTCTCATGGCTTTCGTTTTCCAGTGTAATCAGGCCATGATTTCAATACGACTTAAAACGAACGAGCCATTTATCAAACTCGACTGGACTCGAAACTCGACGCGAAAAACTTAATCGGCTCGGAACTCGACTTGAGGATATTACCCTTGACTTGACTCGAAACCTGACTTGAATTCGATACGAGTCGAATTTTAGCTCGACTCGTGCTCATCCCTATGCGTTACAAAAAATGGTTGCTTATAATTATTCTGCTCACCGTGTGCGTGGGTTTGCTCGAGGTTCTCCTGTTTCCTCCCACTTTCTTCATTCCACCATTTCATTCATCACTCATCATCACCGTCTCCTTTAGCCCAACTGGCATAACCGTGGGACGTAAAACTTAAAGATTTCATTTCATTTTTTAATTATTCTGCTAAACTAATTATATAATAATAACAATGTTGTTATGTAAAATTAAAAATAAAGAATATAGAGAAACATTACACTACTCTATAATCAACGGGACTCTAGGATAAGCAAACTGATCTGAAAGAACTCAAATATTACATACCATTAGCAAACTATTGTCTAGTAATAAAGCAGACCTGCTCATCAAAACAATTTATTCATATTAACCCCTTACTGTAAATCGTTAATTATTGCACCCTAGTTGTTGATAAATAATTTCCTCCGGGGCACTTCAGACACGTTACTTTTAAATTCTGTCCACCATCATCCTCAGCTCTTAAGAAAAAAGTATTCTTTCAAATGTTCGAACAGTAAAATATTTTCGTTCTCCATCTTTATAAAAACAACACCAATGAAAGTAAAATAGACTACTGGTACCATTGCACTCCTAGTTCACTCACTGAATGTATTGATTTGGAGCTGTCAAAATCTACGACAAAATCTTCCAGGTGATTGCAATCAGTACATGTGATTCCCAAAGGCTGTCCTCATCTTCAAAAAACAGCAAGTGGCACTACGAACTTATTTGTTTCTCTGTGTGTCTGTGACTGTCTGTCACTGACATACGTAGTTCATGCTCGATTGCTTCATTCTGAGAAATTCACTTACAGGAAAGAAACATTTGTTTCCGAAAAAAATACATATATTGTAATTACTCATCCGAAATGTAACGCGAAAAAAGTAACGCAAACTAGGTACGTTACTTAAAAATTTGTAACGCGTTACCGTTACAGTTACTTTGGAAAAAATGTAACGCGTTACTAGGAAACGTTACTTAAAAAGTAACGCGTTACAAGTAACGCGTTACTTGCGTTACGTTACTTCCCAATACTGATTCACTCCGACGACCTCCAGATTACTGGTTGAGCGCCTTGACCACTGAACCACGATCACTACGCGGTAAATGATTCCCCTTCAGTGTGTTTACGTATGTAATAACTTAAGTTGTTTTTAAGTCTTTGGTTCTCAATTTTGTTTCTTCTCCACACCAAACTACAGATATGATAGATTGAATTCTCATACTCTGCATTTGGTTTCAAAGCAGTCGCCATTAGCTGGTCAAGGACTTATGTCTGCCACTATACATTGCCTATGGGGTTATGGTTATGGCTATTCGAGATTAACACTTTTCAATAAAAAATGGAGCAATTTGACTTATTGAACAAGTTTAAAAGAATAAAAAAATTTTCTGGTCTTACTTTTAGCATATTTTTATGTGTATTGACGTTATCATCAGTTTGATTTCTATCCCATTAAGAGTGTTTAATATAACAAAACTTTCTTATTACTGCCTCATTTTGTACTTTTAATATCAATTGTTTCTAAATATAAATTATTTCTAAATAAGAACAGTTTCTGTTAGTCTTAACTCTAATTTTTTATATGTTTACTTTCAGATTTGATGTCAAATGATGCTCTACAGAAGTAATTGCCAATAACAAGGAATCAATAGTTGCAAATTGTGAAAGAAGTTATGTGCTTGGCTCACATTCATAATAATAACAAAATATTTATAAAAGTTCTGATTATCTTTGTTTTACTATTTTTTTTAAACTTGTTCTTTTCCCTTATCTTTGAACCTAGTGATGACTATTTTGAATTATTTGAGAACAAAAATATTCCTGTGCTGACAATACCTAAACAAGAAGAATACATCTATACAAACTGGAGAAATTTATCAGCTCGTGAACAGGAAACATTGTCTGAGTTAGGTCGAAGACTTCTGTTGTGGATACCTGCTGCTAATAAAAAGATTAAAAATCAAAGAAAACCAACAAAAAGTGGTGTAAGTGATCATAGTTTTGTAAAACGTAATTTCACAGTGTTAATATGGAAGTTTGGTCCCCAATTGGAACGTCGACATATTTATTGGTACAGCAGAAAACCTCATGATCCATTAGCCTTATGTTCAGTTAAAAATTGTCAATTTTCGAATATCGATGAAGATCTGTACAAAGCAGATGCTGTTGTGTTCCATATGCAGTTAATAGAAGGACCAAGTATATTACCAAAATGGCGAACGGTACATCAAAGATGGATTCTTTTAACAGATGAAAGTCCCGAACACATGTTTGCTGTAAATACCAAATATACATTACATGATTATAACAACATTTTCAATTGGACTATGACTTACAGAATGGATTCAGATATATATGTGCCTTATGGACGAACAATTCCATTGACCAATAATAATAACTTTAATGTAACTAAAAACTATAACAAAGAAAACACAAAAATGGCGGCTATTCTTATATCTGATTGTGGTGAACATAATCAGCGTCTGAAATACGTGAAACATCTACAAAAATACATAACAGTTGATGTATATGGAAAATGTGGAACTCTTAAATGTTCAGTGCGTATGACGTCAAACTGTAAAGCTTTGTATGACTATAAATTTTATTTAGCATTCGAAAACAGTAATTGTAAAGAATATATTACAGAAAAATTATGGTGGAATGCTTTTTGGAGTGAATCTGTTCCAGTTGTTATGGGAGCACCTCGTGAGGATTATGAAAAATTACTTCCTCCGAAATCTTTTATTCATGTGAATGATTTTCGTGGTCCAAAAGACGTTGCGAAATACCTTCTTAAATTAAGTAAAAATGATACGGAATACAACTCTTACTTCCAATGGAAACAACATTACATAGTGGTTAATGAACATGGCTACTTTCAGACACCAGTGTTTCATTATTGCCGCATTTGCGAGGCTTTAAACTATAATAACCCCTCTCCTAAGGTTTACGAAAATTTGGAACAGTTCTGGAATGTAAACACAGACTGTTATGCAAGTAAATGGGAATTAAATTGACCAAAAAGTACTTTTAAAAAAATCTGAATGTGTATTTATTACGTTTCTCTGTTCTAGCAAAAGAAGGGTATTATTCATAATGCCCATATTTCTGGAGTTTCGTCTCTTATAGAGGAATGAGGAGTATGAGGTAATTGTAACACATGAGTTGGCAACTGTGCATTGTTTCAGCCACTCGCCACTTACGGCGCTAGTTGTGGGTGGACACAAATGGCTTTTCGTTTGGAAAATTAGTTTCGCTCAGTTATTCGATTTCTGTGGGCGAAACATGTAACTGCGGCTGAAATTCACCGTCAGCTGGTAGAGGTTTACGGCAAGACTGTAATGTCTCTTCAGCATGTCGTAGAATAGTGTTGAAAGCTTCTGGAACGTCACTGACTAGAAATAGTGACCAGAAGATCACCACATTGTTGAAGCAGTTTCGCTGGGACATCTTTGACCACCCTCCCTGCAGTCCAGACCTCTCTCCAACCGACTTTCATAAGACTGTCGCTTCGCTTCAGACGAGTAAGCAAAACACCTCGTTTCAACGTGGCTGAATACGCAATGAGAAGATTTTTTTTTTTTTTTTTTTTTACCAGGAGGGAATATTGAAATGCATCCCACGATGCGACAAGTGCCTCAACCGAGGCTATGTCGAAAAATAAGACAATGTATGTACTATCTGTTGACTGGATTGGTTAAATGAAATAATATATAAATTTTTCACTGCAGGCTTTGTAACCTTACTTTCTAACCACCCCCCGTACTAACTCTAATTAATCAAGCTTGCGCCGTTATTTGGTACGATTCTTTGAATATATTTTATTTATAGTAATTTTTAAATATATACTCTACTCGATTTCAAAATAAAAGTCCACTCACTTCTACACGAAATAAAGTATTTATCCTAATTGATACCTAATTTCTCATATTTCCTTGTAAAATGAATCTGACTGTCTTGAATCAATGCAGATGCCGCGGTAGCTCAGTAGTAGAGCGTTCACCTCTGGTACTTGGGGTCCCGGGTTCGATCCCAGCCCCACCAAGTGAGCTTTGTGGTGGACAAACACCGTATGCGTGGGTTTCCTCGGGGTTCTACCGTTTCCTCCTACTCTCTTCATTTCATTCATTACTCATCATCACCGTCTCTTTTGGCATAAGCGTAGGATGTAAAACTCAAAGATTTCAGTTCATTTTTTGAATCAATGCATCTTATTGTGTTCGTTTTTTTTTCAGAGAACTAAGTACTTTGGCTAGAGAGTCTGAATTACAAATACTTTCAAGTCCGTCAATTTGCAACCTTTTAAAATGAAAAATAACTAAAAACGTTATCCTTTTGTCAACGAAATTACTGTGCTTGAATTTAAATTGAAGAATATAAAACATTTTATTTTATGCAAGTTTCACTACACAAGTCTTAACTTACTCAAGTACAAAGGGTGATCATAAAGTAAGGTTGCAAAGCCTGCAGTAAAAAGTGTACATATTATTTAATACAACTAATTCAGCCAACAGACAGTACATACATTAGGTTATTTTTCGACATGGTCTCGGTTGAGGCACTTGTCGCATCATCGAATAAGTTTGAAGATTCTCTCCTGGTAAAAATCGTATACTTGCGTGTTCAACCACGTTGACAAGAAGTGTTTCATCTCCTTATCTGAAACGAAGCGACGGTCTCCTAGGTGCTACTTCAAGCGCGGGAACACTCCTTTAAGCGAGTGCCTTGAAGTGAGGTCCGTGCTGTAAAGAGGATGGTCGATGATGTCCCAGCGAAACTGTTTCAACTGTATTGTGGACTTCTGGGCTGCATATTGGGTCAGCTACAGTGCTCCTTGTCAATGATGTTTTCTTTGTCATCCGCCAACTTTCGACACCATTCTGCGACATATGGACGAGACATTACAATCTCTCCGTAAACCTCTACCAGCTGCCGGTGAATTTCAGCCGCGGTTACATGTTTCGCCCACAGAAATCGAATAACTGAGTGGACTTCTTCTCAAGACTAGCTTTTGGAATGAGTCGCCGTTTGTTTTCTACCAAGGACGTTATAAAATAGAGGATCTGCCCATTCGTATCTTCAACATATGAACTCAGTCAAGCCAAAAAAAAAAAAAAACGAGCATCGTCTGAGCCTTCACGTCTGATTGGCTACTCTCGTTTCCGCCATGATTGTTGGCTCGAAGCATTGCGATCTTAGTGGCAGGAAGTGGACAGAGTAGGTGTGGCGAAGCTGTGACGTATGGCTTCACGATTTTCTTGTATGGGCAGATCCTCTATTTTATAACATCCTTGGGCAAATGCACCACCACACGACTCTTATTTGGTATACGGACAAAATCTCGCGGCCGAAACATCGCCGCCCAAAATCTCGCCGGCCAAAACCTCGCGGGACAAAATCTCGCCGGGCCAAAACCTCGCGCGGCCAAAACCTCGCCGCCCAAAACCTCGCGGGACAAAATCTCGCCGGGCCAAAACCTCGCATGGCCAAAACCTCGCCGCCCAAAACCTCGCGGGACAAAATCTCGCCGGGCCAAAACCTCGCGTGGCCAAAACCTCGCCGCCCAAAACCTCGCGGGACAAAATCTCGCCGGGCCAAAACCTCGCCGCCCAAAATCTCGCAGTGCCAAAACCTCGCCGCGAATAAAACTTTTCTTTAAAATTTACCCAATGTGTTTCCTAATATACAATTCCACATTACAAATAATAATAATAATAATAATAATAATAATAATAATAATAATAATAATAATAATAATAATAATAATAATAATAATAATATAACAATAACAATAATAATAATAATAAGATACAAAACATCGTGTGCGTGGGCTTTCTCGGGTTATTCCCGTTTCCTCCCACTTTCTTTATTCGATCATTTCCTTCATTCTGGTCATCTACGTCTCCTTCAACCTACAGGACATAATCAAGGGATGTCGTAAAAACTCATATATTGTTTCATATTTTCATAAATATTATTAGATTTTTGTTAAAATTTTAAGTTTTTGGATGTTCCAAAGTTCACGAAACTAACCTCGTTAGTTGTCATTACTTTCCTTATGCAGACTTTCTTTCCCTATAACCAGTTTAAAAACATCCTGTCGCCCTACCTTCACATTGAAATCCTCTAATACAGAAATAGAATTTTCATATGGTATCGCGGGACTTGGTCAAATACCCGTGATACTTCTTCTGAAACAGCGTCTTTTATACCGTCATCCTTATCATCTGTTGGAACATTTACATTTTGGTCAGGCGAGATTTTGGGTATGGCGATATTTTGGGGCGCGAGGTTTTGGCCAGGCGAGGTTTTGGCCCCGCGAGATTTTGGCCCGCGACGTTTTGGGCGGCGAGGTTTTGGCCAGGCGGGGTTTTGGCCCGGCGAGATTTTGGCCCGCGAGGTTTTGAGCGGCGAGGTTTTGGCCAGGCGAGGTTTCGGCCTGGCGAGATTTTGGGCCGCGAGGTTTTGGGAGGCGAGGTTTTGGCCAGACGAGGTTTTGGTCCGCGAGGTTGTCGCCGCGAGGTTCTGGCCGCGAGGTTTTGTACCCAAACCCTCTTATTTCGTTTTCACGCAAATTTAACTAATTTGGTAGTTACTTCATACTTTAAGAAAAGAAAAAGTACATGCTAAAATGTCGCACTCTTTGTCTAACAACGTAGCCTCTTCTTATACTGGTACAAAGTAATTTTACCCGTTTATCTTTAAACTGTACTAATACGAAAATGTATTTTTTTAAAAACTACATTTTATAAGTTTGAACACAATTTCCAAGGTGCAACTTAGCTTATCTTCAGTACTCAACTGACTGCAGGACAGCCTACTATGTAGTTGATAATCATTGTGCACAATGATCAAAATTACGGTATTTTGTAGTATATTATGGTAGGCTCGAAAAATCAAGTGCGATATACAGCAATTATTATTTCGCCCTTCTGTTTGTCTGTTGAAAAGCTACTTATTTTCGATCTATTGGCTTTCTTTTGTGACAACAGGATGAACATTTTTCTCTTATGAATTGGTACAATAATATCCGAAGGAAATAAATAATATTTTTCTAACGATGCACTAGACGACATTGTGTAGCAAATTATATTGTAATAAGAATAACTAAAATATTCACTGATAGAACTCGAAATGTGGTTCAAATCACTTTATTTGGGGTTCAAATTAGAGGTCTGCACGGGTTTGGTCCTACAAAGCATATATCACTTCGGGCCCGGGTCGGGCTCGGGCCGTAAATTTTTAAATATACAACCATATTTCTCGGGCCTTTTCGGGGCTAACATTGTAAATGTACTGTACAAATATATTTATTGGACGTCTGGATCATCCTTTCTGGAAAACTGTTAAAGCACAACTACAAGATTAAACTTCTAATTGCTGTAAAAATAAAAATATAATTTTGCGTAAATTATAAAGTTTCTGTAATTCGGGCTTATTTCGGGCTCATTTGATTATTACACGAGCTCGGGCCTAAGTGCTAAAAAATATATTTCGGAGTCGGGTTGGGCCTCACATTATAAATTAAAGGCCCGGGCTAAAAAATTCCGGCCCGTGCAGACCTTTAGTTCAAATGCAAATGAGGCCGTTTTAATTAGCTAATATTTATTTTAGAGGTTACACCATCTTGTAAGAAAGAAGTACTAGATTCATTACATACAATACTGTATCAGTTTGATCATGCCGCATTATGAGCAAGGTAAAGAGGAAAAGATAAAATACACACAATTTTTGTAAAACTTCATTGAAAGTAACTTCGCATAAAAACTAAAGCGTGCACAACTTTATTTGTGATAAATTTCGGTGCATCAAGTTATTGTTTCATACACGAAATAACAGATAGTGGTTTTGGATATAACCAGGGCCGGATTAAGGGGGGGCTTAGGGGCTATAGCCCCGGGCCTCCAAGTGGATAGGGGCGTCCACTGCGATCAAAATCTCAACAGGCTATCTAAAAAGAATCAGAAGATACAATCATCATCATAAAATATGACTTTCACAGAAATGTAGACCTATTGAAGTCAGCAGGGGCCACATATTTTTTGTACCCCGGGCAGGGCGTCATTTAGGGGGGCAGGGAGGGGCAATTGCCCCCCCCCCTGCGTTTGAGATTTATACAGATGTTATCAATAAAATAGTAGAAAATCAGTGAAAAACGCGAAATTTGACTTATATCAGAGGGTACCCCCCTCAGCAAAATCTGAAATGATGCTCGTGACCGCGGGTCTCCAAATGGATTAATCCAGCCCTGCATATAACTATCTTATTCTCTTTTATTTAAGATTATTCTTTTATTTATTTATCAACAAGGTTTCAGATACAGCAACTGAAGTTCCATTTTACACTGAAACACTGTCGACAACTAAGGAAGGGAAATTTGGAAGAAAGTCGGCCCAGGGTCTATATATTTTAAGGTACCATTCCAGTATTCACCTGGTGAGACTGAGAAAACCATGGACTAGTCAGGATGGTCGACCTCAGGATTTGAACCCCAAACCTCCCAGTTGGGAAACCTTTGCTTATAATTTACCTATGCTTGCTCGGTGCTATATGCAATGTTTCGAGAGAATCTTTCTTACTATCTTTGGCGTTTAACATCTCAGTCTGATTTCCGATGAGATTTCGTGTGATTCCGGCCCCGATTAAGTCCATGTCTCTAGTATTGCCCACAAGACAAGACAACACAGAATTTTCGTGGCGAATAGGCTTCTTCCAATAAAAACAGATACTCTTTTTGAGACAAGACATCACAAATCTCGTCTCAGATACAACATTTTATCTCTCTGTGGTGAAAGGAATGTTAAACTCCAAAGAAACAAACACGTACTATCTTAGAAAAGCAAAACAAAAATTGAGTGGGTAACATAATCATGCACAAAATTGAATGACTCTCTATGCACTACGTGGCCCCGCGTATCGTAGTCATTAACGCCCTCGTCTTTGGTGCAGCTCAGAAGTTCAATTTGCGGTAGGGACAATAGGTCGGAAAGATGTAACAGCTGTTTCAGTTCAGTCATCCTGAAAGAGGGTTTTCTTGGGTTCTCCTCACTCACACTACGCGAATGCCAGGATGGTACCTAACATATCAGACTGCTTCCCTCATTCCCCCTTCTCCGAATAATGTGATCGCCGACAGCCGTCATCCCTTATACGTGACGGGTTTAAGGTCATAGATCCTAATATTGTCAAGAAATATAATTAAGTAAATCTATATGCACTAGAAAAATTAGCATTCTAACAAGGAACGGACATGGACCTGTCCTCCGAACATTCAAATCAAACCTAATTCATTCGATAAGCATAACAAAGATATGTTCATACACAAAAAATTAGGTGTCATGGACAAACATAAAAAAAATAGTTGCCATGGACAACGGAGTAAGTCCCTGGGGCTCAATAGCCTTGTTAGTATAAAGAAAATCGCAGTGAATTATCTATTACATTAACACTGTTCATTGGAAAGTCATAGTTTATAGTTCATTCTCTTCAGCATGAAATAAGCTTTCCAGAGGTTCTATATATTGGGGCCCATAACGTACTTAAACAGGGAAAATTAGGAGAATGCCGAAAAAATTCCCTTCAGAAATCACTCCCATCCACTATGGACCTCTCTGGAGTGGTCCTGAGTAAAAGCACACAATCTAAATGTATTGCGAATAATACTACAGGGGATAAGAAATGTGTGTACTAAGTTTTGTATTGTTGGACAGAATAAGTAGGAAGGGAAAGCATTCCGTCTATCAACACAAAACTTAGTACACACATTTCTTATCCCCTATAGTATTTCAAAAGTTTACAATTATTGCTGGAAATAAATGTTGTCACCATTTCGAACGTTTAAAAGCATTTCCATAACTATTCTCAAGGTGAATCTGTTTACCAAAAGTAATTTTGTCAAGTTTAGCAAAAACTCCAACACAAGCCTCTTGAAAATAACTCTTATTTATATATTTAAAAATTATATGACTGATCGCTTTTCACTTGCGATGGTCTGTCCAAGCAGCTTGATAAGAAATTCAGCGTAGCATACTGGCAATAACAAGTTTTCCGAAAAGAAAACGGCCCTAGTCACTTCCTTCTAAAATTCAACAGAGTTGTCCTTTTGAGAAACAGGACAGTAAAAATATTCAGGGGTAGTATATGTTTATGGTACCGTACTTCGGAAACTGAAGGTAGAGAAAACAGTGGCGTATACGAGGAAACAGTGGCGTATTTAGGGGGTGTCTATCGGGCTCAAGCCTCCCCCCGAAATAATTTCATTATCACTTTTTCGCATTACACGTACAACACAAAATATGCTTCTTACTGGTTCTCAAGCCTCCCCCCGAAACAATATCCTAAATAAGCCACTGCGAGAAAATAAAACTAGCTACATATTTATAGATCAATATTGTATGTAGGAAACTATATATATATATTGATACTTTTGCGTACCATAATGAAAGTACTATTGTGGTACATGCTACAGTACTTGAAAGTGTGGTATGCGTACCATAATTGGGCGGTGTTATGCAACAACCAGTCAACCCACAAAATTTTAAAACAAATGAGTTAACCCTGTTGGAGGGTTCGAACATATGTAAGGAACATACTACAAAATCCTGGTAACGCGTTTGCGATCGGTCTGCCATCTATGAAGAAAAAAGTCAACCGATATACGGTAATATTTTGGGGTGGAGAAACCTATAACTGCGATTTCCCCAAAACTGACTGGTTGTGGGTTGAATGGTTGTTGCATAACACCGCCCGATTTATCGGTGAAGGGGCGAAGTGACGTATCTTGATTTCTTATAATTTTACTGCACAGTGATGTAAAATGCCTCGTTCAATGTTCTACCGAGTTACACATATCAAAATACATCATTTTCGGAACGTTTTAACTCCATTAATATAAGGAATTCCGGTATTAGAGCAGGTTAAGTAAGGAGGGATGGTGGTCGTAACCAGGAGCATCATTTCAGATTTTGCCTGGGGAGGCAAGACCTCTTGATATAAGTAAAATTTCGCGTTTTTCATTGATTTACTACTATTCTATTGATAAAATCTATATAAATCTCAAACTTAGGGGGTCAATTGCCCTCCTGCCCCCTAAATGACGCCCGTGGTCGTAACTCAAAATCTGGTTTTCAAGTTACTCCATTTCTTCCTTTCGCCGACGAATTATGGTATGGATGATTAACATTTCATGCACACCCTCAAAACGTTTACAGCTTTCTCACCAGATGGCAGGTAGAAGCATCATAAATTTGTAGAAGAACTGATAACAGCACAGGCTAGCGGCAAGCAAGTGAATCAACTAACATTACCTATCAACAGTATGCGCTAGTGATGGGCAGTGGGAATATTCCCGGTGGGAAGGAAAATAAAAAATGAGAATATTCCCGTTTTTTCCCCTGGCATATAAATTCCCGGGAAGGAATTTATTTCCATTTCTTTACTTTATCTTCCAAATTATAAGAACCATGTGTCTAAATACTCTTTTTTCATTTATTATTATTTACTTCTAGGTTTTAAATAATTTGGAGATTTAAAAAAAATGCAATTTTTTGACAGTACTTTAAATAACTAATAACAGCGGTGGCTGGTACTATATGTTGCATGGTTGTGCAACCGGATATTTTTTTAATACTAAAACTATTTTTAAGTATTAAAGTAGTGTATCAGTAAAAAATAAACCACTGCTCTTGAGCGCAAAACAGTATTGATGCATTTCTGAAAAAAGTCAATTAAAAAAACGGAAAGAAAGAGAGAGATTTACATTTCCGGTGGCAGCGAACGTTGCCACTGGAAGCAGTAACATCGAGCATATGGCAGCAAGCTCCTATCTCTTAACATGGGGAAGTGGATTTATTCTTGCATCGCTCCTATCTTCCCGTATAGCTCTCATGCGGTTGCCTTTCTTCCGCAACTGGTCAGATTCTGTAATAGTTACGAATTCCTCCGCTTGGCAGCGCTTGACTCAATTGATAGGGTGAGGGAGATACAGACGCTTGGAAGAAAGAAGTTATTCACAAAACATAAACTCGCAAAGAACAAATATAAGTCTGGTGGTAGCAGGGAGGGATCCAAGCTGAAAGTTTGGGGGGCGGTCGTTCGAAGTCAATAGATTTTATTTAACATTTATAATACAAAAGTGAAAATTCTTGGGATAAGATTTATTTTTAAAAAAACTATTCTTGGGGGGGGGGGAGGTCGATCGAGTCTCGAAAAAGAAAATGTCTTACTACTGGTCTAATTCCTAGCTCTGTGTTTTTCGTGCACATGATTCCGTGTTCGATTTCCGGCGGAGGGCATAAATTAATATCAAATCATTCACTTCCAATACTCATCTGTCTTCTTTAGCCTAATTTGCTGGAATATTAAACTTTTTTTTTTATTTTAGAAGGAAAACATCTTAGATTTCATGCTTCTTTACAGACAAAAATACGTGGTTTCTGAAAATGGACTTTTTGTACCGTATATTTATACACAAAGAAATGCTAACAAAATGCATATTGTCAGAGAGAGGTGTTTCTGGACTCTAAAGAAAATAAAGCGGAAAATATTTGCGGTAGCGATGCTTTCTATTCAGAGAAACTTGGCGAGCAGCATTTCAGATTTCAATAAAGTCATAGAAAAATTTGAAGCCCAAAATATCGAAGAAAGACCTTCCATTCTAATATAATGCATAGTTTATATAATTAAATAATTTTATTTAACTGCGTGCATGCAATTTTCTTGCTTTTTTTCTTCTTTTCGGATTAAGGCAATCATTCATGGCTTACAGCACATACTATATATTCGATTTATCTCGTGTTCAATAACATGAGTGTAGAGGTTTTGTATATAAATAGTGTATAAACGTACACTCATGTCCAAAATGATTGTCGCATATCTATAACTGTCTTTTAGCAAGAATATAATATGATAATTGTTTTGCAGGGTACTTTTAATACTGATGCTATGTGTATAATCGGGAAATGTAAATTTCATAGGAAAAGAATTATAAACACGAAAATTAGAATGAGTAAAACAAAATGTTGCTAAATGGACAAGAAAGTTTTATTTTCGTTTTATTGTTGTTATTTACTGCTCTTTTGACATCAAATTTGTCACGTTCATGTCTTTGCCGATTATACACATACTAACATTATAAGAAATACCGGGAGAATTCGTTATCCAATTATATCCCTACAACAACGTATGTATAGACATGCGACAATAATTTTGGACATGAGTGTACATTGATAGTGATTGTTTGAAAAAATTAAATAGCTTATGTATTAAATCAATATTAGAGAAACAATTTAACTAATAATATACAAATAGAGCTTAAAAGACTTTCGTCTTCATATTTCCTGAATATTTTGGGGGGGGAGGGAAACACTTGCGCGTACCTACATACCTTTGATATTGCAACATTGCAAGCGGTGCTTGTACAGACTACGAGTCACTACTGACTAATAATATGATATTTAAATTTCCATTTCCATTTGCACTAAAAAGTAGCAAAATACTAACTTAAAAATGACGAAAAGGAACCAGTTTGTAAAGCAATGTAGAAATTATGTAGAAATAGAGATGAAGTACTATCAATACACCCCAAACTACCGTTAGTAATAGACGTCGGTATGTCTCCTGGCTCTGATTCAAATTTCTGAAAAAGGTGCTCAGACTTCTCTTACATTTGAGTTAACGCATGAATTTCGAGAAATAGCTAGGAAGAAATATCGTGTGTTACAATGTTACGTGCTAAATTGTGAAACTAGGTCAGTATCTTGCAAATATTATAAACATAAATATGTATGCGCAAATGTGTCTTCTGAGACATGGTGAGACATATGTCTTCTGACAGTTACTCAACCTAATTTGTTTATAACATATAAAAATGTAATATGTTTATAATATCAATAGTAGAGTCAAGTTTAGAAAATCCACTTACATATAAATTTAACACATTCGCTGCTGAGGACGCCCATCGGCGTCCAGTACTGAATTTGGCATATACGCCGGACGCCTCTCGGCGCTTGTCCCTGCAGCTGATTCACTTTCTCGCCAATACCTGCACTAGCGCTGGCGGGAAAGTGAATCAGCTGCAGGGACAAGCGCCGAGAGGCGTCCGGCGCATATGCCAAATTCAGTACTGGACGCCGATGGGCGTCCTCAGCAGCGAACGTGTTAAACTGTTTAGCGGTGTAAAGGTATGTGGACTTACTATAACAGTTTTCCACATATTTACTTGCATAGAACATATTGTAAGTAAATATACATTTATGCGTATTCTCTAAATACAGTATAATAAAATATTAATAAAATAACACAATGCCGTTCAGAATATACATTTTGAAGAATCCTCTGAACATAACAGTAATAATATACGGTGATAAGAAACGAATTTACCTTTGAAATCATAATATAGTAATAGAATTCATTTTTCTTTGTGTTTGTACATAAATTCCCGGAATATTCCCATTTTGGGGAATCTTCCCGGGAATTTTCCCAGGGAATATTCCCGAAAAATATCTTCCCGGGAATTTCCCCATCACGAAGGCTAAAGGAGACGGTGATGATGAGTGATGAATGAAATGGTGGAATGAAGAAAGTGGGAGGAAACGGGAGAACCCCGAGAAGACCCACGCACACGGTGTTTGTCCACCGGTTGAAATGAAGCTGGCGTCGTGTTTCTGCTGTTATATGCTCAGAATCAGAAGATTCACTTTTGATAGTCGAGTCTGGAGACGGAATTACTCAAATCACTAACAGTATTTGTGGATGTGTGATACAATGGCGGATCTAAAAAATACAACCTGGGGGAGGTGCAGTCAGAACCCAGACTATAATAGGTATATCATGAGTTTACTATAAACTTTTAAAAATATATAAATAATAGCTTAAGCAGAGGAGGATCTAGAAGGTAAAAACTGAGAGACAGCCAGAACCCAGACTATGATAGGTATATCATGAGTTTACTATTAATTTTCAAAAATATATAAATAATAGCTTAAGCAGAGGAGGATCTAGAAGGTAAAAACTGAGAGACAGCCAGAATCCAGACTATGATAGGTATATCATGAGTTTACTATAAACTTTTAAAAATATATAAATAATAGCTTAAGCAGAGGAGGATCTAGAAGGTAAAAACTGAGAGACAGCCAGAACCCAGACTATGATAGGTATATCATGAGTTTACTATTAATTTTCAAAAATATATAAATAATAGCTTAAGCAGAGGAGGATCTAGAAGGTAAAAACTGAGAGACAGCCAGAACCCAGACTATGATAGGTATATCATGAGTTTACTATTAATTTTCAAAAATATATAAATAATAGCTTAAGCAGAGGAGGATCTAGAAGGTAAAAACTGAGAGACAGCCAGAACCCAGACTATGATAGGTATATCATGAGTTTACTATTAATTTTCAAAAATATATAAATAATAGCTTAAGCAGAGGAGGATCTAGAAGGTAAAAACTGAGAGACAGCCAGAACCCAGACTATGATAGGTATATCATGAGTTTACTATTAATTTTCAAAAATATATAAATAATAGCTTAAGCAGAGGAGGATCTAGAAGGTAAAAACTGAGAGACAGCCAGAACCCAGACTATAATAGGTATATCATGAGTTTACTAATAATTTTCAAAAATATATAAATAATAGCTTAAGCAGAGGAGGATCTAGAAGGTAAAAACTGAGAGACAGCCAGAACCCAGACTATGATAGGTATATCATGAGTTTACTATTAATTTTCAAAAATATATAAATAATAGCTTAAGCAGAGGAGGATCTAGAAGGTAAAAACTGAGAGACAGCCAGAACCCAGACTATAATAGGTATATCATGAGTTTACTATTAATTTTCAAAAATATATAAATAATAGCTTAAGCAGAGGAGGATCTAGAAGGTAAAAACTGAGAGACAGCCAGAACCCAGACTATGATAGGTATATCATGAGTTTACTATAAACTTTTAAAAATATATAAATAATAGCTTAAGCAGAGGAGGATCTAGAAGGTAAAAACTGAGAGACAGCCAGAACCCAGACTATGATAGGTATATCATGAGTTTACTATTAATTTTCAAAAATATATAAATAATAGCTTAAGCAGAGGAGGATCTAGAAGGTAAAAACTGAGAGACAGCCAGAACCCAGACTATAATAGGTATATCATGAGTTTACTATTAATTTTCAAAAATATATAAATAATAGCTTAAGCAGAGGAGGATCTAGAAGGTAAAAACTGAGAGACAGCCAGAACCCAGACTATGATAGGTATATCATGAGTTTACTATAAACTTTTAAAAATATATAAATAATAGCTTAAGCAGAGGAGGATCTAGAAGGTAAAAACTGAGAGACAGCCAGAACCCAGACTATGATAGGTATATCATGAGTTTACTATTAATTTTCAAAAATATATAAATAATAGCTTAAGCAGAGGAGGATCTAGAAGGTAAAAACTGAGAGACAGCCAGAATCCAGACTATGATAGGTATATCATGAGTTTACTATAAACTTTTAAAAATATATAAATAATAGCTTAAGCAGAGGAGGATCTAGAAGGTAAAAACTGAGAGACAGCCAGAACCCAGACTATGATAGGTATATCATGAGTTTACTATTAATTTTCAAAAATATATAAATAATAGCTTAAGCAGAGGAGGATCTAGAAGGTAAAAACTGAGAGACAGCCAGAACCCAGACTATGATAGGTATATCATGAGTTTACTATTAATTTTCAAAAATATATAAATAATAGCTTAAGCAGAGGAGGATCTAGAAGGTAAAAACTGAGAGACAGCCAGAACCCAGACTATGATAGGTATATCATGAGTTTACTATTAATTTTCAAAAATATATAAATAATAGCTTAAGCAGAGGAGGATCTAGAAGGTAAAAACTGAGAGACAGCCAGAACCCAGACTATGATAGGTATATCATGAGTTTACTATTAATTTTCAAAAATATATAAATAATAGCTTAAGCAGAGGAGGATCTAGAAGGTAAAAACTGAGAGACAGCCAGAACCCAGACTATGATAGGTATATCATGAGTTTACTATTAATTTTCAAAAATATATAAATAATAGCTTAAGCAGAGGAGGATCTAGAAGGTAAAAACTGAGAGACAGCCAGAACCCAGACTATGATAGGTATATCATGAGTTTACTATAAACTTTCAAAAATATATAAATAATAGCTTAAGCAGAGGAGGATCTAGAAGGTAAAAACTGAGAGACAGCCAGAATCCAGACTATGATAGGTATATCATGAGTTTACTATAAACTTTTAAAAATATATAAATAATAGCTTAAGCAGAGGAGGATCTAGAAGGTAAAAACTGAGAGACAGCCAGAACCCAGACTATGATAGGTATATCATGAGTTTACTATTAATTTTCAAAAATATATAAATAATAGCTTAAGCAGAGGAGGATCTAGAAGGTAAAAACTGAGAGACAGCCAGAACCCAGACTATGATAGGTATATCATGAGTTTACTATTAATTTTCAAAAATATATAAATAATAGCTTAAGCAGAGGAGGATCTAGAAGGTAAAAACTGAGAGACAGCCAGAACCCAGACTATGATAGGTATATCATGAGTTTACTATAAACTTTCAAAAATATATAAATAATAGCTTAAGCAGAGGAGGATCTAGAAGGTAAAAACTGAGAGACAGCCAGAATCCAGACTATGATAGGTATATCATGAGTTTACTATAAACTTTTAAAAATATATAAATAATAGCTTAAGCAGAGGAGGATCTAGAAGGTAAAAACTGAGAGACAGCCAGAACCCAGACTATGATAGGTATATCATGAGTTTACTATTAATTTTCAAAAATATATAAATAATAGCTTAAGCAGAGGAGGATCTAGAAGGTAAAAACTGAGAGACAGCCAGAACCCAGACTATGATAGGTATATCATGAGTTTACTATAAACTTTCAAAAATATATAAATAATAGCTTAAGCAGAGGAGGATCTAGAAGGTAAAAACTGAGAGACAGCCAGAATCCAGACTATGATAGGTATATCATGAGTTTACTATAAACTTTTAAAAATATATAAATAATAGCTTAAGCAGAGGAGGATCTAGAAGGTAAAAACTGAGAGACAGCCAGAATCCAGACTATGATAGGTATATCATGAGTTTACTATTAATTTTCAAAAATATATAAATAATAGCTTAAGCAGAGGAGGATCTAGAAGGTAAAAACTGAGAGACAGCCAGAATCCAGACTATGATAGGTATATCATGAGTTTACTATAAACTTTTAAAAATATATAAATAATAGCTTAAGCAGAGGAGGATCTAGAAGGTAAAAACTGAGAGACAGCCAGAACCCAGACTATGATAGGTATATCATGAGTTTACTATTAATTTTCAAAAATATATAAATAATAGCTTAAGCAGAGGAGGATCTAGAAGGTAAAAACTGAGAGACAGCCAGAATCCAGACTATGATAGGTATATCATGAGTTTACTATAAACTTTTAAAAATATATAAATAATAGCTTAAGCAGAGGAGGATCTAGAAGGTAAAAACTGAGAGACAGCCAGAACCCAGACTATGATAGGTATATCATGAGTTTACTATTAATTTTCAAAAATATATAAATAATAGCTTAAGCAGAGGAGGATCTAGAAGGTAAAAACTGAGAGACAGCCAGAATCCAGACTATGATAGGTATATCATGAGTTTACTATAAACTTTTAAAAATATATAAATAATAGCTTAAGCAGAGGAGGATCTAGAAGGTAAAAACTGAGAGACAGCCAGAACCCAGACTATGATAGGTATATCATGAGTTTACTATTAATTTTCAAAAATATATAAATAATAGCTTAAGCAGAGGAGGATCTAGAAGGTAAAAACTGAGAGACAGCCAGAATCCAGACTATGATAGGTATATCATGAGTTTACTATAAACTTTTAAAAATATATAAATAATAGCTTAAGCAGAGGAGGATCTAGAAGGTAAAAACTGAGAGACAGCCAGAACCGAGACTATGATAGGTATATCATGAGTTTACTATTAATTTTCAAAAATATATAAATAATAGCTTAAGCAGAGGAGGATCTAGAAGGTAAAAACTGAGAGACAGCCAGAATCCAGACTATGATAGGTATATCATGAGTTTACTATAAACTTTTAAAAATATATAAATAATAGCTTAAGCAGAGGAGGATCTAGAAGGTAAAAACTGAGAGACAGCCAGAACCCAGACTATGATAGGTATATCATGAGTTTACTATTAATTTTCAAAAATATATAAATAATAGCTTAAGCAGAGGAGGATCTAGAAGGTAAAAACTGAGAGACAGCCAGAATCCAGACTATGATAGGTATATCATGAGTTTACTATAAACTTCCAAAAAAAATGTATAAATAATGACTTAAATTATTTTTGTCCCTCAAAAACTGATGGGGCTTAGTCCTCCCGGCCCTGGGCTATTGTCTGACTGCTTGAGGGAAATGCGGAAAGTTTTCTACATTTATTCTACATTTCTACATGTTTCTACTTATTTAAATTTAATAGCAGAAACATGCATTCTTCGAACGGGAAGAATAGCATTATTTGCAAAAAATTGCAATGTTTGTTTGAACTTCCTTCCTTTCCTTACGATGCGTATTTGAATTAAAGTGAACTGAACTAAACTTGATCTAAGTGCTATGTCCGAAATTCATTTCAAACGATTTAGTCGTTTTCCTGCGGTAAAACTGACAATCACAATGTATGTTCTATATATTGAGAAAAAATTAAAAATTAACCTCTTTCCCTATTAAAGGTGGAATTTTCGAAACAATTGCAGCATATGTCCACTTATTTTTTAAAATATATATTCTAAGTATATATGTATAAGCTTCATAGCAAGTAATTTCATTGTCCTAACATTAGAGATACCGTAAGACAGGGTTACTTTGTTCTGGATTTAAGGAATTTTATGAAAATCACATGTAAGTTACAAACGAAATGATTTAGAACACTGTAGTATTTGAAAATGTCATAGCTAGATATACTATAAGGAAAATATTAATGTAAGTGCATTAGTAAGCATTTAGTGTGACCATAGTTAATGAAATATTAACTTTGGTGCAAAATCATCCCATAGATGGGGATACTTTGCACAACATATATATATATATATAAAAGTATGTTCAACATACGAGCATAATGTTTCTATGCAATGGTTTCCCTTCAGTATTTATACATTTCACTTCCTATAGCGTGGTCCGGAAGTGGGCGTACCCCTAATTGGTGTTTTCTGACGATTTTAGGTTTTACCCATATTTGTTTAGTAACATTGCTTGGCATTGTCTGGCAACATTGCTATCCAGGTTCATCCGTTTTCTGCTGTTTTCTGCTTGGTAACAGTTATTTTAAATGAAGTTGGAGCAATCAACAATGTGTGATCAAAGTCCATATAGCATTGAACAAAGATTAGTTGTTGCGGTTTGGCTTTACGAATGGCGTTATACAGATGACACCATGGAAAGTGTTAAAGCGATATTTACAGACCGCTTGGGTATTGATCCACCAAGCAAAACAACAATGTTGGGGTGGGAAAAACATGCATTTGCTACGGGCAGTGTGAAAGACCTTACACGAGACGGTCGACCGATAAAAAGGAGGAAAACGTGCCGTGAAGTGGAAGCATCAGTGCAGCAGTCACCTTCAAAATCAACACGTGAAATGTCTTCGGAGCTTGGTATTCCTCGAACCAACATGATGAGGCACATGAAAGAAGATTTAAAATTGAAGTTTTACCGTAAAATGCATGTGAATGAACTGAGTAACGCCGATATGGATGCGCGGAAAGAGGCATGCAGAACTCTCCGTAAGGCGTTCCCTTCCAGACGATCCCGTGGTGCAGTCCTCTTCACAGATGAGTGTGCTATCTACCGAAGTATGCATTCTCGGAACGTTATAATGTGATGTAAGGAAAATTCCCGATTTTACAAAGAGATGGAGAGAAAACCACAACACGTGATGATGTGAGATGGAATTAGTAAAACATACATTTTTGGGTCTTACTTCTTCGAAGACAATGTTAATGGACAGTCTTATCTGGAGATGCTTAATGAGTCGTTGGCGCCTCAAGTAGAAGAAAATGGTATCAAAGACACACTGTTGTGATACAGCACGATGGAGCACTAGCGCATTTCGCAATTCATGTGCGCAATTACTGAATCAAACGTTTCCTGGCCGCTGGATTGGAAGAGGTTGTGCATCTACACAAGCTTCCTTTGGCTTGCCTGCAAGAAGTTCCCCAGAATGCTCTCTGGGGTTTCATAAAGCAACAAGTAAGAAACACTCGATATCACACAACGCAAGGAAACACGTCTTCACCCTCGTGACTCCGGAGTATCTCCGCAAAACATCTGCGAGAACTTGGCACAGAATTCAGCTGTGTTACAACATGGATGGTGATCATACCGATGTTTATAACTTTTAAGCCTCTTAAGACTTCAAGGTAACTGTGTACAGACATTCTACTATAACTAACACTATACTGTTGAAATTAAAGGGGGGTATGCCCACTTTCAGACCACCCTGTACACAAAACTGCACGCAGTCTACAAATATTTGTATTAGAATGATGCAGGGGCGGATCCAGGCTGAATGTTTTGGGGGGCGGTCGTTCGAAGTAAAATCAAGGTAAGAGTGTGTTGCAAAAAAGAAAAAGAAAAGGGTAAAACAAATTTAGGAAAGGAGAAGAAGCACTTCTGTAGAATCAACTTATTTAGAAATTGATACTGATGGATTACAAATAATAATATTATGCTATAAAAATAAGTTTAAAAATAAATAATATCCTATTCTGAGGGGGGCAATTGCTCTGATGGCTCCCCCTGGATCCGCCCCTGGAATGATGGTAGCGGTATCAGTACTTGGTATGAATTATCGATATTTGTAAAGAAAATTCGGAGCTTCCCTGGGAGACAACTGCTCCTGCCCTCCCTCACAAGTTACGGCTCTGGATACACACAATTTCAGGTTAGAAAATCCATTTTAAAATCTTAAGCATATTATGTAATTTTGTCTGCGAATTCGCTTTATGTGCTAAAAGCTTAATTTATACAATTAATTTCTTATTGTGTAAATCTTGCATTGACAGATTTCATCGTCTGAAGCAAATTCCGACTTGTACATGAACCCGGATTTCTGGCTCAGTCTTTAGAGCGCGTGGTTCTACGTCATAATCACTGGCACTACGGGTAACAACCTCAGAAAAAGTAATAGCTTAAGCCCTCAAATATTTCCGAGATGGTATGGTATGTAACCAGATTTTATATCGTTCGCCGTCTTGATGTAGCTTTGAAACTGGAATTACATCTTATCTTCGAACTCCGTACATCATTGTCAGTAAAGTTCAGAAAAGTGACAGTTTCTATCAAAAAGAGACCTCTCTGTGGATCTCTATGATATTAAGTACTTCTGCTGAGATTGTACTTCAAGTAACTAAGTTGTGGGACAATCATTTGGATACGAAAAGCTGGTATGTGCTTAAGTGAAATCTGTCAACTGTCATGCATGTCGCATCACATAAACAATTCACAAACACCACAAGTCAAAATCATTAAATCAATCACACATAAACACGTTCGCTGCAGCAGTGTAAAACCGAGTTTGGATCTCAGTGCTATACGAGTCACCGTGTGTCTCGTTCAAGGCTTGTCTGTGAACGCTAGTAATGTGAAAAATATGTATATACAAACGAAAATACCACAAACGCACCGAGGTAATACAAACGCATACAACAGCACCGCACAGAAATGAAATATCGCACGAGCCACCCGTGACTCGTAACGCAGTGAACGTGTTAAGGCTTGTATCTTTTATTCACGCCTAGAATTACCAAGTTTAGTTAATGTTATAAAACTCTTCTATCAGGAGTATAGGAGAGAGTTGGTTATGTTTATGTCACTGGAAAACTTCTCGTAATACACCCCAATTAAGATTTCATGTGTAAACCATAAACATAAGCAAACAATTTAGAGATTGATACTGAAACCGGAAGTTATACTATTTCTTACTACTTCCGGTTTCAGTAGAAGATTAAAAGCTGAGGTATTCTTCGGTTACTGAGTTCCTATTTAAAACGTTACTTGTTGCTACATACTTCCATTTTCGCTCCATGGTAAACAATATTGAAACTATTTGTATTATCAGAATTCAACCATTTCCAGTTGGAATAGAGAAGTAAAGTCTAAGATGAAAAATATTTTTGCTCTACTGGATCCATGTCAAAAACCTGCTTGTCCCTATCACAGTTTTGTTTTATCATAGTGTTCAGTGCTGACATCGGAATTCATAGATTTCCATTATTTTCAGTTTCAACATAAGGATAAAAGATGCTGAAGTTCATAACAAACAGCAATTACTGATTATTTTTTTTTTAATCGCTTTTGCTCTATGATGATAAATATTGAAACCGGAAGTACGAGTATACTTCTACCGTTTCACCCGTTGTAATACAGGAATAAAGTCCAGGAGTAACCCTACTCGTAAGGTATTAACTCAATGTTAGAAAACCACTTCTCTACATCTATTACCGTTTTGCACTACTGTAAACAGTGGCGTATTTACGATTTTGTTTCGGGAGGGTCTTTGCTAACTTTCGGCGGGGTGCTTTCCCTGAAAATGTGAAAATTCTGCAATATATTTCATATACTTGACTATAGTAAGTAAGATTTCGGGAGGGGGAGCTTAAGCCCGGAAGCCCCCCCTTCCTAAATACGCCACTGACTGTAAACAATTTTGAAACTGGAAATCGTAATTTCGAACATTTCTAGTTGACATACAAGGATAAAATTCGAAATGAAAGTTGTTTCTTAGGATGCTTCATTGATTTCGATATACTGCTTCTTCATGTCTCTTATCATTCTTCATCTACAGGGTGTTTCAAAACAACACCGACAACGTTTGGGAGTTGGTTCCTGATCAGTGTTTCTTCCAGACATGTTCTGAAAGAAACTCTGCAGCAATTTTCCTGTGATAATGACACAGACAATTTAAAATTTCATGTTTAAATAGGTTATACTTAGAATAATATTATGCCTATATATTTTTGAGTCTAAGGTCCTACGATTTTACTCTGAAACTAAATGGGATGGTTATAATGAGTTGAATGATAATAGTGGAATAAAAGAAAGAAGAAAACGCAAAAACTCCGAGAAAATACATGCATACAGTGTTTGTCCACGATATAGCCAACTTAGCAAAATATTTCACAAATTGCTCCCATTTACCCATTATTACCCCCAAATGAATTTCAGATAACATTGGAGCACATGACCACCTATTTTTAATGGGAAGTTTATACACCAGATTTCATTTTCCTAAGATGAGAAGATTCTGAGATACTCATTTTTGGCATAACAACATTTTTCCCTTTCTTTAGGACAGGGCGCAAAATTTCTGGTCCCCAGATCGCCATTGGCGACTAGAAATTTTGAACTGGCGTCCAAAAATGAAATGAAATGAAATTTTTGAGTTTTACGTCCCACGGTTATGCAGGTTAGGCTAAAGGAGACGGTGATAATGAGAGATCAATGAAATGGTGGAATGATGAAAGTGGGAGGAAACGGGAGAATCCCGAGAAAACCCACGCACGCGGTGTTTGTCCACGACAAAGTTCACTTGGCGGGAGCAGGGTTTCAACCCGAGACCCCTAGCACCAGAGGTGAACACCCTACCACTGAGCCACCGCGGCCCAAGAGCTGGCGACCAGTCTTTAGTAGGAATGGTTTCTGCCTAAACTCACAGGGCATCGCAGTTTCTGTTCCGCACGAAAATAATTGTCAATGAGAGAGAGAAAACGCAGAATGTGAAGTCTTCACAACGTTGTAATTCGCCCCTCCTTTACCACCGTCAATCGAAATGGTTTGTCTCCGTGGGTGGGGAGGCCTCATAATTTGTACGTGAGAAATACTGGCGATCACCTTTTTTTTTTTTTTTTTTTTTTTAATTGGCAAGTGCCATTGACTGAAATTCTGCACCCTACTTTAGGATACGCATTTAAATTAAAGTACCGTGTTAAAAATCCGACACGAGGACAGTATTAGTTATGTTCAAAAATTAATTCCAAATGATTTAGCCGTTTCTACATTATCACGTTACAGACAACGTTAACGTATAGATATAAATTATTTTTGGTTTTCTAAAAATTGAAATTTTATTCGAACTCTTTTTGTCAATGACATTTGACTCCTTAATGAACTGATAGAACACATATCTTGAGTATGGAATAGAAACTTATTAGCTATTGGTCATCACTAGACCAATCAGCGGAATTGTTCCAAGAGTACTCTCAAAAATGATCGAACTTTGATTAAGCGTTTTTCATGCTTCTAAATCATGCCTGATTGTTGGAATTGAAATAATAAAAGCGGCACTAATTAGGATGGATAATTTTCACATGATCTTCAGGATTAAGTCAGATCTTAATATCCTGATCACTGAAACGATGAAATCGCTGAGAAATATTGGTTTATTTGAAGATTCAATAATACATTCCCATTTATTCGCCACACTTTATTTAGAACAAATAATTTTCAGTTACTCTCTTCGTTTAACAGTATAAAGGCTTGTAATAGTTTTTTTAAACTGCTGTTATGTAATCACCACTTTATTCATTTATTGAAAAGGTTTCAGTTGCTGCGGAAATGTATTTTACATTGAAATATTAACAACAAAAGAACATTTTAAAGGAAGTTTCCCAAGGCTTATGTATTAAAAACAGCCCAGAGTTCGTCTGGCGGAACTGAAAAAATCACCAGTCAGTATGCTTGGAATCGAAACTCGAACTTGGGTACTCCCAATTGCTACTTGCCAACGCTAACCACTAACCTGTGTTCAATCGGTAAATGTAATCAAATTATTTTCCTGCAAGTACTTTGTGTGTGTGTGTGTGTGTGTGTGTGTGTGTGTGTGTGTGTGTGTGTGTGTGTGTGTGTGTGTGTGTGTGTGTATGTGTGTGTGTGTGTGTGTGTGTGAAACGTTTATTATTATTTTCATGAATCAAAGTGTGCATTTTCTACTTCGGTTCAGAATTATCCCTACTATATTTTTAACCGACAAACAATAGTTTATGTTCATTATTTCAGTCCATATTACTTCCAAAGACTATTTAGAGTAAATGTTTTAATGTATTAATGTTCAATTAAAACCTCACCAAAACATTTTGTTTATAGACCTCTAGTAGAACAACTACCACGATCAAATTAAAATATTTGCGTTTATGAACAAGTCAAAGGCTGTTAGTAGAAGTACGTATGCAAGATAAATGTCTGAATGGTAAGAACATGTCATAGTTAAAATATACATCATCGTGTGAACAAGGAACTAAGTAACACGGTCCTTAGTAGTAGGACAATAGTTAGAATCAGGATAAAGGATTAAATTGGTGGTACTCAAGGACGAAGGATGAAGGCGACATATTTTGCATAACAATTCGCAGAAGTTCTGCCAAATACCTGAAACATTGCTGTAAGTTTCTAATCTATGACTAGGAGTATCAATCTGGCGGGATGTGTTACACGAGTTATCAGTAACAATACCCAAGTTAAACAACTTGTCTTTGGTTTCATAAACGTTATTAACAAAACATGCCAAAGAGACTTCTGTGTATAGTTAAAAATAATTGGCAGTGATATTATACCAGATTCGAAATCAGTTGTGGGATGGCCGTTTGAACACTATATGTGGTGAACGGATTTGTGGATCTTCAGGTAAGCTCAATATAAATCTTTAACAGACATACTTTCTATTTTACATTAGGTTAATAATGCATAGGCCAATGTCACGTAGGTAAGGGAACTGCTGACTCCGTGGAAAGCCATTTATTGGGTCTTCGAGTTTAATACGAGAAGAACCAACTGCAACGAGAACAATCTTAAATTTATAAGAGACTCTAACGCCCTAAGAAGAATGACCACTGGAAGAACAGGGGTGAAGGTGAAAAAACTTAGAAGGATGTCTTTAACCCTAGGAAGTCCAAGCGGGGGTGCTTCTCGAACCCACTCGTTTGTATTTTTTGAAAAAAAAAAGTCGTAAATCTTGATTAAAATATTGAGAATTTTATTTATTGTCTTGATAAATCCACATCATTAATGTGCGTTATTATTTAGTAACTTGTAAGTTAAAAATTATTTCAAAGTAGTGGGCTCATCGAACCCCCTCCTTGGACTTCCATCTGAACTATTTTCTACAAGTATATTTCCTGAAATTAGATTTTTTTTTTCGTTTGTATTTAACAAGGATTGTGTTCTTATGTTGGGAAACAGCATATCAGCTACGAGTAAGTTCTGAATGCTTATTCTACATTCATTTATTGTTATATGGCGTTATGTGAGTTATAGTATGTTATACTTTGAGTTCGAGGAGCCCCTCCCCCTTCCTTGGACCTACTTGAGACAAAAAAAATTCTTGGACTTCCTAAGGTTAAAATAAAGTTCCTCCATTAATTTTTCTCTAGATTTTTTTTATTCTTCTGTTACTAACGATGTTTTTCGGAAGTGTCACTGCTCAGATGATTTAAAAAATCAGTAAAAAAATAAAGGAAGAAAGAATAATTGAAAAGGATTTGTCACGTGAACTTGTTTAATGTTCACTTTTCCTTTGTTAGAATATGTCCTGGACAGTTGATCCAGGTTGGAATCAAATGCGGAACAACACAAGCTAAAGATGAAACCGTACCATATATTCAATCCCATCCGACACCTGTGGAACAACATAATTTTACGTTGTTTAAATATTACATTAACGTATTAAATTCGTTCAAGCGACTTTGCTTTCCTTAATGACACAGGAAGCTATATGACACATTTACTGATTTTTTTCTCCTTTTAACATCAATAATTGCATCCAGCCAGGAAAACACATGAGATATCATGAGGCACGAAATCCGGAAGTCATTTATTTCTAACGAAACTCTCCATAATTTTCCTGAAAAACAACATTTTTTTTTAAGGAAAATAAATTTCAGTGGCAAAATTTCAGATGAGATGGAAGCATATCCTATATATACATGGATGCATGGAAGTTTGGTCTATGTCTTTTGTGCATTCGTTTTAATGGTCAAGGTCACTAAAAAATAGAGACAATATGCACAGCCTAGAAGTAAAGTAAACAGAAAGTAAATCTACCGGTTGTTTCAGCGCTCGGTGGTAAGTGTATGTGGATAAATATTGAATTGGAATCAAAGAAGAACATTCCAACATGCAGCCATGTTGTTTTCCTGTTGAAAATCATCCCAGTATTCTATTTTGAGTTGTTTGATCATAACTCTCATCCGTGATCAACTTCCTGTGAATATATTGTATAAAATTATTATGACATGATATGTTGATATGATCGAGATAACTTGTGAATGTCCTTGACCAAGTAACATGACATTGAATTCACGTGGAATTTAAATAGAAGCCATGAGAAACCTGCACTATTTCGACTGAATTCTTCGTGCTGCAGATTGCTGAAGATTTTGGAGTAAATCCATTAGTGCGAGTTATAAGGATAGGAAGCAAATAACTAATTAAGTAAGTTTATATCTATATATTAAAATCTTAGGTTTATATGTTTGTGGTCAAGAAAAGTTTATGGATCTGGACATTTTATGTGTTCGTGGCTAATTCTTTTGATAATGATATCTCGGAAACCACAAGCTCTAGAAAGATGCCGCTTTCACAGATCGATTGCAAATTTTATGTATATTATTCAGTTCTACTTATTTTTTTTAAATAACTGTTATTTCTTTATTACATTTTTAGGAGTACACAGGAAATATTGAAATTTTAAAAAGTAAAGCATCATATCCTACGAGTTATACATCCTAATACCACACATCTGTATAGGGGTTAGTATATCCCTCCGGCGTTTGTTTCATGACCAAATGATAATGAAAAACGAAGGATAACCATTTCTAAAGTCTAAGATGAATCTTTATTGTTTGGAGTGTTTTGTTCAATGAACACCATGTATCAGTGACATTAAAATTAATTGTATATGAAATGTATTGGCTTATTGCATACTGTATGCAAGAAGAAGGAAAACAGTGATTATTCATGAATTAGAAATTCAAACCGAGCGTAGACTCACATCTTGCAAACAGTGCGAGATATTAAAAAAAAACGGTAATCGTAAAAATCTCTCCTTTCTAATACCGCATGCCGATTTTTATCAAAACGTCCTTCACTTGTGTCTCTAGAGGGATATGTGTAGATGTTGTGAGGAATGACATGGAGATACATCTCATACGTGAATGATGGGCTGTGTAGAGAGCACAGGTTCAGCTAACTGTAAAAAAATTTACTATATCTCATCAGGGGATGTCTACAAACAGTGGTGTATCGAAGAGAGATTGGTGTGAGTTATAAACCCACCCATTGAATCTTTCCTATACTATTGAAATGGAAAAGGTTTCAGTTTTTTTTTTCTAAATCTTTGAGATTAGCAACAATATTGTGTGCATGGAGGAGGGTTAATTTATACGTATTTCATTATATAACTTCCGAATGTTCAGAGGGTTTGAATTAGCTATGCTTATCCAGGGAAGGTAATGAGACTAAGGATGTTTAAAAATGAAATTAAAGACAGTTGATTGTCATTTCTAGTGATTTGAGTGTTCATGTAATCGCACAAAGCTTCCAGAACCTGGAAGAAAATATATCAAGATTGCTTGAAGCATTGGAAGGTAGACTTCAGTAAGATCCCCGATTGTAATTCATACATAGCAGGAACGTATCCAGAAATTGTGTTGCGAGGGGTCCAAGGTTTGGGGGGTGGGTCCAATAATACAAGACAATAATATGTTTATGTAGTAGAGCGCTTTTCTACAGCCGACAAAAATGATATTAATTTTTGAGTACCGGTACTGACATCTATATTCTCACGAAAAATTGTAAAATTATGTTGTTTTTATCAGAAAAGAAATAGTACATATTATGACTAAGATCAAATCTTTAGTTTCTATCAAGCATCTCATTACTAAACAAGTAATGTTCAGGGCGCTCATCAGGGGGGCAAGGTGGGGCGCTTGCCCCCCCCCCTCTAAGAGGAAATCGTACTTGGGGATATCGAAAGCCCAATAGAATTTTTACATTAGTTATAGCAAAATTTGAAACTATATTTGAAACCTTGCTTATATTTGCCCCCCTGGAAACCACAACATGGGCTCCCTTGCAGCGAGGCTTAGTCTTTATTGACCGACAGAACATAATCTTTGGAAATAGAGGTGAATGAAGAGACGTAAGTGTGAGTTAGTTAGGTAAAGGGAAATTATTAAGTTACTGCGAATGAAATGTTCGCCCCAGAATGAAACTATCCTGTACTTTAATCAAGAGGTGTTCTGCGTTAGTCTATCATTGTTCTGACCGTTTACAATTGTCGTAGAAAATTTATTTTTCATGTGAACTGACAATCCGGAGAGGAAACTTTCTTGGTTACTCCTTAAACTCAGAGAACTGTTAGAATTGCCAACTGTTATGTTTTTCTGTAAGTTTTAAGTTTTTTGGCACATCGTATGTTATATGTTTTAATTTTCCCCTAAAATGACTTCTTCCTTTCTTTCTAATATATAAAGGAAATGATAGTACATAATTATTTTTTGTATTGTCTTTTCCTTTCAGAGTATGAAGAACTTGTGTGGTGTTCTTGCAAGTTTTTGTTTCATGCTAATATTGAAACTTTGTGGTAAGTTTTCTTTAGCTTAATCTCTTTCATTTTTGTTCATTTTAATAGGTACCAGTGAATTAGGCTTTGTGTCACTCATTATGACTAAGCACTAACCCTCGTTTTAGTTTTGTTAAAAGTGTTGTTTAAAAGATAAGATGTGTCAAAAATGGTTTTAACACTGTAAAAATAATTAAGTTTTCTTTAATCTTAAACGTACGCCTACTTAAAAAAAAAAAAATATTTAGGACACTAACTTCTACAGTTTCTATTCAGTATATTGTAAGAAGTTACATAATCCTCATTACTGTGCCTGTGCCTTTTGTGTAGGAATTCCCGGGTTCCAAACGATTTTCAGTGAGACAGTTTGGAATCCAGTACAATGGTTCAGTTCCCACCTTCAACTGTAGGTCATGTCATATATAGCCTTGCTGTTGACAAACGACGTAAATATTGATCAACCAATTAAGAATTTGCATTTTTTTCAAAAAAAAAATAAATAAAATTCCGATTTCCAGTAATATACTAGACGAAAGGATGATATGCTTGTTCAAAAACTGCTGCAACTATATTACGATATTCTGACGCCGATCCTCTAATGATTGATGGAAGAGATTCCAATGATGTTATAGGATTTTATATTTATTACAACATTCAGTATGTTATGCAATGCTCGAAATGGGTCGTATATTCCGGTGTAATTTACTCTTACTCCACTTTCCGTTTAATTTTTATACAGGCACTTACATAGTGAGATTGTAAATATAAATTTTTGATTGGGTGGTACACTTGAAAATTTAGAAGCAAAGTATTCAGGCTACCAGCGCAGCGTTTGACATTTCTCGTTTCGAACACTAATTATCATATAGGGAATGATTCCAAAACTAGAGAAATGCTAATCTTAAAGAAACGAAAAAAAGTTAGCATCGTACCATTTAATTCGAGCACTCTTATTAACTAACCACAGGGTCAGCTTTAAGCGGATTGGATCGATTGCTGCCAATCGGGCTCAGCGCCTAAGGGGGCCCCGTCTTAGTGCCATTTTAACAGCATATTAGACCCCAGAGCAAACAAGTTTTTTGTTGTCCCTATGATTAAATTTTGCACCTAATACATGTAATTAATACTTACCATTCTGCTCGCGGGTCCCCCGGTCAAGTGGCTATGGTACCGTTAAAGATGGTTCCTCTACTCTATGTTGCCAAACACATACAATAACAAATTGCAATACAGGTAGTCTACATCCATGGATTCCACAAGGGAGGGTATGGTCACTCCCTAACAAGTAAACGAATAGTTGTATTAAGTTTCCGGGCATAAGCAAATATTTTCTGAATTTAATGCTGCAGTAGCTTCTTTGTTTTTTTACGTGTATGTTGTAAAACTAAATATTATGTCCAGGGAGTATTCTGCACAGCGCCAACACCCCTAACACTTTCCCAAATTTCCTTACACACACCTTGGGCGGTTTTTTTTTTTTTTTCGTTTGTGCAAAAATGTATATCATTATTCTTCGTGCACACTCTCTTTTATTTGAACACCCGACTAAGCAAAAGTTCCTGGTGTTCTTACTAATTATTTCATATGATACTACCGTGAATAAGAAGATGGTATTAAATAAATCAGCCTCAGTGCGAATTCTTTGCATATCCTTTCTCTTATTATAGCTATATTGAAAATACAAAACCAGAGGACAAACTTTGCCCTCTCCTGCCAAAAATCGCATGGATGTATTTAAAAAATCAAATCAGGAAAACCGAACGTATACTACTGCGTACTGAATAGATGGCTGCTCATAAAGGTTTGTCTTCTGACTCAAATAGTCAAATGGAAAATATGTCATCCATTTTCCATCAGTTCCTTAAAGTTTAAAGGGAATGTAAAGATATGATATTATCAGAATCAATTTGACCACACTAACGCGACAAAAGTAACTGTAACTGTAATAGAGATATGACCAAAATCGCCACTGGTAGTTAGGTTCAGAAACCATTTTATTTCAATACCGAAATTAAATTTCGATTTTTATAAAATATTTGATTTCAAAAACCGAAAAGCGGTTTCGCTTTTCAAAATCCATTTTTAATTTTTGAACTGAAAAATCGGTTTAGATTTTTGAAACCCAAAATTGATTGGAAAACAAAACGGAAATCGAGAATCAATTTTCAGATATTCCATTTAAAAATCGACATCCGAAAATGCCATGAAAAGCACTAATATTTATTTTCATTCCGGGAAACAAAATTATCTCAAGAACTGTATCAATCATCATCAAATTGGTGAAAATAGAGAATCAAGAGTTAGGAACTGAGTTCATTTTGAAGTCGATTACTAACCGAAAGTGGAAGAAATTAACCATTTCTGGTCGATTACTAACCGTAAGTGGAAGAAATAAACTATTTCTGGTTTTAATGTTGATGATTATATAGCAAAAACATTAACAGTACACTAAAAAGGACGGAGTCCAGATCTAAGGAGAAAACGAGGATAATATGCTTTCTGTTGGGAACATCATGACAAGACGGTGGTGTCAATCGTAATACTGGGTGAAACACCTTTATTTACTATGGGGAAATTCATCAGTAAGTGAGAGCGTTGCTTACTGTTTTCACAGGAGCAATTGCTGCTATAACTTACTGGCTTATGCCGCGACAGTGAGTAAGGATGTTTAACCCAGTATTACGATTGACAACGCCGCACAGTGGTCGGGAACTGGTAAAGCGATCAAAAATCGATTTTATGAACTTCGCCGCCTATGAAATCGGTATTGATATTTGATTATATCTCCTCCTTCCAAACCCGGAGTTTCAGGACATAGGAGTAGGCCTATTTTCGTTGTTCATAAAATGCATGTAAACATGAAGAAATAAAAGAGCCGAAAATCATTTAAAAAAATGAACCAAACAATATGACATGTGTTAACCATTTATATCGTTTCTGAGGTCGATGAAAACGCTTGGATAGTACATTGGACTCAAATACTGTGGGCCTTATGCAGAGTCGTTCTAACGCGTGATTAGTGACATACTAAAGAATTCGACTAACATATGTTTCCTGCAGTAGTCAGGCCTTTAGTATGACGCTAATCATACGTCAAAACGACTCTGCAAAAGGCCCTGTGTGTTTAGTGAAGTGTTTTATTTGTTATCCATTGTCATATCATTTATATGATAGCTTTGTTAGTGTTATTGAAAAGTTGCATATACGCTTATGTTAGTAGCTCTCTAGTCTAAGCTTATGCTTGCTTATTTCCAAAATAAGGTTTATTGAGTTAACCATGAGTAGTACAAAGGTTGAGCATTGGAAATAGCTGCAGCCAAGTGCAGGTGAAGAACTAGCTCATCTATTTGGAAAGGCGTGATGAGTAATGTTGTTGTGGACGCAAACGAGATCCACTATCTGAGACTTACAAAGGGAAAAGGCATATTGTCTTGTACGTAATTTGAATTGCACTTCGTCTCTGAATAAAATTTGTAGTGAAAGCCTCGTATATATTGCAGTCATAAACTATCAGTCATGTGGAGCTGCTGTATATTACATGTCAGGGCAGTAGTATATAAGAAGATTCTATACTGAATCTTTCATTCTTACGGAAACAACGTAATCCTGAACTAAATTACATTCCAGTAAGTGTTCATGTTTCTTCGAAGATGGTGGGAATGCAAAACCGCGAACTTTAATTTTGTATCCTAAGGCCAAACACACATTTGTTTTACACCGTCTTTTTATTAGCTGCACATACAATTAGAGAGAGAGCACATTGAACCTGTAACCGCTTCTTGGATGCATATTAATATCTGTCATAAATTCCTACTGGCTAGCGATGTCTAGGGATACGCACGAGACAAGATTTGAGGCGGTCTCGTCTCGAAAATATGCTGTAAAAGTGATGTCTCGACTCGAAAAATGTATTTTTTCCTGTTGGAAGAGCTGTGTCTCGACCAAAATTCTGTCAGGAAAATTCGTCTCGTGCGCATCCCTAGCGATGTCCAGTTCACATAAGGCGTCAACATGTTATATTTGCAATTTATAAACTGTATGTATGATTCATGGTGGTAGATTTCAAGATGATGGCTTTCAATTTCGTATGTCCTCTTTAATTTCTCCTCACATTTATTACTCATCTAAATTGTTCCTTTGGTTATATTTTGCAGTATTTGACATTTATGCGAAGGGTTTCCACACTTTTGGACTACCCTGTATATATAACTACACGTATTGCAGCAGGGGGTTCTTCAAATCACTTTCACTAGTTGCAATCAATTTAGAAAGGACAATACGTATAGAATGATAGAAAGACTTCCGTCAACTTCCATTGTTTCGGAATAAACTATTTTTATCCGCCTTTTCCACGTTTCCGACCACTGTGCGTCATCCGTCGTTCTTTTAGAAAAAGTGTTTAGGGGGGCACTGCTGGTACTATTCTATTTATTATTATGTTATAGACGTATTATTTTGGTTTCTCCGGGGAGCACTCTCAGAGCTCCGGGGGGCAGTGTCCCCCCAAAAACATGTCTGGAAGAAACACTGGCGCCGTCTTGTCATGATGTTCCCAACAGTAGGCATATTATCCTTGTTTTCTCCTTAAATCTGGACTTCGCTTTTTTCAGTGTAGAGAGGTGAAGTTTTCTACAATCGGATAAGCATTCCAAGAATACATTTCATCCTCATCATTAATATTCTACTAAAACCGGAAGTGGTAGGAATCCACTACAACTTCCGGTTTCAATATTAATTTACATAGAGAAAAAAGCGATTACAAATAGTGAGAAGCAGTTTCCTGGAATGGATTTGAAGTTCTAAGAATAGGTACCATCCTCTCCCTTAACCCTCTATTCAAACCGGAAGTACCTAAAATCAACCACTTCCGGTGTTAACGTCCATGGACATAGTATAAAAATCACAATAGATAACAAGATGCGATTTTGTGTAATTAGGGATGCGCTCGAGTCGAGACACACTTTGTAAAATTCGAGACGAGTCGAGACAAACGTATTTCTCGACTCGAATTTTCGAGTCGAGACACGAGTCGAGTCGAGACGGCTCTTAAAAATCTCGACTCGACTCGAATGTCTCGAAAATCTTTCTATAATTTTTAATATTATTTTGAAGAAAGTATTCACTCAGAAACAGCCTTGAAACCAATTCCAGCTTTTATTCCTTCAGAAAGGTACAGAACGCATAAAATTAATAGTTAATCTTTAAAGATCAAGATTTAATTTTCAGGTCAATTCAGTTAATTAGAACTAATAGTTAATGTCGTTGTATTTGGTTGTACTGCAAATATAATGATAATAATAATAATAATTGATTATCCAGTTTGTATAAAACTATTATCCGTAGTCTAAATCTAGTTTGTATAAAACTATTGCGATAAAGTGAACTTCATAAATTCTCTGAATGAGCAGTTGGTAGTCTATAGTAATTTAGCATAGTTATAATTATTGTGTTTTCGTTCCCATGAACGCAATAGGGTTACGTAACTTCTGGATTATTCGCTTTCCCAACTATTCTGAGGCTTTAATATGTTGCAGCCATGGGCGGCGATTAGGGGGGGCAAAGGGTGGCAGTTGCCCCCCCACTTTTTTGAAGTAACCCATTAATGTATATGGTTTCATTTGTCATTATTTTAAATTTGGAAATATAAAGTTTTTGTATGTATTAGTGGTTCATAGAAAAAAATGGTGCCATATAATATTCAGCGTTGCGTGAGTACGTGATGGTTGTAATTCCGTGAAGTTAAGAAAGCTGCAGAAATTGCGTTTTAATTGCCACGGAAAATAACCCCAAAATTAACCTATTGGAACTCAACAATTCCAGCATACTTTCACTTCTTATAAGGATTCAATATATTAATCAGCCGCTTTGAATTTTAAGATGTTCATAAGCAAGGAATCAAATCTTTGTTTAAGGGTACAAAGCGCTGGTACCTACTTGCGTTGGTCTTGTCAATTTACTTAATAAAATATGAAATACCATATACGGTATTTTAACCAAAAAAGATAGTATCCTATTAGTTATACAACCTCCCGTCAAGTCTTGTCCCCCCACTTTTAACGTCCAATCGCCGCCACTGGTTGCAGCATATCACGAGCTACGGATAATATATAATGTAACATTTGTTGAACATCACATATTATGATACGAGACTATTTTACATAGTATATCTTATCTAATATAAATAAAATAAAGAGTTTGTTTGTGTGTTTGTCTGTCTGTCTGTGTGCGACCTGGGGACCAGACGAGTGGACCGAGAGTTACCAAATTTTGGTCACGGATACCTTGGTCCAGGTCCCAGTCTAAGGCGAAGCGTTTTTGTCAAAATTGGAACCAGGGGGTCTCAGGGGGACGTTTAGCGAGACATGTAGTAAAAGTAATCCAAATTGATCGACATTAGTGTCAAATCCATAGTTTTCACGGTCGCTGAAATCAATGGTGACACTTCCATCAGCGATGACTTGCAAATTCAGCTACTACTGTATGCGGGCCGGGTGTAAGCGGGTGAGGAATACCGAGACATGTATAAATAGCCCATATTGATTGATACTAGTGTCAAATCCATAGTTTTCGCGGTCACTGAAATGAATGGTGATACTTCCACAGGTGTTGACTTCCAAATACAGCCCCCATGCGAAGAATGGGTATATTAAGCTAGTATTACAATAAATGGACTGCTTGGATGAAAAGAACTAGTACAGATAAGTAACATTCACTTCTATGAATAGGTATTTTTAAAAGGATTTTTGTAAACACTAAGTTATAAAACAATGAACTACATACAGTAGTTATGGTTTTGGTTCCCAACATAAAAGAAATATGGATTGTTCATGAGATATTGAACTTCAACTTTCACTCCTGGAAAATTTCAATTTTGGAGTTAGGCCACTTGGCATCAAAGCAGTTCACTGTAAGATAAATACATTCCGCACATTAGTAACATAGTTGTTCAGGGGCCTTCGATTTCCATCCTCTCAAATGAAAGCTGAACGATTGCTTGATACATGCTGACTATATAGGAGAAATAGTGTATTAAGTTTTCGAGCTTTGGTGCGTATCAGTATTTGCACTCTGATATAACTTCACACTCACACTGATATAAGTCCACACTCAAATCGAGCTAATTGTTTAATGCATTTCGAAAGCTTTTGTTTTTATGCAGCTCATTAAGGAAAATCTATTTCATAATCGTAACATTTATGTACTAAGAAACTATGAACGTAAAGTGGACTCGACCTAGCCCCGTGGCCGCTGTGACTCAGTGGCACAGCTCTCACCCTTGGTGTGTGAGGACTCTGATTCTGTGTGTGTGTGTAAACTCCGCGGCTAGTGTACGCGTCTTTGCCGAGGAAGACTCGGGTTCAATTCCCGGCGCGAGCTCATGTAGTTCGGATTCCACGTTAATCAGTAGGTCTACATTTCATATATCCTCGCTGCTGAAAGAGACGGTAAAGTCAAAATCAACTCAACAATATATATGTGTGTGTGCTTATGTGAATTTCCTCGTGTCTGTATGGTTAACACATACGCCTTGATCGCGGGAGACTCTGGTTCGATTTACGGTGGAAGCTCATGAAGTTGTTACCGGTATCCCACTTTAAACTGTAGATCCATGCCTCATATAACCATAGATATAATATATATGCCTTTGATACATTTATTTTCCGACTTAAAGCCATCGAAAATTTCCGGACACAGAGTCCCGTAGACCGAAAATGAGAAACATGGGTACAGAGTAAAACAGCCATAGAAATTTAAGCTTTTTTAGGCTAACTTAATCCTTACATATAATGGAATAGCTTGGCCAAGTTATAATGGAGGAAATGCTATCATTGCAACACTCTGAGAATAGAAAATGTTCGTCAGGTATTACAATCCCCCCCTCTCCTGCAGAATGAAAACCCTGACTAAAACTCAATATATATATAAAATTATTTTGTGTAATGTAACAAACAGTGGCGGATAGTATTCATGTTTCCTTGCAGAGGTCCTTACGAAGGTTCGCTTCCATCTTCCTCTCCCCAAGAACTAAGATAAATTAAAAAATTGCTATTACTTGTTAATCTTGTACAAAGGACGCAATTAAAGTCCCAGTGTAACACCCCTTCACATTTAGATTTTTCCCCTGGAAGAAAACCAGTTATTATTGTTTCTCGATTTCTTAGTCTCACCTACATAAACATACGAATAGAATTACAGGATAGGACATGTTTAGAGTGCTTGCACGTGACATCTAACTATATTTCTCATCAAATGTGTCACAGATGAAAATTTCCGTTTGTACTGCCTCTATTTTCTGGTACATATGTTTCATTTATGTTATGTTGCTAAAATTCGTTAGGAAACAAGTACAGACTGCGCCTGTGTGCCTGACAAAACGTAAATGTATTGGATAATTATTTCTTCACTTTCTTAAAAAAAAAAAAGTAACCCATCTCATGTCGGCTAACCAAAGGAGGTAGCGGACCAAAGATAGCCGTTGTTTACCTAAGGTCGTTACACAGCAGGGGTTTCATTCAGTCAGAGGGAAAAGAAAAAATAATTTAAGGTTTCTATATTTGTTTTGAACTGCAATATACTTCTTCCTTTTATTTTAAGAACCATTTCCTTCTCATTTGTCTGCATCAGAAAAAAAATGCAAAAAAATCACTAGAATGTGCCTATTTACCCAAGTACGTACTAGATCACTAGTTCAATAGTAAAATCACTAAATCTAGTACGAAATCATAAATGTGGCATCCCTGGGTTGGAGCGAAAGTAATGGTTGGAGTAAAAAGTAGTCCGTATTTCTACTGCGTTCTGTTGTTGAATTCACAGAAATGTTCAAAAATAAATTCAAGAAGTAAAACACGATCCTACAAAAGACTGTTTACTTGCTTACTGGTTTTAGTATTGTGAACTGAAACTCAAGTGCGCAGTCATGTTGAATACTTCTGTCCCTTTCTACTTTACAACTTGAGGTGGGATGAGTCGGAGTCGGAAGTGGTATGTATTGTTTATACTACTTACAACGTTACCCCCCACATAAAATATAAATTCACCCTTTCTCCCTTCCCTTTTTCGAATACAATGAACCGACTCTTTTGCTGAAGAAAGATGCTAAAAGAAAATTGAAACATCTGTGTCTAAACTTTCTTTGAAGCGCAGTCTTTTGTATTTGTAAGGTTTTGCGAGTGTTTTCGAGATAGCCAAACCTTTTACCATGGACTCCTGCTGCGAACTGACCGTAAACACCCGATCTCGCTGTGCTCAATTTCTCTCGCACACGTGAAATGGGTTTGTTGTTTTCAAAACAAATAGGAAGTTACCTTGTGCTTTTGCATTTCTGCACGCACACAGGTACCATTGTTGTTTTAATGATCAGAAGAAATATCAAAACCATTCGATATATATGATACGAAACAGCTAACAGAGGAAGGTAAAGATAAAAGTAGGCCAATACCAAGTTTTCCGCGTGGTACCATTATGGAGAATAAATATTTGATAAAGTCACGTAGATGCGCTTAAACCTATTCCATCTGTCCTTATAATTTTTCTGGTCTCATCAATTTCTCAGGGGAATACGTACAACATATGTCCAAATTCCATATATACTCTTTCTAAACTAATGAGTAAACTCATTAAGAACACCAACTGATATCAATAAACAGGAAAGAAAACAATACTTTATACTTCTATCATTTGGTACACATCTCTATGAAGCACAGCTTGTTTCTTTTCGAAATAGCTCCTTCGTGTCACAGCTGTGGCTAGTTTTGTTTTGTGTTAGGATGAAAGAGAGAAATGCAACATTTGTTTCGCGGTGAAGTTATATATATTATTAAGATGAGCGGTGATAAGCGAGGTTTAACAAAGAGTGGCTTTCGGATGCACAATTTAACGGGTAGTTGCAGTCCGTGTTGAGAATCGAACCAAAGCTATGTAAGACATGTTAATATTGAGCTCTTTTGTGGTAAAAGTGAACTTCAGAAACACACAAAAGACTTGAAACATCAAGCTAATGTAAAGCAATTGAAAAATAGCCTACCTATCGCTGCATCTTTTCTGTGGCTAGGAACATGCAGTGTGTAGCAACAAGAATCGTATTAAGGACTTTTTTTTTCGAACATAACATTCCCTTCCACACCATAAAAGACAATTTAATGTTTGTTAAAAGAAAGTGCACATAATATTTTTAAATTTTGTTTGTGATCCTATCATGCATAATTATAAATAATGCCTTTCATGCTACGAGAATGAGTTCAACTATACGTCATGGCCCCTCTAAAGCGGGGCCGCGGGGGCTCAGTGGTAGATCGTTCATCTCTGGTGCTTGGGGACCGTGGTTTGATCCCAGCTCGCACCAAGTGAACTTTGTGGTGGACAACACCGTGTGCGTGGGTTTCCTCGGGGTTCTTCCGTTCCTCCCACTTTCTTCATTCCATGATTTCACTAATTTCTCATCATCACCCCTCTCCTTTAGCCTAACCGGCATAACCGTGGGACGTAAAACTCAAAGATTTCACTTCATTTTTTCCCTCGAAAGCGATATCTTTCAAAATTATTTATTGTTAGATATTGTAAATTTACGGTATCTATTTTAGTGGACGGGAAATTTTGCATCTAATCGGATAATTTCATGGCTTCTAACAGGAATTCGCAGTTACGAAATTTGCATCACTGTCTTTTGAAAGGATCCCTAGAAAAAATACTACTAGAAAATAACTGTAAACACAAAATGGATTTGATAGCCAAATTCACGTCATCTTGGTGCGTCATCATTTTTCTTTAAATATTTGTATTTAGTGTTAGATTAGAGTTTAGTGTCCCTTTCAGCATCAAGGCTATATGAGACGTGAACTTACAAATTAACGTGGGTTCAGAACCACAGGAGTTCCCATCGGAAATCGAACCTAGGTCTCCCGCACCAAAGACGCGTACGCTAATCATATGGACAAGGGTGTTCGATATTTAGTAATGTGTACATAAAGTTGTGAAATTGCGCTTGTATAATGGAATGCAATTCCTTCTACTGACATAAACCTTCACAATACTTAGCTGGACAAAGTATCTTTAAAAAGAAAATGTCACTCTTTATGTTTCAGTTCCTGGTTCGACTGAAGGATGGAACAAATTGCAATGAGCGTTTTTGGACCCTACTTTGTGTAGTTGATTCATCATAAACTTGGTATTTGATACGGATATGAACTAAAAACGTATAAATATAAATTTAAGTCATTCAAATACCTTTAAACAAAAATTGAATATATATGTGAAAGAGTCATGTTATTTCTTTAATACAAGTACATGAATACAGTTAGCTCCTCTTAATGAAAATAAGTGGTGGTTGGTCTTTAAAACTAGTGTGGAAAGATTAGTAAAGAATCTGGCATAATTTAGAAAAATATATGGTAATTCAGGCCCGTGTTTGGCATCATCGATTGTCTCAAGAGTGGCAACCCTGACTTAAAGGTTTCTCTTCGAGAATAATGGATTATCTGGGATATATCAGATATACAACTCGAGTTGGAGTAGTATTCTCTATAACAAACTTTGAAGCAGGCAGCATATCTGTTGAAATAAGTTATTTCTGAGTATATGAGTGGAATTCAGAACTATTTTGAGTCAGTTCGACTTGTTTCTAGTTAAGGCAAGGTAAATCAATCCCCGGATAGAGAAATAGATTACTCTTATGTTATTTCTTAGTAGGGAACATCTAACATTTTCACCGGAGACAGTGTCTTTTTATGAATATTGACATTTCCACGTATATTTAAGATTGCTAGCAACACCTGGTTTCCATAGTAACGGAGCAAGTCGTAGGGATTTTAGAGTGAGAGCCTTATTTGAATTGTGAGCAAGAAGGATGCTTGTTTACGAGGTTCAAAGACTGTTTTTAAACCACAGTCTGACTGTATTCAACTGAGTGTGAACTTATAGAATACTGGACTAGTTCTCGATGCGAACCTAACCTCAAACGAAGATTCTGCTGAAGGCGCTTCACTTCTCTGGTGAGAGGAATTTTCTTATATTCAACCAACTCAATCCTATAAGTAACAGAATTAGCCTTTTTGATGGAGAGTCTGTTTATAGACCATTCCATGTTTAGGACTTTAGGCCAGACAGCTTTCTGATTATTGAAATTGTCTTTTAGATGTGAGGGAGTATGATGTAAGAAAACACATGTTCTGCTCTCTCATGATAGAAGCACAGCTTAGCTGCGTTAAAGAAAATCGATTTGAAGTTATAGTTTCATGAAGGCTTAAGTAGGCGACTTCTTCTCCGGACTGAAAAGTTGGTCTTTTATTTCATGGCAGTTAAAGGAAATTCTTCTCAAATCAGAGCACCATTCTTAAGCACCATTATCAAAGTTTCCTTAAACATGTGGTATGTACTACTCTGTGCTTGTTAATTACCCTAGACAAACTTACCGGGCAGTTCAAATTTTTACAGTTAAAGAAAAGATTACAAGACTAATAGTTATTTACTATATGTTATTTTAAATGCGACACTAGTAGCAATAGAAGCCACGAACTCATTTTCTTTTCTTTTCTTTCTTTTTTTAATCGCACACACAAGAACACATGTACACCAAAACGATAATGTTCGACAATGTTCCTGGGTTCATTGCGTGTTTCTATCTCTTGGTAGATGAATGTTTGTCCAGAATCACTATTGGAAATCGGGTTGCAGACCGCGAAATGCATGTTTAACCCTTTGAGACCTGGTGGTAACATTTGCGTACATCATATTTGTGAGCACAAAATACTACTTAGTAAATAACCAGTGGATAGTCTTTGTCACTACTTAGTTTATTATCTAAACAAATTAGATGGAGCACTATGGCTCAGTGGTAAAGCGCTTACCTCTGGTGCGTGGGGCTGTGGTTCGATTCCCAGCAAAATAGTTTTGTAGTGGACAACATCGTGCTCGTGGGTTTTCTCGGGGTACTCCCGTTTCCTCCCACAATTTCATTCCAACAATTCTTCCATCATCATTCACTTACTTTAATCATTATCTCCCTTAGCCTAACAGGCATAATCCTGGGACGTTAAACTCAAAGATTTCATTTCATTTTTTAAAAAAAAACAATTAAATCATAATTAAATTGAAGGCTTATTCTTTTAGTATGGGAAACATATTGACACCCATGGCCGTAATCAGGCTTGAAGATTAGGTCGGACAGACATCATTTAGGGTCAGGCTCTTAAGTATTCTTTTAATAAACAATGCTGAACAAACTAGACAATCGTGTTTTAGGATTGTAGAAAACGACCGTGAATTATGTTCAAACACAATTATTATTATATTTATTTCTTTGACTATTGGATCTTTATACCCTACATTACAGTGTTAGACAAAAGAGAATAATTGTTTGTATAATAGTATTCAAGAGTTTTCTCATCATGATTAGTTTTGTAAACAATTCAATTACACTTATTTGGTGTTTATTTCTAAATAATAAGTTCTAATACAATTTTATAAAGTTGTAATTCTTCTTTAGTTTGTATCACTTTACACAATGACAAATCCAAAAGGTGTGTTGTATGGGTGCAGTACCAGTTTTTCACGTTTTTCAAAATGTTCCAAAACCCAAAGAATAATCTTTAATTTCTGATATTTTAGTCGTCACAAATTGCAATTTTATAATGTAGTCAATGTTTATAATTACTGGGCAGTTGGGCCTTTAAACTAATGACATCATAATAAAGTCAAAACCATAATTTTGAGTTGAATTGATTCTGAGTTTAACGTCCCGTTCAGCAGCGAGGCTATGTGAGACGTGGACCTACTGATTACCGTGGAATCCGAACCACATGAACTCCCACCGGGAATCAAGCCCAGGTTTCCCACGCCAAAGGCAAGTATGCTAACCGTTAGCCGCGAAGGAGCTCCACCATAATTTTAGTGGGCGATAAGAAATATCTCGCCAGTGCTTTCACAATAAATAAAATTTTATAAGTATTAAAGAATAGTGGTAAGAGATTTTATAATAGCTCTTTTATTTATGAGATATGAGTATTTAAAAAAAAACAACTAAAGAATAGGTTGGCGGAACCACAAAAGACTCGTAAAATAAACTTTCTTATAAATACATACGCACCTTACTCACCTTTTATAATTGCTATGCTTACGTTCTCCATAAAAACAGAAATTCTCTTTTAGTGATACTTTACACAAGATCATGAAGTGGGTTCAAATTTAATTAAAGGCAAAATACAATACAATAATCCACAAAGATTGCCTCAAGTGAGTTTAAAGATTTCTAAACACTAGTGCGAAACCTGGCTCTGCCGTTGCGATCGATTTACAGGTCTTGAGACGAAAGTAAGAAGGGACTTACGCACACAGTAAGTAAAAATAATTGCTATGCCTGTAACTTTCCCCCAAATGGGTGTATCTTAAAACTAACCTCACCATTATTTTTCTAATTAAATTCTAGCCCGAAATTATGTATCATATTACCCTATTCCCATTTTGAAAACTTGACCTTAATTCAAAATGGCGAATTTCAAGATGGCTGCCATCAAGGTCATATCTACCATACGACTTCCCCCCAGGACTTATATGTATCCACATGGTTTTTCTTCACTTTTCTTCATTAACGCTCCGTTTACAAAGGGTAGTAAGGGACTTCTGTAGTAATCTCTAATAACCACATCACAACTCCTAAAACTTAATTAAAAAAAAAAAAATAGAAAACATGCACCATAGCAAAAATTAATATTCACAAGTAATGATGCATACATGCCTTCTATCAGCAAAAAAAAGTTTCATTGAAATTGGAGCCGGACATTTGAGTGATGTCCCTTGTGGGATGTGATTGAACGTGACGTCAGAACACATCGCCTCCATTCCCGGAATTTACGGGAATTAGGTGACCTGAGTGAGCACATGTGGTGCCAGCTCTCTCCAGCGACCTATCAAGGATCATTGCGTGTATGCCAAGACGTGTCGCCGATTTTATCCATGCTAAAAGTCGACATACTGACAATTAGGTAGGTAGTCATGATGGTCTGGCTGATGTGTGCGTATATTTTAAATCATATATTTTGTCTCGACTCGAATTTCGAGACGTCTCGACTCGAATTCGAGTCGAGTCGAGACAGAGACTGTCGAGTCGAGACACGAGTCGAGACAGAAACATATTTTCGAGTCGAGACACGAGTCGAGACAACATTTTCTCGAGACGAGTCGAGACAGGCTTAAATCTCGACTCGACTCGACTCGAATGCATCCCTATGTGTAATCAACTAAGAGTCCCAAAGCCATATTCCATCTCTACCCTAATCTCTATACTAAAACCGGAAGTAGCATAAATCAACCACATCCGGTTTTAACATTCATCATTATAAAGTGAAAACGGTAACAAATAGGGAGAAACGGTTTTCTGCAGTCGAGTAAGCGTCTGAAAATACATATGATTTCCATCGTTAAGGCTCTACTAAAACTGGAAGTGGTAGAAATCTGCTACGACTTTTGATTACAGTATTGATCTACATAGACAAAAAAAAAAAAAAAAAAACTAAGAGATAGCGAGAAGCGATTTTCTGTGATCGATTAAGCATCGCAAAAATATATTCCATCTCGACTCTAATCTCTCTACTAAAACCGGAAGTTTTATAAATATGCTATCACTTCCGGTTTAAATAATAATTTAGAACAATGTCACATTATATAAATCAAACTCCTTCATGTGGTAAACACGTGGCAGTGTGTAAAATAGTGGTTTCAATAAAAATCCATTGGGTATCGTTAAAAGTCTCTGAAGTTCTGTCTTTCAAGGTGTTATATACTGAAACGAAGATCAAGTTACACTTTGAAAGATATTATAAAACATTAGAAAATCTTACTTGTCTCCTGAAAAAGGTGGGAAAATGAGATCACCCCTTTATCTCCAGAGATACAAATTCATCCAAATTAAACTTGTAATGAAGGTCGAGGGCATGGGCGTCTCTGGCGGGGGGGACGAGGGGGACGCGTCCCCCCAATATTTTGAAGTACAAAATGTTCAATATTCCATTTAATTTAATTTATTTACTAACTACAGAATAAGATATAAACAATAATTATTATATTTATTTGGAATATAATATTCAGGCTATAAAACGATTATAACAAAGTTCTTAATATGTCTCAAGAGAGTCCGTGAAGGTAACCAAAAAGGTTACAAATGGAATCACAGATAAATAAACAAGTTGGGCTAGATACTGCTACTTAAATCACTTTCTTTGATGTCCTTCCCCCAAAGTTTACATTCCAGAGACGCCAGTGGTCGAGGGGAGTCTAATATTAAGGTAACTAAATTTATTACATAATATCAATGTAGAAATATTTCTTGTAAAAACCAATTTCTTATTTTTTTTTTCCAGAATGCCATGATGTGACTACAATATACCGGTATTATTCCGAAGGGAACTATTCTTCAGTTGAATGCCACGCTAGAACTACAGCCCTTGGATATCCGTTTGCTGTTGATAATGCTTCAAGCTTAGGTAAAATACCTACTTAGTGCAGTCAAAATAAGGGTTGAATGTAAACTTTCAAAATGATGAAGAGAAACTTGTTGTAGTGGTGTAGTGTGCTACCTGTAGTGTGTTTGTCACAAATGGTCCCACAAAATCCCTCGGATTTTAAGAGTAATGACATTAACAATATGACCACCATTAGAGTTTGAAATGTAAACATTGAGGAGATATGACTTCTCACAGAATAGAGTAGTTTACATTATTCTGATGCCATATAAATTAGACATCTTTGCCACACCGTTAAAACTTCCAAAGTAATTGTTTAAAAAACAAAAGCTGAAATTTTTGTACGAAGCAAGTTTCAAGACAGCAGATGGAGTGGGTCAGTGGGTCGGTGGGTCCGTGGATCAAGTGGGTCAAGTTTTCTGAGTGGGTCAGTGGGTCAAGTGGGTCAAGTTTTCTGAGTGGGTCAGTGTGTCGTGGGTCAACAGCATGTGACCCACTGTAACCCACCACCCACCGTGACCCACTGCGACCCACCAACTTAGTATGATATACCGATCCTCTCTGCTCACTGCATTGTAGAGAGTATTTTCTGAAGACTGGTAAATTTGTCTTCATTTTACTTTCAAGACCTTCATTTCCCTTCCTTTTCCACTTGTTTCTGTCTACTTACCTGAGGTGAGTATATCTAACCAAGTGAAAAAAGAACTTCGGGCACTTTTGGATATTGATATTTTTAATAGTAATAATAGCAATAGGACTTACACTACAATTTGGCTTTCGAGACCCGTGAGTTTTTAAAGCTAACTACTGGAAAAAATACATTTTTTGAATCACTGTAATATATAAATTATTTATAAAAAATTGAATGTAACTATGTGTGCCTGATCATCACGGTCAAATTGCAAAGTCAAATGAAATTACTTTTGGTATATAGTTAGGCCTCAATCCAAACTGGGATGTTATATTGATTTTATTATAATACATAATATCCTAAGGAGGTAGTGAGGATCCGAATTTTTGCGAAAAAATAATGAGTATCTCGCAAGCCGTTAAACTTACGGAGCTGAAATTCAGTGTATTAACTCTTTATTGAAAATAAACAGAATGTGCCCTAGCATTTTTTAAAATTCTCCTTTATGTGGGGCACTTTCTATATATGGAAAATTGGTAGTGGATTGGTTTGTAAAAATGATCGAAAACGATCGATGTTATTTCAGAAAAAAAATCAGAAACAAAAAATACAGTGCTTGGCTTCATAGTGTATATCCATTGCTTTCTGTTATAATAATTGCTGAAGCTTATGTTTATTATATGGAGCGCTCACAGCACAGGGTAATCAACCCATAAAGCTGTGAGAAAAATAGGCATAAAATTTCTACTGTAAGCTTAATTACACGGAAATTTGAAGTTTGGATTGTACGCATAATTGTATGGAAAATTTTACACTTTTTTTCCTTTTACGTTGGTCTACTTACTTTGATTTGGAACTTTGAAATTTCATCCTTTTTTCCACTCAAAAGTATTGATAATTCAACAAAGAAATAATTATACTATGATAATTTAATTGAAATTAATCGTAATTTGGCAGATGGCAAACAGCAGTGTGGTAATTGAAGTTAAAGAAGGAGGGAAATTCCCATTCACCTATGAATACTTTCCAGAAACCTCGTTCCCTTTCGCTTTCTAGATGAAGGAGGGAACTTGGTAATGGTATCAAACCTTCATGTGTAATTACAAAAATTAAATTTATAAACAAATAAGAAATCATCAGTTTATCAGGCTTTAATTGATAATTTATTCACAAGATTCCCTATCAAAGGCGTGGTAGATGAAGTTTCTGTTCTACATGGGTTGACATTGTCAACTGACATGGTCGATATGGAAAAGATGTTGTATGGTGATAGAGAGATAATACTTTTTGCTGAGTATTTCAAAACTGGCCGATAAAAATCGTTATCAGACTTAAGTCTAACAAGTAGATTGTCGATGAGAAGTTGCAGAAATCGGATAGAAGTATTATCAATTTCCACGACAGAGTGCGAACGGGGATTTCCCCTTATGAATTTACAGATGACTGATATTAGAAATAGATTAAAAATTGTCTAACTTGTTGCTCATCAATGTTAATGGCCCACCGCTAGACAAGCTCAAAGTAGAAGAGCTAGTTATTTCTTGGCTGAAGGATGGACATCATTCCACTGCGGATGATTTACCGCCAAAAAGTTACCAACAGGAAATAAATCCGATTTCAGATTTGTTTTAAGGTGGAAAATTACGAGTTACGGAAAATGTATACTTGTATTACTAATGGCTTATTTGTGTTATTCAATTTTGTACCTACTTTTTAGTAACTCTCTTCTTTGCTTTAGGTAAACTACTTTTGAATAAATATTCATAATAATTGCAATTATGCATATTTGTAACTTAAATTTAACGTGGTGTTTTAGTGATTACACAAATTACAATTATGAGCATACTTTATGGAGATGCTCTCACATAGGGTACCCGAGCACCTTTATACCATATGAACAATTGATTTTTCAAGTCTTTTGTGAGAAAAATACCGTCAACTGAGAAACCATAACCTTTTCCATATTGTACAGGGGTATTTTCCTGCGAATAGAAGTTTCTTGTGGAATGCGTTCAGAAATTAACACTTGCAAGAATACTCTCTTAGTACAAGTATATTTTAGGCACACACTAATTTCACCCCACCTCGAACTGTTTCAATTTTCTCACTGACAAACACTTTACCATTTTATATCGTAAAGGTCAGATCCATTGTTATTGTAACAGAGTGGCGCTTGAGCGATTGACTAGAAATTCAAACTCTGATTAGTGACAATTTCACAGTCTTGTTTTATTACAAGTGTAAACCCTTTAGTCAGTTCAGAAGAGGCCGTGGATTGTGTTCAGAGTTGATGACGATGGATTTTGGTGAGTCTGAGTAGGTCAAAGTGGATGAGAGTGATTCATGGTGGGTGGTGGGTCAGTGGGTCGTGGGTCAAGTTTTCATTGACCCGCGCCAACTCTGCAAGACAGTGAAGGCTTTTGACAATCTCTGCAATGCTACCAGCTTAGTTGTGACCATAAAATTATTATTTTTTTTTCAAATAGCATTATCAACGAACTTAAAAGTTCGTTATTGAATTATCTTTGTCTGTGTGTTTGTCTGTCTATTATTTGCGATTTTTTTCAATTTTGAACCCTGCATTTGACAGAGCATCAAAAACTTTCTGAGAAAGTGATGTAGTTTCTCGCGTCACTCTTATCGTTCCCGAGATATTGGCCAAAACATGGCCGATTTCCGGAGATTTAAATAGCCATATCTCGGGAACCGTAAGTCATAGAGAGATGATATTGGTGTTGATCAATATCTAAGAGCAGTGGTGCTATTCTAATTTTTTAACAACCGGTTCTGTACACATACACACACACACACACACACACACATATATATATATATATATATATATATATATATATATATATATATATATATATATATATATATATATATATAGAGAGAGAGAGAGAGAGAGAGAGAGAGAGTGGAGAGAGACCGGTACCAGCGAAACAAACGGACATTAGTATTTAAAGGAGTATCCCTATACCTCAGCTTCCTTTTTACAGTCCCTTTCACCGATAACGGATGATAGTAAAACATGGATATTTAGATAGAGCACATACTAGTTCTGTGTAATTCCATAAACCGTTTGGGATATGTCCTATAGTATCTAAGCCAGGGCGTTTTGAAACGTGATTTTTCGAATTTTCGGCGGTTCATAACTCTGAAAGGATACGTTTTTCGATCCATGTTTATTAGAACTTTTTTCTTTCATTTCATATAAGGAATTACCTCTCATAGTTTTTCGGTGTTGATACCTTCCTCCATATATATATATATATATATATATATATATATATATATATATATATATATATATATATATCGGATGTTCTAAAAAATGGCGCCCATGGACCACAGAGCATTTGTATACCTTTGGAGTCCCTGTCTGGAGACAAAAAATTGCATTATATGGCAACGTCGCAAATAAAGAACCATAGATTAGATCTACCAATCTATCAAATAGTTATATCGATTCTTTCCAGATGGCAGCTAAAGTCGATATTGATTGACACTAGCATCACTTATTAGTGTAGCAATCGATTCAACTACTTATTGTATTCGTAGAGTAATGCTAATGGCTCCAAGTTAATCTACTACATTGCCATATTGCGAAATTTTGATTCTCCATAGCGACTGAAAGAGGCCCCGGAGGGCATAACATCATATAATAATTTTGCTTTATTTTGGCAATAGTGCTGTGTGGTCCGTAGGCGCCATTTTTAGAATACCCGATATAGTAGACGGAGTGACCTATAGACGGTGGTGTGACGAAATTATGTAGCAATTCGAATATCTTGGAAACGAATTGTTGAAGATAGACCTTCGTCCACCAACGGATCGACAACTTTTGATAAAGGTCTGTATAAATAACCCTAACCACTTTACTCATGTGATCCCACAGTTCATTCTTGATATCTGAGCATTTGACATTAAGGAATAAACGCCTATATCTTGTTCTGAGAGATCGTAGGTTTAACCCTGTAGCTGTGAGAATTTCCAAGAACAAACACACTTAAAATAAAGTTTACACTGAGAAAAAAAATTGTAGGTGGCATACTTAAAAAGGTAGGTTACATTCGTAATTCCTGTAGTTTCTGGACTTAACGTACAACCGTATATAACATCCTGCAGCAAACGTATAGCTGAAAAAGTATGTATTATACGTACTGTCTGCATAAGTGCAATGACGTCATTCGTGTGACGTCATCTGCAGTAACAAGTATATACGGAGGTGATATCTAGCTTTGTGACGTCAGGGTCGTATGTAGCATGTGGGTTAATAATGACGACATACACTGACTATCAGGACGGAGCATGATTTCAAGAAGTATGCAATATACGTTCTGTACGTATGTTTCTTGCGTTCAACCCCGAGACAGCATCTATATTGTACTTGTGCCCCATACGTACGACTAGATACAGTATACGTATTGTACGTATGTATTATACAGATTTTCCTTATGTCGCACACAGCTTGTCCAGATACAGCATACAGAATATCCGTATGCACCATACAGAGTGCATATATGTAGCTTACAGACTGTCTGCATGCAGCATATAGATTATACGTATGTCGCGTACAGGTTGGCCATATGTAATGTATAGATCGGATGTATATAGCTAATAGGTTGTCCATATGAAATATACAGATTTTACCTGTATCGAATACGTATTGCCTTCTTGTAATGTATGGATCGGACATATGCAGGATCTAGAGTGTACGTATAGTGCACCATTATTAAAGTGCTGTAACATACTGCAAAGTGCATGATACATTCTTACTGTAATGTTGTCAAATATTGTTTTACTCTGTATGAAAAAAAAAATAGCTTAAAATATGGTTGATCTCCTTTGTGCCAATAATAATAAAATTAACAATACTACACTTTTCAAATCTTAGTTTGGAGCAGTGAAACTGTCCAAAGAAATGTATTTACCTGCAGGGTGTCCTATAAGTTTGGGCTTCCTGCTAATTCGTTGGAAAGCTACTGCAAAGCCAAGTGTTGAAAAGTGACACAAGCGTTAATTTTAAAATTATGGGCACAAAGGAGGTTAACCATATATTAAACTATTTTCGTTTCCATACAGAGTAAATCAATATTACTGTAAGAATTTATCATATGGTTTGCAGTTAGTTAGTTGCAGCACATCAATAATAATGCAAAATGCACAGCCTTATACAATCCTATATTCAAACTCAAACAAGATTTACGTACAATCATTTATTAAGCTGTTATCATCCATTGCTTGTACGATATAAAGATTAGTTTACCTCATTTCTTTCCTTAATAGTATCTTCTTCTAAAGTGCAGTTGTTACCACAAGAGGCCTGAATAGAATTTTCCAGAAATAACTTCTCTGTACATTTTAATTAACAGGTAAGTTATGTCTTTTCTTTTCTTTTCTTTCTTTTTTTTTTAATGTCGCAATAATTAAAAGTGTAGTGTCAGCCGAAAACGTATTCGCTTACAAGATGATTCCTACTCAGTACTCGCTATTAAAAATGCAACACCAAGAAGGAGACTGGGTAGATGCGCCAAAGTTCCCAGGCCGATACCTTATAGTAAGTGCAGAATACTCTTAAAAGTTCGCTGTATTCGCTGTGTGACAACGTGGTGACAGCGGAGGCGTTGTGCAGCCATCGACTAAACATATTTATTCTTCCCTGCTATAGACGTTCTGCAAATCTGGACTTTCCTGGATGCATCCTTCTTAGTGCAACATTTTAAGCAACGAGCAATTTAACAGTCTCATACATTGCTTAAAGAAAGAGCAATGATTCTCAGAATTACTCGGAAGATATATATACACAATTTAAAACGGTTATTTCAAACTTTGCAATTCAAAGCACGAAAAGAACTATAGATAAAGGAACACTGATTTTAGCCAAATAGTAATTAGTAAACTCAATCACACTCAGTACCATTAGTTGCTTGGTGTTATCCGTAAGTCAGAGATCACGGTATCTCATTTCGTGTAGATTTTTGCATTTGTTTAACGCTAAAAATGTATTTTATCGCTAATTGAACCCAGTACCATATATATACCGACAGGACGTACCTTAGTTACAAGGTGACATGAGTGAAACACTAAACTATTCGATTGACACCTGCGGTCTTGTCAACACTAGAGAAAGTTACAAAGTGATTAAGTAAATACGGAACATAGTTCATAGAAAGTATAGCGATGTATGAAGTCTCCGTTTCATACGACTTGGATAAAGGATACATCTGAAATAGCAACAAAGAAATATATAATGATTTCTCTGGATAATTTGGATTAGTCCAGAATTCGAACACACACACAACACGAACACACACAAGTCCAACTTTTTTTTTTTAACTTCTTTCTTCGGATTCCCAATAAAGTTGACTACTGAAAAGCTGAGTTATAGATTCTGTATTAAAACAACACCTTCGCTAGACATGTTCAGTATACACATTGTCTTACATACAGAACAATACATTAGTTATTAATGCATGTCTGAAATAATAGTGCTTCGTATAGAATTTTACTTCATCCAATCGCAATAGCACAAAGATAAAAAATATTGCGAGGGATAATGTTCTTATTACAGAGAAAAAGAATTAAAATGACTTAACATTAACAATCATTTTCTTTAAACAGAGATAATATTTTATTATAATTTATGGAAGAAAGAAATAATTTGTAGTACAGTATCTTTATTAGGGTTATATATTCGTACAAAATAATGTAAGTACAACTGGGTCTGTCTTCAGAAAGGACGTACTTTTAGCCACAACCTACACTGCTTCTTTTGACTGTCTTTCAAGCAGAATCCCGGTTTGAAGCACGAAATACCTGCAACAAAAATCAGAAAATATTTAAAATGTTATATTCAGTGTGTTTAATTTGGTTGTACTTAACAATACAAAATATCTTAACCTTTTTGAGATTAAATGGAAAAAATCTGTTCGGTCAGGTATGGACTTTTGGGTTGCACGTAGAAAAAATATGAGGTGTTTATTGATGCTGAACAACAACTCAAAATGTATTACCATTCAAAAGTAAGTGGGTACCCCAATGGTGTTCGGGGTACCATGGGGTACCTAATGTCTGTATTTTTTAGATATATGGAAATGTATGTCTCTAAAATGTAAGGAACTGATATCTGTTTACCGAAAACCTCAACTCGGTAAGCCTTATGGATATCGAGATATGGGAAAATAAAGAACGACACCATAGAAATGTGGGGTTTGCGTACTAGATGGGCAGTTTCGGAAACGTAATTACGAGAGCTAACCACCTCAAAAGTAGTTTCAATTAAATACACTACACACACGCCCTGATGGGGGTTTTCGGGTACCATAATATTCGCAGAACTCTCATTTCTAAACATTCTAAAATATGTTTTAATAACGTTTTAAAGAACCTTAGAGGTGTGTGTTTACCGAAACCGCAAGTCGGTACGCCTAACAGTTACCGAAATATGATGAAATAAAAAGTGACACCATAGGTACGTGGAGCGTGCATATTAGACAGTACAATTTAGAAAATTAATTAAAATATGACTATCAAGATATTGTCAAATAAAGGGAGGATCCATACAATTATGGGGTTTTCGTGTTAGGTGGTAAAATTTCCGAAACCGGCCATGGAAAGTTAATAAGCATCAGTAGCAATTTCATCTTAAAGTAATTAGGTATTTCCATGGAGTTTAAGAACATCATGGGATCTACCAAGATTACATTTTAAAAGCTTTGGAAAATATATTTTGACATTTATAAAGAGTATTAGAAATATATATTTACCTAAAACTTCCAGCTAGTACATCTAGCAGCTAGAGAGGCACCATACAATAAAAGCGTATTAGATCTTGAAATTTCAGAAAACAATTATTGATCCTAACAAAAGTTAAATAAGATGGTACTTCTATGGGTTAAGTGAGTACCGCAGACTCGTCAGTACAATTTCGATCGAAAGATTAATTCAGCTCTAAATTTTCTTTGGACAATTCCAAGCGTTCATCGGGCTCTGAAATAAAGTGAACATTTTTTGTCAATATCTAATATAGCAAACGAGATATAAGGAATTGTGTATTTTATGGCGTCGTAAAAATAGAGACCCACATGGATTTGTACTTTTGAGTCTTTGCTGTAAGAAGAAGAAATTTTCGAAAACAACCGTATATACCTTAATAGACAATTAAATTGGCGGGGGCACAGTCTCTTAGTGGTAGAGTGCTTACCTCTGGTGTATTGGGTTCTTGGTTCTATCCGCGGCCAAGTCAGTTTGTAGTGGACATCGTATTCGTGGGTTTTCTCGGGGTTCTCTCTTTCCTCCCACCTTTGCATTCCATCAATTCTGCCAACAACATTCACTTGCTTTAATCAAAATCTCCCTGAGACTGAAATGCATAATCGTGGGTCGCTACACTGAAATATTTCCTTTTATTTAATTTAAAATTAAATAGGGAGTTAAGTATGATCGTATCTCTATGGGTTAAGTGAATACTCCAATAGTTTCTGCAAAAAAAGATTAGTTAAACACCCTACCACTAAGCTACTGTGTCCCCGCCCATTGAATTGTCTATTAAGGTATATACAGTAGTTTTCTGATTTTTTTCTTATAGGAAAGACCCAAAAGTACAAATATATAAAGATCTCTATTTTTACGCCATAAAATATATAATTCCTTTTATCTTGGTTACTATCTTAGATATTGACAGCGAATTTTCATTCTTTTGTACAGCTCGATGAACCCTTGGAATTGCCTGAAGAAAACCTAGGACTGAACTAATCTTTCGATCGAAATTGTACTGAGGTACTCATTTAACCCATAGAAGTACCATCTTATTTAATTTTGTTGCGACCAATAATTGTTTCCGAAATTTCAAGATCTCATACACTTTTATTTCACAGTGTTTCTCCAGATGTTAGATGTACTAGCTGGAAGTTTTGGGTAAACACATATTTCAAATACTGTTTACAAATGTCACATTATATTTTCAAAAGTTTTTAAAATTTAATATTGGTAGACTCCATGATGTTCTAACACCCCATGAATATATCTAATTACTTTAAGATGAAATTGCTACTGGTGTTTATTAACTGTCCATGAACGATTTCGGAAATTTTAGCGAAATCTAACACGAAAACCCCTTAACTGTGTTGGTCCCCCTTTATTTGACATCATCTTGATGGCCGTTAGTCATATTTTAATTCATTTTCCGAGTTGTAGCGTCAAGTATGCAAGACCCACATACCTATAGTATCTCTCTTTATTTTCCCATATCTCGGTATCCATAAGGCTTACCGAATTGCAGTTTTCAGTTAAAAAAAAATCAGTTCTTTACATTTTAGAGACATGTATTTCCATATATCTAAAATGCAGAAATTAGGGACCGCATTGGAACCCCATTGGAGTACTCACTTACTTTTGCATAGCAGGGTAAAAACGCCAGTGGTTCTCACTTTAAGGTTGAAAACATACTATTTTGTCTTTTCTCTGAGCATTGTGAATCTGTCGGAGCTATACCGTAGTTGGAAAGACTCACTGATCCTTCCTATAATGACCATGTAGTCAGAATTCAAAAAGGAGTAGAAGGAAAAACAATATTTTAAAATCCTTGCACCAGTAGTCCTCACCTTAAAATCAAAATGTTCCAGTAATAGTCAGGATTTTCTATCAGTGTTCGTCACTCAAATAACTTGACATAATTTATTCAAAAACGCACTGTGTATCAGTTTAGGGTTAAGAATACAATATAAAGTAGTAAGCTTAATAACTTTTCATCACTTTTAGCACTCAAGAAAGAAAAGAAAAAAACGTTTTTACATACTTTTTAAAGCAATTTCAGAAAGAAAAATGTTAACTGAATTCTAAAGTTAACTGTATATCACTTTCACGTTAAGAGTACAATATTAAATACTATGTTTAATAACTATACGTCACTTTAAACACTCAAAAATGAAAATAAACGTTTGTACATACATTTTGAAAACAATCTAAGAAACAAAATAAGTTAACTGAATTCAAAATTTAATTATACATCACCTTAAGCTTAAGAATACACTATAAAATACTGAGATTAATAACAATGCATTACTGAAGAATGAAAACAAAAATGTTTTAGCTACCGATATTGTATTTAGATGTTATTTCTCATTAACAATTTTTTTTTTTTTTTGAGAACTCGTGATCAAGTCTAGGGATGCGCAAGAGAAAAGATTTGAGATTGTCTCCTCTCGAAAAGGTGCCGCGAAAGTTATGTATCGTCTCGAAAAATGGATCCGTTTCTATTGGAAGAGCTCTGTCTCGTCTCGAATTTCGTAACAAAAATTATGTCTCGTCTTGTCTCGTGTGCATCCCTAATCAGGTCCATAGCCAAAAACTTCATTTCCGAAGGGTTCGATAGGGCTTTGCGATATCCGAATTTAAATATAGATAATCGATATCGACAAACTATCGAAACTTGTTCGAAATATTGAAAAATACAGCAATATCGAAATATAAACAATATCAAAAATCGAAAATATAGAAATACGAAAGAGAGAAAAGAATATGGATATATCGATCAAAAATTTCGATATCGATGTTTTGATATTTGAAAATATCAACCGTTCGATTTAAATATCACACAGCCCTAGGCTCCAACTGTTGTCACCTTTAAAATTAATGTGAAAATTACTGACTAATATTCTGTAAGTACCATAAGACGAGATTATTTTGCACTTCAGGATTAACTTTGCACAAAATACGGCAAAAGTTTCACAGTCCTCTGTCGGTAAAATGATGGACTGTAAAGAGAAAGTTTCAACTGTCACCGTAAGATAGAACATTGACTATTTGGTTGGCGGTTAACATCAGTTCTAATTACCTGAAGGGTTTGTTGTTGTAGAGGTATGGAAAGCAGTCACTGTAAAGGCCGACAAAATTTGAAAGATATCACCTACAAGAATTTTCGTCAAAGTCAAGTCAGTTTCGTAGAATACTCTGTGTATAATGGGACTTTGAGACAATAGTTGAAATTGAAGTGTGAAACGTTTTAAAGTCATAGAAAAATAAAACTGGGAGAAGGTTGTTTCAGCCTCTAATCGGGGCTACTTTGCACCGATCAAACGTAACCCCTCAGATAGGAAATTATTACTACGGGTACCTCCTGCCATCTAACTTTAGGAAAATTTCCTATTCAGGTAAATGTCGGGATGGATTTCTTGTTGGAAAATAAATTACGAAAAGCGGCGGATTCAGAAAAATAGTTTGAGAGTGACTTCACACAGAAAGACTTCCTTTATTTAGAAACGACTAGACTTTTTGAAGGGCTTGAAGCGTAGACGCATAGGAATGACTAACATCAGAATTTTGTAAAAAAGAAATCCTGTAATTTGGGTAAGCTTCAGCCTGAAAGCCTCAAATCCCGTAAATCTTCCACTGATTACGGTTGGGATGATATTCTTGGATATAAAGAGCAACCAAGGCAAATCAGATCTCGAAGATTTTTGCTGTTCTTGAGTTGCCATTTTTGTGGGACATACTAAACTATCAGAACGTGGTTCCTATGTCGGTACCAGAAAATACATAATTTTCTTTACAAATATCAATAATTCGTACTAAGTACTGACACCGGTACCGTAAGTCCAACCTCAATATTTGTAGACTGCATGCAGTTTTGTGTAGGAAGTGAAATGTATCAATAGAAGAGAGAAAACACTGCACAGAAACATTATGTTCGTATGCTGAAAATACTTTTTTGTATGTGTTGCAAAGTATCTTCAGCTATCAGGTTACTTTGCAACAAAGTTTATATGAAATAAAATGAAATGAAATTTTTGAGTTTTACGTTCCACGATTATGCCGGATATGCTCAAGGAGACGATGATGATGAGAATGAATGGAATAGTAGAATGAAAATGTGTGAGAAAACGGGAAAACCCCGAGAAAAATCACACACAGTGTTTCTCCAACACAAAGCCCATTTAGCACGTGCTGGGATCGATCCAGGAACTTCACGCAGGAGAGGTGAACGCTCCACAACTGAGCTACCACGTCCCCCAAAACACAACCTCAGAATATATTTCATATAGAGTAGAAATAACAATATGTTGTAAAAAAAAAAAAAAAATGGCCGGTCTGAAAGGCATGTAAGCTAAAAAATTACAATTGCTACTCGATTTGTTTACTAGCATTGTTTAATTATCTACGGTACTGAACATCGCAACACCAACATCATTATGTTATGTCACATCCTTTCAAAACTATGAAAACTGCAAAGTACCTGCTTTGCTTCGTGATGTCCGAAGAGTAAGACGACTGAAGGCGAAAGCAGGCAAGTGGCATACAAATTTATGATGTTGAAGGCATTATTTTTCACAGCTATGGAGAAAAGAGATAGAAACAATAATAACGAAATCTTTGTTTTACGTCCTACGAATATGTTATGTAGGCTGACGGTCACAAATGAGTAATGAAAATTTATGATCTTGGAATACGATTTGGTGGAATAATAAGGGAGAAAAATAATCATTGATTAAATATTAAATTGAAAAGAAATAAGAGCCTGACGCTCAAATACTTATCTATCCGGCACCCATCTTGATCCCTCTAAAATATCATGAAATGCTTGATTGATTCTAAACCCAATAATAGTAATAATAAACACAGAATATATAATTTACGCACCTTGAAATGTAGAAATTAATGGTTGTAATTCCCAGCTTTCCAATAGACCTTTGATTTCTCCAAATGAAGATTCGGATATCTTGTTTCTTCTCAAGCAATAATGGGTTACAATAATCAGTTGCAGTCCAAAGCCAAGTCACTAAGTTAAGTATGAATATAAAAGAATTCATTAGTTAGATGCATACAAAATCCTACGCATGTAAATCCGAATCTACTTATTAAATTGTAAATTTAAACAAACTAAATTATACTACAGATATAGTGACATCAAACATATATTAAATAAGATATACAGGGTGTCTCAAAAGTCCCCTGACATAGGGTAACTCTGTTATTATCCGAGTTATAACAAAATGTCGAAGGGGAAAGCATCTCCAAATATGATGTGTCCAATCTAAAGTGAAGGAATTTTTAAAATCGGATGACCCCTTTGCGCTGTACACTCTTTATGCGCCCAATGTGAAATGAAAATGCAACGTTGCCATTTACCTGGATCCACAACATAAGTGAGTGAAGTTACTGTCTTTTACGCTAACATGTTGATGGCCAGCCTCCGTTTCAAACAGTAACTTCATTCACTTATGTTGTGGGTTCAGGTAAATGACAACGTTGCATTTTCATTTAAAATTGGGTGCATAAAGAGTATACAGCACAAACATCTCGTCCGATTTTTTTAAAGTGTTCACTTTAGATTGAAAACGTCATATTTCGAGATTTTTTTTTCCTCTTACATTTTGTTGTAACTCTGATAACAGAGTTACCCTATGTTAGGGAACTTTTGAGACATCCTGTATACATCATAAGAAGTTCCTTTCTAAATTCTACACGGATGTGGTTAAATTGAATGTGAGGTGGGTGATACACATTAGGCCTTTTGGGAGTACGTCACACGGACGACCGTAATTTTGTGTTCAAAATTTTTATGAACTGGTGGGATATGTGATACATATGGCCACGGGCTAGAATTTTCTCAGTATGTCAAATATGCAATCAGATTTCATGCAGCTTAATTTGGTGGAAAGCTATTGCCAATTGAACGTTACATTTACCTCTTTCTTGCAGATGTTGAACCATGCCGTTAGCACGTGAGGAATGGATCGAAATAATCAAACTGTGGGGCGGGAGGAGTATATGTGCAGTGGTTGCCGATTGCAGAGTCATCTACAATGTGACTCTGTGTCACATGTTTCAGTGTCACAGTAATTAACTAAATTTGAGAAGACGGGCACATTCGTGAACATACATCGTAGCGGTTCAAACTCGCGGGACCTTGTTCCTTCCCCATTTTGAACCGGTACATGAAAATGCCATTTACTCCATGTTTGCCTGCGCCGATTTTGAAAATTCCTTCACTAATCGATTTCTCCCGTTGAGTACTACAAGAACCAGTTAAAATCTCGCGGGCCCTTTATTCTTCCCCATTTTGAACCGGTACATGAAAGTGCGATTTTTTTTCATGCTTGCCTGCGCCGATTTTGAAAATTCCTTCACTAGTCGATTTCTCTCGACGAGTACTACAAGAATCAGTTAAAATCTCGCGGTCCTTTTTTCTTCCCATTTTGAACCGGTACCTGAAAATGCGATTTTCTTCATGTTTGCCTGTGCCGATTTCGAAAATTCTTTCAGTAATCTATTTCTGTCGTCGAGTACTACAAGAATCAGTTAAAATCTCGCGGGCCCTTTTTTCTTCCCCATTTTGAACCGGTACATGAAAATGCGATTTTCTTCATGCTTGCCTGCGCCGATTTTGAACATTCCTTCACTAATCGATTTCTCTCGTCGAGTACTACAAGAATCAGTTAAAATCTCGCGGTCCTTTTTTCTTCCCATTTTGAACCGGTACATGAAAATGCAATTTTCTTCATGTTTGCCTGTGCCGATTTTGAAAATTCTTTCAGTAATCTATTTCTGTCGTCGAGTACTACAAGAATCAGTTAAAATCTCGCGGGCCCTTTTTTCTTCCCATTTTGAACCGGTACATGAAAATGCGATTTTCTTCATGCTTGCCTGCGCCGATTTTGAACATTCCTTCACTAATCGATTTCTCTCGTCGAGTACTACAAGAATCAGTTAAAATCTCGCGGTCCTTTTTTCTTCCCATTTTGAACCGGTACATGAAAATGCAATTTTCTTCATGCTTGCCTGCGCCGATTTTGAAAATTCCTTCACTAGTCGATTTCTCTCGACGAGTACTACAAGAATCAGTTAAAATCTCGCGGGCCCTTTTTTCTTCCCATTTTGAACCGGTACCTGAAAATGCGATTTTCTTCATGTTTGCCTGTGCCGATTTTGAAAATTCTTTCAGTAATTATTTCTGTCGTCGAGTACTACAAGAATCAGTTAAAATCTCGCGGGCCCTTTTTTCTTCCCCATTTTGAACCGGTACATGAAAGTGGGATTTTTTTTCATGCTTGCCTGTGCCGATTTTGAACATTCCTTCACTAGTCGATTTCTCTCGTCGAGTACTACAAGAATCAGTTAAAATCTCGCGGTCCTTTTTTCTTCTCATTTTGAACCGGTACCTGAAAATGCGATTTTCTTCATGTTTGCCTGTGCCGATTTTGAAAATTCTTTCAGTAATCTATTTCTGTCGTCGAGTACTACAAGAATCAGTTAAAATCTCGCGGGCCCTTTTTTCTTCCCCAAGCCAATATTTTTTTTTTTTTGTATATTTTGAATGTATTCAAGTATGGAACAAAAGTATTATATAATTCCCTTAGTAGGCTTCTCAACTTAATATTTTTCAACTTAAATTTTATTTATTTTAATTATTTATTTTCTTGTGACTCAATATTTCATTGCAATCGTTCATTGGGGAGAAGGGTGGCCATTCTCAAATATATAAATATAGTATTCTTAAAATTTATGTGTTCTCGTACTATTAGTTTCTTCCACTAGACCTGGAAATTGCAAAATTAATACCTGGAAAACCTGCAAAATTCAGGGAAATTGAGTTCCATATTTATGTATGAACACTGCTATTTACAATTTTTTTTTTTCGAATAGGGAGAACTGTACGAAAGGGTGGTTTGAGAATAGTATAACAGTAGGTTTCTGGGAGTGTTGTTCGAAATGAAATCTTTAAGTTTTACGTCCCACTATTATGCTGGCTAGGCTCAAGATGACGGGGTGTTGTTCGGTGGGGGTCAATGTTGCCAATTTTGGGTAAAGTCGCTAAATAAGGGGAATTCGACCTCAACGATAGCGTAGGGTGACCATAAAATTTTCAGTTAAAAACGGGACAGGTTCTTGCAACACTAGACTTTTAGATCTACCTTTGTTCTTATCAGTGCCTTGATATCAGAGTTCCCCCTCTCTCTCTTCGTTACAGAGCGGGTACTTATGAAAAAGGAAAGACACGTTGAAGTTTGTTTAACACACAACCAACTGCTAAAACCTCTGCTGCCTTTCGAGCAGTACTGCGAACTATAGAGTATGTTTAATATAGGGATTTTCAGTTCAATTTTTGCCGCTTTGTTATTATTTAATACTTTTAAAAGGAGTAAAGGTACTGGGTTTGTTATTTACTTCTTTCATTTACATAAAACGGGACGAATACTACTTTTTCCATCTACTGACGGGACGGCCGCGACACGCCCCTAAAACGGGACTGTCCCGGTCAAAACGGGACGTATGGTCGCCCTACGATAACGACAAAAAAATCCGATTGGAGACTTTTTTGGGTGATTTTTAAATGACGATTTACCTACTTACACATTTAGCGACTTTTTGCTGCAAACAAAATGTTCATCTGTAGAGAAGCATTATTAGTTCAAAAAAGTTTTTACGTTATTTTTTTCTGTTTGTTTGTTTTAATCAGCGCAAGTGATGAAGAGTTTGGAAATACAGCGTACTCACTACTCCACAATCCTGCATTGTTATGTTACCCTTGCCCTCTAACGAAGAATAACTACAAACTTGATGTCCTTTAGTTCGCAGAGTTTCCGTTGAGAGACACACGTAATACACCATTACCGATAGCAACAAGATTAGCTATAGATGCGTGAAAAAAGGCGAAGAAGGTGTTTGTTATATTTGTCCTCTGGGGTCTTTTAATTATTCTGCACTTTTTCTTTTACAAAAAATTGCTTAACGTAAGTACTGTAGTGTTAATTATTTCGGAACTATTTTGACCACAACATGAACAAAAGTACCCGAAACAACCTGAAATGATCCCTGAATTAAAGGATTGGTTGCGCCCTGTTTACAAAGATGTGAATAGAACCAGCGGCGCAAATCTGTCTTCAACATTGGGGGGGGGGGAGGGGAGGGTAAGACCGTTACCATACTTTTTTTGGCGATGTCCAAAATACTTATGAAGTTGAAAAACAATGTTGTGGAGGATCAGAGTTGTCTTTAGCGTTAGGAGGCTGCAGATTTGAGGCTTATTCTGGGGGACATCTCACGTTCCTTTGTAGCAATCGGACAAAAATCATCAAATTTCTCCCAAAAAACACATTTCAAATCGGATTATTTGGGAGAAGTCCCCCTCAGTTCCAAGATTGGAGGGGACATGTATCCGTCATCCCCCCCCCGGGATTTGCACCAGTGAGTAGAACATATTGTTTAGTTTACATCTACAACTTTTACAATGCTTATAGACAATGAATTTCTCGATTATTTCTTATAGCGACTTTTCACCCAAAATTGGAGTCGTCACCTCTCGTTTCGCAAACTTATTGCCAACATTTTAGAAACTGGCTGCGGGGAGAGCTACAATGGATGATTCAAGTTATTTCGTCGCTTCCGCTGTGAACCTAAGTACAAGATTCCAAAAGTCACATTTTTTTTGGTTAAAAACAATATGTCTGCTGGGTGAAAGCATAGACTGGAATGTGTTGCCTTTCCTACCTTATCTTTAATCCCATAGTAGCTCCTTTCCCAAAGTTAAAAAAATGCAATTCTTCCTTTCTTAATAGTACTTATGACCCAAAGTATTACGTAAGCATTGTATGTTACTTATGTAGCTCACAGAGCCGCAGCTATGGGCGAGCAAGCAAAGCACGTGTCCCGGGCGCGTGGTTGGAGGGGCGCCTAAAGGAGAGGTTATATATTAGTACTTTTCCTGGCGGTATTTAATACTTTTCATCAGAGTGCGAAATCATGAAATCAAAGTGAGAGGAAAAAATGAAATGAAATCTTTGAGTTTTACGTCCCACGGTTATGCCGGTTAGGCTAAAGGAGACGGTGATTATGAGAAATGAATGAAATGGTGGAATGAAGTAAGTGGGAGGAAATGGGAGAACCCCGAGAAAACCCACGCACACGGTGTTTGTCCACCACAAGGTTCACTTGGCGGGGCTAGGATCGAATCCGTGACCCCAAGCACCAGAGGTGAACGCTCTACCACTGAGCCACCGCGGCCCTAAAAGTGAGAGGAGACTGGAGAAGTGAAGAGAGAGAGAGAGAGACAGAGAGAGAGAGAGAGAGAGAGAGAGAGAGAGAAGAAAACGCTCGCACTTTTACACTTCAAAGTAAATTAAGTCATTTATTTTTTCTGTCCCCCCCTCCCCCTCCCCTAAGTTCTACTGTCAAAGTAAATAGCTAAAAACACTCCCAGGCCAGAACCGCATCTACGTTGGAAATTTGATCGAGATCGGTCGGTCGGTGCAAGAGATTAAGAAAAAATGAAATGAAACCTTTGAGTTTTACGTCCCACAGTTATGCCGGTTAGGCTAAGGGAGACGCTGATGATGAGCAATGAATTAAATGGTGGAATGAAGTAAGTGGGAGGAAATGGGAGAACCCCGAGAAAACCCACGCACACGGTGTTTGTCCACCACAAGGTTCACTTGGCGGGGCTAGGATCGAATCCGGGACCCCAAGCACCAGAGGTGAACGCTCTACCACTGAGCCACCGCGGCCCCCGGCCGGGAATCGAACCCGGGTGTCCCACGCCAAAGGCGTGTTCACTAACCACTTAGCCACGAGGGAGCTCATCTGTGAGGCAGTGTAAACCCCCCAAAAAAGAAAGAAAATAAACGCACACTGGATGTTTGCGCAACTGAGGATCAAAACATTCTCAATGGAGTATGAGAAATAGTAAACGTCAATCAATGTGTGCTTTTGCTTATTCATTACTTCGTTAATACTTAATTCCTTCTAGAAATAGTGAAACAATACTATGAAGAAACACTAATTAAACTAATAACAATTACGTTGTATTTCTTACCATACCGTTTTTACCACCCATAGAATTTCAACCTAGCACTATACTGCATTAGTCACGCCGTAACGAAAGCTGAAATTCAAAGACCTGTATATCACCTGTATATCACGCGGCCTGCGTTGGTACTCCTCAACATAAATACGTCACAGCCCAAAGCCAGGAAACATCACAAACAGAAGACAGGGGCACAAGCAGTGCCTGACACTTCACGAACTCAAACCCACCAAGACTCAACTCAACATGACCTTCAATTACGTTCTAGAAACCAAACCAGTGCTAAGGCACAAACTCACCAACTTCCTATATGAAAACACAAGAAAAAAATCTAACGTTTTGGTTCCAAAGTGATGACATAACAATAATACTAAAAAGGTTTTAATTTTCAGTAACCCAAACATTAATTAACTAGGGAACATAACAAAGCAAAAATAAATAAATAAAAATAAATTAAATTAAAAAATAAAAACCTGACAAGTAAGCTCTCCCTGACTACTTTTTTTTTAAATTTCAGTAAGGCTGTAAAATATGTCAATATCTTCGTAATATATATATATATATATATATATATATATATATATATATATATATATATATATATATATTTCATTGTAAACAAGTTCTTTAAACAAAAGAAAGCTCTGAGAGCGCTTACCTCTGACGCGGTAGGTCACTGGTTCGATTCCTGCTCCCGACAAATAGGCTTTTGGTGAACACTGTAGGTGTGGTTATTCTTAAGACTTTCCAGTTTCCTTACATTTTCTTGATTCCACCATTATCATGTATCTCATCGTCACCTTCTCTCTTACATTGATGTACAATCATGGGGCGTTAAACTAAAAGAAAAAAAAATCTTGCAAATATCCTAGTAAAAATGAGTTTTCTAAACTACACTAGTGGCCCCGCGTAGCGTATTCGCTAACGCTCTCGCCTTCGGTGCGAACGGTCCCGGGTTCGATCCCGGTGGGGGAACTCGGTCGAAAAAGTATCAAAAGATTTTAAGTCCAGCCATCCTGAATGAGGTTTCCTTGGCTTTTCCTCATTCACAGCAGGCAAATGCCGGAGTGGTACCTAACATATAGGTCCCAGGCCGTTTTCTTCCTTCCCAAATCCAAAAATGAAAATGAAACCTTTGAGTTTTACGTCCCACGGTTATGCCGGTTAGGCTAAAGGAGACGGTGATGATGAGTAATGTATGAAATGGTGGAATGAAGAAAGTGGGAGGAAACGGGAGAACCCCGAGAAAACCCACGCACACGGTGTTTGTCCACCACAAAGTTCACTTGGCGGGAGCTGGGATCGAACCCGGGACCCCAAGCACCAGAGGTGAACGCTCTACCACTGAGCCACCGCGGCCCCATTTTCCCCAATCCATTCTTCCCTTCCTTTCCCCGGATAGTGTGATCACCGAGGGAAGTCATCCCTCATATGCGACGGGCTAACAAGGCCATTGATGCCGAAAGCCCAGAAATCTAAATCCTAAATCTTCACTACACAAGGGAATTTTCGCGCTGAAAACGGTTTATTAGCAATTATGTTAAGCAGCCCTGTAGTAAATCTGCACCAAGTAATAAATCGTCACATATAAAACGGAATGAATAAACACATAACATTCATTTTGCTACCTTGAAATGTAAAATGTTTCAAAACATTAATATTCAAAGATTTCTCAAAATTCAGATTCACCCATTCCATTGTCCTCAATCATTAACGAGTTTTACAATAGTAAGAATTGTATTCATAAACTACATTACTTACTTAGTACTATATTAAAGCAAGTTACACTAAAAGAATATATAATTAATGGAATATTTAACTAAAGTAATAGTTAACTAGTGTACTTACCCAAGCATTTTTTCCTTCCTCTCTTCTTTTCCGTTTGTAAACAACCTCGTTTCGCAAGCAAAAGACGGTAGTTCAATGACGTCAGCCATGGCGAAAGAAAGAGGTGTCTATAGGCGGCCTGGATCTCACACACAGATGGACGTATATAACATATAGCTGAAGTATTTAACATACGTATATGTATGTAAAATACAGAAGATTGTTAGAAGTCAGACATCCTGCAGCGACATGATGTAATATCTAAGCGGGTAAAAGGCAGTACCTGTGTAGCATATGGATAAAGTACGCTCCGTACAGATTTCCTTAGTAAACATAACGAATCCTTGTATTTGTACAATATACCGCTGTCCGGATAATGGATTTTTCTCAGTGTACCATTAAATCCGCCCTTCATTAATCTTCTGGTATGTACAGAGCAAAGTAATGTTCTTCAATAAGGTCAGCTGTTTTGGCTATGAAAAATTTGTATTCTATGAGCTCTCTCAGCTGAAATTTGCAATACACATACACTCAGTGGCGCCATAAGAAAATTTTCTAGGGGGGTCATCTCCATGGTTGTTATATTACGTTTGGTATTTCTGATATTTAATATACGTTTTGGCGAGCCAGGGGGGCCCGGGCTCCACCCTATCCCCTCTTCGGGTGCCCATGCACACACTTGCTATGCTAATAGAAATACAAAAGATATAGAAATCTCATCTGCATGGTTTATTTTCGATTTCCGAAAATAGGTTCTGCTACGTAAACTTGGCACCGGCCATTTTGTTTTTGATATAAATTGTTTATAAATCGTAAAGAAACGAAAATTTTATGAGAACAATTGTGAACAAACGAACAAACAACCTACAGGGTTTATTTTTGATTTCCGAAAATGGGTTCTGCTACATTCCCGCACATAATTTCTTTGGACTCCTTTTTTCACTTTTGGCTAAGTCATGTGTGTGTGTGTGTGTGTTTATGTCTGGGTATAACAAACGATTTTCCGAACTCGAAACATTTTAACAACCGGTTCTAGCGAACCGGTGCGAACGGGCTGAATAGCACCACTGCCTAAGAGGATGATGATGAACATTTTGGTACCAAATAGCAACCAATGGCCCCTGGCCAACTGGCCACAGTTTCTCAGATATTGGCCAAAGAAGTTCGAATTTCGGGAGATTTAAAGAGCCATATCTCAGGAATTGTAAGTCATGGAGAGATTATATATTGCGATTTTTTGCGAGAAACAGAGGAAGGTGCGGATAAAAAGTTTTACTTTTACATGTAAAAACAATCACAGTTACCCTTTCCGCTCCATCTTTTCCATCCTTTTTAACTTCGTTCAGCCAATGCTCTTGAAGCATTCTCAACTAGTTTTTGATTTCAAATCTATTATTATTAAACGAAAACTTCCAATACCAAATTTATTATTGAATGATCCATACTAAGGACGCTACAATTTCACAAACGTCCACATTTTGAAGGCACTTACAACAGCAATAACGCGACTGAGCCAGAGTGACGGTAGAGGTATCTAAAGTAAGTTAGTGATGGATACTATGGTCATGATGTGTGCAGTGATGCCAACCCGTGGGGAAAATCCCATTTTGTGTCATTTTTTGACATTAATTTTTCGAATACAGATAATGGAATCTTTCGTCAAAATTCACATCATACATGGATTTTTTAATATATTTATTACATTGATGCCAACAAAAAACCCTCTATGAGCGGGAAATGTGCTAGTTTTAAACAATACTATCTTTTAATTAAGGACTATATTTATTTGGAATTTAGAAGTTCTGAATTTACGAATAATTCAATCAAATATTAATAAAAAGTAAATGACATACGTATCAATTTTCATATTATTACAAACTTTGAAAATTTTATACTTAGTATAGCACATGGGAAATTTAAGAGCAAAATTGGAATTTATGCCTCTCTGCATGGGATTTTATAAGGTTCCAGGTTGGCAAAACTGGATGTGAGTAGAGTTGCCACCTGTCCCGGATGAGTCGAGATGTCCTAAATTTTAAGAAAATTTTCAGCTTCCCAAATTATGCCTAAAAGGGCCGCATTGTATGATGGGACGTTAAATTATCCGAAACGCTTAACAAAATATGTGACATAAATTGTTAGTGGTATTCGAAAATTTAGACTCACAATGTGTACATTTTTGAATATCGAGATAACGATACGGTACTATCGCTTACATTTTTAGTTTCGGCAGTAATGAAATCACTCGCCAATGGGGTTATCCTCCTTTTCTTGTACCAATTCAGTGATTCATAACATCTTTTCAACCGTTAACAAGCTGATGTTAGAACCTTTCTGTTTTGTGTGCGTTTCATTATTGAATATGTATTACTTTATGTTGGTCTTTATAAATTCTTTCATTTATAAATTTGTGAGTGAGGAACCGGAGATTTGCACTCTTTGGATAAGTGTGTCGAAAGATAGCAGCCTTAATATGATGCATTTAAGAAAACGTTACAAAGGCTTGAAAATTCGACTTTAAGAAAAGGTTTATATAAGTATCATGTAAAATTAAGCAGATGGTTTTCAAAACTTAAAGATTCTTATGTTGTTTAGAGCAAGTTGGTAACTCAAACCGTTGCAGTGCAAACCTTGGCCCTCACGTTGTTGAAATGTATATGAGGATAATGTGGAAAAGGAGTAAAAACAAGAATTTTAGAAATGATTAAGAAAATGGATCAAAAGATTGCTATCTTGGCCAAAAATTAGTTTCTGGATCAGAGACCACAAATTTTTTGAACGGCCCCTAAATCGAATTTTCGTATTTTCTGAGGAATAAGTACATCATACTGAGTTAAGTGACAGTTTGGGTTTGGCTACTACATGTACACTCATGTCCAAAATTATTGCCGCGTGTCTATAACCCACCCAACCAGGCACATTCTAGGAACGTGCCATTTAAGTTCCATATGTACCGTTTACGTACCTGGTACTTGAAAAATGTACATTTCATATGCATAGCACGTGTCGCTAGGTACGTGCCTTTCGAGGAATTTCTGACACTTGAAAGGTACTTTTACATGCTTCACTGGAATGTGAGGAATGTGAATGGCACATACCCCATGTACCATGGCATGGTTGTGCGTAAGTTGCTTCGTATTGCGACTAGGGTTGTCAATTTAGCCACTTTGTGACGAGATCTGGCCATTTTGAGAACGTCGTTAGTCACATAATTTCCAAAGAGCCAATAGTGGCTTTTTAGCCATATGCTTTTCACTTCTATAGCCACTTTCTGAGTTTAGCCACATTGTAATATATTGTGTGTGTCATTTTGCAATTTTCTGACGTTTGATGCGTTCTCTAGGTTGTAACATTCTAAACCCCACTGGCAGAATTGTCCTCATAAAATTAGAATTGATGGTTATATTGTGACGTTACACAGCAGAGAATTAGTTCAAAACCTGTACGTTAAAACTAGACGTTAAATAAAATTTTCGGGAAGACGTAAGTTTAAGTATAAACTAACTCCTTAAAGAAATTCAGCCTGATAATATAGACATCCTTCAGGAAATGGTTATCCTTCCTTTTCCATTATTATTTGGCTATGAAACAAATGCCGGAGACATATACAACCGCTATATGCAACAGTGTGGTGTTGGAATGTGTAATGATTAGGATGTGATGTTTTATTTTATTTTTTTGAAAGTTCAACACTTCCAATGTACCCGTAAAAATGTACTAAAGAAATAGTGCCCATGTTTTTTAAATATTCAATTAGAACTGGACAATCTACATGAAATTTGCAATCGATCAGTGAAAACGTCATCTTTCTAGAGCCTGTAGTTTCTGAGATCTCATTGTCGAGAAACATATATGTGTATTTTAAAAGAGCTCCAAAGATGGCAGCACAATTCATTTGCATGTATTTCGGAGAAGGCTTACTAAAGGCAAAGGCCTTTGAACAATAATTTAGAAGGATAAACTTTGTGAAAAATATTTATTTCAGTAATTTATTTAAACTACACTCTTTTAAAAATATTTGTCTTTGTTATAAACGTGAAATCACAAATAACCGTAAATCAAAGGTTTGAATGCTAAGATTATAGGTTAGAGCTCGGTCGCTCGTAAATATTTAAGTGCTTTCATAGGAGAAGTGATTCAAACAGCGACGGATGCGTTTGTTTGTGCTCCTCATCAATTAGTGTTTTTACAGTGAAAAAATGTATTCGTTTATTATAAACCTTTTGCAAATCTCACACAAACTACAGTGAAAGTGCATAAGAACATTAGTAACCAGTATAGTGCAGTTAGTGCGTGAAAAGTGCAGTGTTTGTGTTTGAGTGTGCATGCTGCATGTCGTAGTTAGATGTAGCTAGCACAATAGCACGCACGCACGCATATACAACGCCATATTGAAGGACTCAAACAGTTTTGTTCAGCGAAGTTGCGCGCTCCCGAGACACCAGTTCGGAAAGCAGCAATCTGATTGGTCGGAGCCGCGCAACCTCTCTAGCCAATAGTGAGTCGAGTTACTACAGCCAACTCATATATAAGTGAAACAGTCAGTGACAGCCTTCGTTTCACAGTGCATCAGTCAAGAAATGAAGCAAAACACTCAAATGCCCCTCCCTAGAAACACGGAACCCCACACCAATCAAGTACCTCCAGTCAGGAAACCACCTGCAGGACCGGAAACGAGCCTGGCAAAACAACTAAAGGCGATGAGCTTCAGTAACCTAGGTTCTGTTCAGCGCCGCAGAACAACCCGCCAGGCCAAATTAGTGCCCATGAGCCTTGAGGAACTGCACGCCGTCACAGCTCAAACCACACCTACCCCATTCACCACCGAAATGGAAGCCAATGCCACCACCTCCGCTGAAGCTTCCCAGATCCAAGACCAATCCATTGAAATGGCAGGGTCCAGTGATGAAGAATACGAACCAACCGATAGTGCAGGAGAGTTTCAGCAGCCCAAGAAAAGAGCGAAAAGAAGACCAGATAACAGCATCATCTCACAAGTTGAATTTAGAAACTCATTCTCAGTGCTGGACACCGCAAACGACCAACCCAACTCCGGAGGCGGCCAAACACTCACCCAACAGGAAGAAGAAAACCCGGAAGACGCCGTTCGCAGCAGAAAGATCCCCCCACTCTTCATATACGACGTCGAAAAACGACACACGTTCATAAAGACCCTAACTGCAAACTGCAAGGATCCCTTCAAAATTCTACAACCAAGTGCGTACATAAAGATCCACTGTACCACTTGGCGTGACTTTGAAATGATGGAAGCCTTCTGTCTCCAAACCGGACAGTCCTTCGCCACCGAGCTTCCCAAGCAAACACGACCAATCAAGGTAGTCATCCGCAAGATGCCACTGGACACTCCAACTGACGACATACTGCAAGACCTGAAGGACCAAGGGTTCACACCGACCAAAGTTGTCCAGATGAAGGGACGCAGTGACCCCTCAGGCAACAGACCTCCTTTCCCACTATTCATGGTGACACTACCGAAGGACCCAACAAACAACAAGATATATGACCTCAAGTATCTCCTGAGCTACAGAGTGGCGGTGGAACCATACAGAGGACAGTCAATTTTACAATGTTACCGGTGCCAACGAGTAGGGCATACCACGCAAACGTGCAGGGCAACCCCTCGCTGTATCAAGTGCGAAGACTCCCATCTCTCCACGGAATGTCCGAAGAAAACGAGGGACACCCCGGCCAAATGCTGCAACTGCAGAGGCGAACATCCCGCCAATTACATGGGCTGTCCCACGCTCAAGGCCGCTAAAGCCAAAAGGAAACAGCCAACCCAACCACCAGCTAAGTCGGACCCTCCTTCAAAACCTGAACCCAGCCGCAGAAGTAACAACACTACATCTTACGCAGGAGCAGTTACACCTGAAGACAAGAACAACACCAACCAGAGAAACAAGAGACCCTCTATTCAAGAAACCAAGCAAAATGAAGAAACCCAGAAGAACAACTCCCAACCCAGAGCAGAAGACACAGAGGACAAACGCACAGAACCATCGCTGGCAGACACATTCAAAGAGATCCGAGAACTATTCTCGGGCCTCAATCTCCGTTCAATGCTAGAAAAGCTGCGAGTAGGACTCCGGAAGGTGAAAGACACAACAGACCCACTGAGTAAAATCACTGTCATGTTTGAGGTTGTGGCATCCATCCTTGACGATGGCACAGACTAAAAGAATTAACAGACATGTCAAAGTGCTGCACTGGAATGCAGAAGGAATACACAAAAAGAAAATCAGCCTGGAGGACTTCCTACGCAGAGAAGAAGTGGACATAGCACTCTTGTCAGAAACTCACCTTAAGCCACACCTCACCCTTAAAATCCGCAACTACTCCACCATCCGAACCGACCGCCCAGACAGACCCCTCGGAGGAACCGCAATCCTAATCAAAAATAGTATCCCGTATGACCCCCTCCCTCTCCCTCCCCTACAATCTCTGGAAGCCACAGGCATCACCCTCCACTCAGCAAACGGACCGATCATAATAATATCAGCCTACAAACCACACTACAATAACCTCAACCCTTTGGATCTGCAAGCTCTGCGTCAACTGGGACAAAAGATTCTGCTAGGAGGAGACCTCAATAGCAAGCATCCGGCGTGGAATTCCAACGTCTCAAATGCAAACGGAAGGATCCTATATCAAGCCCTCAACACTATAGATTTTACTCCCACGGCTCCAACGGAACCCACCCACTATCCAAGGAACGGCGGGATGCCTGACATACTGGATATGGTACTGACGGCGAACCTGGCAATCCTAGATATACCCCAGGTTATCCAGGGACTCGACTCGGATCATCTACCTGTACTACAAACAATCGCAATAAGCTACCACTTCACAGCTCGAACTCTTCCAACCCTGCGCACAACAGACTGGGACCACTACAGATCCTTGCTCAGCGACATGTTAGATCCACGCCGGATAATAGAAACAGCTGAAGACATAGAGGCCACCACTGCGTCCCTCACCGCAGCAATCAACTCAGCCTTTGCCATCGCATCTACCACCTCAACAACGACCCATCCAACACACCAGACCACTCCGGAAGAACGACGCACCACAGCCTTGATCCACCTGAAGCGTTGGGCCCGAAAGCAGTGGCAACATACCAGAATTCCCCAGTACAAAACACTTTGGAACCATCTTGTTTCCAGGGTCAGGAAAAGGCTTCTTCGATTAAAAATCAGAGACTGGAATCTCCACCTCCAGGAGCTAGAGGCACCCAGCAGGCAATTCTGGAAGTTAGTGAAAAACATCACAAGACCAGCAGCTAACTCCAGAACACTCACACTTCAAACTCCACAAGGAATAATACATGAACCGGAAGAACAGGCAGAACTTTTCGCCCAGACCCTGGAAACCACCTTCCAGATCAACGCTACCAATACCTCAGTAACCACTTCTGCAGCAGTATTCAGATCTTATCACCACATCCGAACAGAAGACCCACTTCCTCCAGAAGCCCTCACCACACCGAGGGAGATACAAGCAATCATCAAAAGGATCAACGCACACCGGGCTCCAGGTCTAGACCGAGTGACGCCGCAGGCACTGAAGCACCTCCCGAGAAAGGCCCTGGTCCTACTCTGTAAATTGTGCAACGCCATAATGAGAACCGGATACTACCCAGAAGCCTGGAAAGAAGCAAAAGTCATAATGCTGGCCAAACCAGGAACGACAAGAACAAACCCGGCCAACTACCGCCCTATCAGCCTGCTCTCACATACCAGCAAGGTGTTTGAAAGAGTACTGCAGAGCAGACTACAGCAGTTCAACGAAGATCACGACATCATCCCGGACCACCAGTTCGGCTTCCGGAAAGGGCACTGCGCGGAACAGCAGCTGGTACGGGTGGTAGAGAAGATATGTGACAGATTCAACGAGGGAGGCCACACCTTGGGGCTTTTTCTCGACATAGAGAAAGCATTCGACAAGGTGTGGCACGAAGGACTCATCCACAAGATGATACTCCAGGGAGCTCCCCACTACCTTCTGAGGACCATCAAATCCTTTCTACAGGGAAGAACCTTTCGTGTCGCCCATGCAGGACACCTAACACCCCCCAGACCTATCCTAGCAGGAGTCCCCCAAGGATCTTGCCTATCCCCAACCCTCTACGCCATGTACACGGCGGACATTCCCACAACCCCCAACACAGCGGTAGCAACATTTGCAGACGACACGGCAATCTTTGCCAGCCATGGAAACATCAGATACGCTCAACTATACCTTAGCCGACACGCCGAACTTCTCCAACGATGGACTGAAGAATGGAAGATTAAAGTCAGCCAACAGAAGACCTCCGTGGTAAACTTCACGAGAAACAGAAGAAGCGTTCACGTCAGGATCACCATGGCTGGAATACAACTCCACAATAGGGAAGATGCCAAATATCTTGGAATAGTCCTGGACAGGAAGCTAACATTTGCATCACACATACATTCCATCGCCAAGAAAGCCAGCCAACGCCATCAAGCCTTGCTACCGCTACTCCTCTCCCCATCCCTCACCCTGAAAACCAAACGCCACATCTATCAGATGAGCATTCGTCCCGTCATGATGTATGCCCACCCTGCATGGCAACACGCAGCAAACACGCATCTCAAACAATTACAAGTCATCCAGAACAGAGTAGCCAGGGCCATCACAGGACACTCGAGAGACACTCGCCTCGAACAATTACATGAAGATCTGGAACTCCCATTTCTACATGACTACCGAATCTACCGTACAGCCAACTTCTGGAGGACAATCAGAGCCTCGCCACACCAACACATAGCCACCATAGGAACGGTAAATCCAAGAAGACAAATCTACAAGATGCCGCACCCCTAAAGCGCACAACAAATAACATGACATAGGAACAGCAAAAGAGGAGCGCGACAGTTGCGTCCTCTCACAACAAATACGCACGCAAAACCACACGACAATCAACAAAACAAATGTAAGGCAAGGGCTCCGGCCCGGTACTTAAAGCAACAAAGAAAAACCGTCAAGAAAGTATTGGTATTGGTATTGGCTCGTAAATGTTACTGTAGTATTTTAATAGATAGTTAAATTGCCACACAGATGCTGGAGGAGGGCTTATTTTCAGAGTTAGTTGCTTGGCTTTTTTTAAAAGTACAAGCTTCTAAATTCGAACGTAAAAATGAAGCGTTAAGGTTTTAGTATTTAAGTACTCGCACCCCCAGTTGCATAGCACTGCCCTAAGGAACATTACTGACATGCCTAGTACATTCCTGGCACATGCCAATGCCAAGTAAATGTGTCAAGTACATACACGGTACGTGATATACACATAATAGATACATTCCTCGGTATGTGTCATGCACGTACTTTTGGGCGGAAGTAACCTTATTCCTTACATGTGTATTTCACATGATTGCTCTATTCACGTACCTATCATGTACATTCCAATGTACCTCGAGGAACATTCTTTACACATGATCAGTATGTACTTGTGTTGGGTGGGAAAGATGTTGTCGTAGGAATATAATTTGATAACGAATTCGCCCGGTATTTCTTACAATGTTAGTATGTGTATAATCGGCAAAGACATGTATGTGGAAAATTTCATGTGAAAAGAGCAGTAAATAAGAACAATAAAACGAAAATAAAACTTTCTTGTCCATTTAGCAAAATTTTGTTTTACTCATTGTAATTTTCGTATTTATAATTCTTTTCCTATGAAATTTACCACAAATATACATTTCCCGATTATACACATATTATCAGTATTAACAATACCCTGCAATATCATTATCAAATTATATTTTTACAATAAGACAGTTATAGATATGCGACAATAATTTTGGACATGAGTGTACTTCTCGAGATATAAGGCATACAAGAAAATTTTTGATTGAAATATATTGGATCTTTTGATTCATTGAAAAAAAATGTAAAATCAAAGTGGAATCCCGAAGTATAATCATAAGACTTGCTTTAAATGAAGGTACTTACACAAAAAAGAGTTTTACATGTACAAAGAGGGCTTGTCATTCACGTGGTCAGAATGTAAGTTAATTTATTTGTGTATGTATTTATTTATTTTTGTATACTGGTATATCTAAAAGAAAATTGAGAGAATTACGGAGGTAGAGACGAGTAAGATCTAAATGCATAAATTAACACCAATGTAAGTATGTGCATGTACTTAAATTGTACCCGATTAAAAAAAAAAATCAAAAGTGAGAAGTAAAACTGGATTTTTTATGGCGAACAATTCATACAAACACGAAGAATAAACATTGAAATCTTTCCATAAGCACCGTCTCATGTGATTGGTTTATTATCAAACGACATCTTCTAAACGAGAACAGCGAGTGAAAAGACTATTGGATTGAAAGTACATATCGCTTTGGTGAAGAAAGAATTAAGATGAGTTTTGTAAACTATAGTTATACTTATTAGTTTCCCTCTAAATTTCAGATCCAAGTGTTGGTATTGAAGTTCCACATTGTGCTCCGAATGGTAGTGATACACACTGCAGTCAATGGACAAATAACAACTTTAATTTTGTATTTAGCCGGAATGTGCAAGTACCAGATCCCCCGCTTTATAAATGTAAGTAGTAACAAATCGATTTTGTTTTTTAAAAACTCTTAACGTTTTCGTAATATGTAGGAATTTACTAAGACCGTTAGTCCTTATGGGTCTTTCTGTCAAATGTTCAATTTTCAGCGACTTTGTAAGAACAACTTCGTAGCAGCATTTATATTCGATTTGTCTGTTCATCATTATAGAATCTGTAAGATATAGGACGAAACTAGCTATTGGCAAACGTATTTCAGATTTGGAATAAGTCTTCTCCATTTACCTTATTATTTTTATTATGATGCGTCTGTAAATGATTTTTTCTTTAACATCCCACGAATATGCATCCAGGATAATGCAGGCAATGATGATGAGGTCGATGAGAAAAATTCGAGGAAATGGAAGAAGCCCAAGAGAAGCTCGTGCATGCTGTGTTTGTAAACCACAAAACCCACTTGCCATGATCTGAGATCGAAACAGGGACCCTACCCACCAGAAGTGAGTGCTATACATTGAGAAAAAAAATCGTATCTGGCGTACGTAAAACGTATGTTACATTTGTAAATCCTGTAATTCTTGGACTTAACGTACAGCAAACGTATAACTGTAAATTCATATTTTATAATACTTTCTATATAAGTGTTCCATCTATACGTACTTTCCGTATGAAACAATATAGACGGTCAGGATATTTGATTGATTTGTATTTAGTTAAAAACTTTTATGAACACTGTTATAAAGGACTGCGCTTTGGGCTGCTCTAGCTTAGTCGGTAACACGGCTGACTTAAATGCAAGAGAAACGGGTTTAAACCCGGAACTAATCTAAAAAATCTTGTGGGTGCCAAAGCCCCGGAGCACCCACGTAGTCGGCGCGCATGCTTCATTGGTGTTCGTTTAATTTACGACAATATTAGTAAAACGAATCATTTTTATATCCACGGATTAGTTTGATAATTGGATGATTAATGTGGTTTAATTGTAATTTATTAGCTGGTGCTAGAAATTTCTTAAAGAGATGTAGTTATTTCTTATTACGAATAAGGTTTGGTGAATTTTATGATTCCAAAAGTGCATGTGGAAATCGGTATATACGTTTGAGCAGCTCTTTGAATTACCTGAGTGATATTAGTCAAAGTATCTATGAACGTAGGATTAGATTTAATGTTGATTAAGTGGAGACGCTCTTGTAGATATTGTGCGTAGCTAACCTGTCCATATCTTAGGTTTTTTTTTTTTTACTTATGTAATTTGTATAGGCGATTTTGGGTTGTACATCTCTAATTGTATGATTAGATGATCAGAGAGCAGTCCATGGTAGCTGGTAGTGACTGGTCGAAAACGAAAACGTGCAGAAGTTTTTCTCTGATTTAGAGTTGGTTTCTCCTACGATGCTGTACCTTAACATAAGGTACAGCCAGAATGTAAAATGTATTCAAGATTTTAAACAAAAATATCAAAGCTGCCGCTGCAAACACAATCAGATCCCCCTGACAGTGGCCTCCCAAGTAACGAAAACGTACCTGTAGAATGAAATGATGAAGCTATCAATATGATATATTTCCTTCATGTATTATAGGCTGACTTCATTGGATTTTATCAGTATGAGTACAAACAAAGCAACTCTAAAACTTATTTCCGTTTCTTTCTCCAATTTCTAATCATCAGGTATATACATGAGGCTTACATACTAATCGAACCATAGACATGAAAACTGATTATTGAGTTAAAGTATCTTTTCAGCCTACACTATTAAAATTAATCAGGCTCAATAGGCACAAAATCATTATTAATGACATTTTATTAGATATTTTTTTCTGTTAAACAGTATTACCATGGTCATTAACTTAAAAAGTATCATGCAAGACAATCAGAGGAACAGATATAAGATGGGCATATCACAGTTAGCTTTCGTCATAGGCACACTACTTAATGTGTGGAATTGAGTATAAACATCTGTTCATATATTTTACTACATATATTGCTTATTTTCAATTAGATAAAAATTTTCCATGATTTTTTTTAAAAACACGTTTATTGTCCGATCTGGCAATAGAAAGTTATTCGGGGAACCTAAGGCAATTCAGTTCAGTACACATTTTCCCCGTGGTCATAAACTTTACAATTATCAGTTACTTTGTTTACCAAATTTTACCTGGAACAAACTATTATCAATATAGGGAATAAATTTTCTGTAATTCCCTTTCTTGTCTAACTTATTACAGATATAAAAGATAATCTTCACGCACTCAAAAACTAAAATATCGTAATGTAAGTCACTTCTTGTTTTTTCACTCAACTTTTACGTGATCAAAATTATATTTTATATTTGGTCAAATAAACTAAGCAAAAATTTACAATAGTAATAATTTACCACAATTTGATATTGTTTCTCTTGAGCTTAGTACTTTGCAGTAATATGGAACTCTTGAACGTCAATAGAGTGTTTTTAGGTTTGGTACACTTTCTTTCAATACAGTTCCTAATTGCTGTAAAATATTGATTCATTCCTTTCGAATAGAAGAGGGAAACAAAAGAGGGAATATAAAATTTGCGATATTTGTTCAAACCAAATGGGCTTGGTTATGTATCCATCTTCCAACTGTTTTGAGGTGATCTTTCTTACATACAAGATATTGTCTACTTTTTCGATGCGTTCATCTGATTTCACCGACTCCAATATCCTATTCAACAATTTACGATAGTAGTCAATCTTTTATTCTTCTGCTACAATATCAGGTTGAATTAAATCAGGGTTTTCATAAAAATAAAATGAGAGCTAAACTCTTCGGAGGGATCATCCGATCTCTCGCAACCTATTTCTCCTCCCAACATCCCCGTCGATGAGTTGAATTTATAGTCGTATTCGATTAATTAAAAAATGTTACGACGCTATTTGAATTCTATTGTCTATAGAGTTGGTTACGTGCTTCTGACAGTATTGACTGTCTATTGGAATAACTCGAGTTTCTATAATTTCTCCGGCTAAAATTCCTCCAGTTACGATTTCGGAAATTTCCTTCTTGTTCATCAACTCTATTCGTGTTGAAGTTCTTATTTCTATTATTTCAATTCTGTGGAGTTTGCACAGCGATATGAGAAGTCCGTTCCATGTAATATTATTCCTATTTATTTGAAATGCGTAATACCAGGCGAATGTGTACGATAATAAGGTATGTGCTTTGCCCCGTTCAGTTGCGTAATTTCTGCTGTAGAGGCCTACAAAAGTCTCGATATTTGTGATACTGTAGCGTCCTTTGCAACACTGAATAATTAATAAGGTATTGTAAGGTTCCAATTGACGTGTACGTTTGAAGTATGTAATAATCTGACTTAGTGTAATTTTAAAAATACAATTTTTTGCTCAGCTGATAGGACTGCAATTCTTCTAGTATTGCTGAATATATAAGAAGATTTCCTCCTCTTGAAATTTGATGCCTGTAAACAGTGTACACCAACTGTTTCTTTGTTTTCTGACTATTTTCTATGCAAGTTGTAGATCGCCTCTCCTGGAACGACAGAATATATGTCAATTGCAACCAGCGATGATTTCAGATTTCTCCCGGGATGTAGTACTCGGAGACTGAAAAGTAATACTACAAAATTAGTGAGAATCCACATTGAGGACAATAGGAGATAAGACTACGGGGAATTATCCTCGGCGATCCCCTGAATCATCATTACCTATGACAATTGCGATTATGTGAAAACTGGAGACAATTGCGATCTCTTTGCTTTGAGTGTAGTTTGAAAAACGTTGATATTGAGAATTGAAACCACATTTCTAATAATCTTATAAGTTTGACCAAATTTAGGTTTCATGTTTGATATTGAGATTAAAAACTAGCCGAAGATGGATGCGTGAGAAAATTACTCACATAAAAGTACCGGTATATGAAAAGTTAATATATAACTGAGAAGATTATTACAGCACAATATTTGTTGTGTGCATTGTTAATAGATGACTTTTGCTTTTGAATAACTGAATCTTAGTGTGTAAGTGTGCAAACCTGTGATATACAAATATATATATATTCTGAATCTCAAACCTGTACGGAATGAGGACATCTTCTGGTGAACTATAAGACATTCTGTTTCGCATAATCTGTAGCTCAACTTGTGTGAACATGTGTATTAGTGTGAGTAGATTTTCCGGTGCAAAATCATACCCTAATAGGGGATGATATACGTCAAGAAACCGTGAGTGAACTTGCGGAGAACTAGAATGCTTTTTTGAAAAAGTAGTCCTTGTGAATCTTCAATCATCGAGTAGTAAATATAAAAATATTAAAATTAACCACTCATTTCTTCGATACAAATTTATCAAGTTTTAGGCAAAACATATAATTAGTGAATTAGTTATATCACGTGTACATGATGTATGATGTAGCGATTTAGCAGTGGCGGAAGAATACAATTTGATACGTTATGCCAGCGTTTCCCAACATGTTTCAACTTGCGGCACACTACAGGTGTAACCTGAATTCTCGAGGCACACTCATGTACATATTATTATTATTTGCAAATATAAAATACCATGGTAATTTATTTCCGTGATTACTAATCTCCTGACAGAGAAGAAAGCTCGATGACTGGTTTTTGATAAATTATTATGCTTATTTTTCATTCTAATTTAAAAATAGAAAACAATTGCAATGAGATATAAGACTCAGGTTCAGAGGCGTAAATAAAGGCCCCGCAGACACCGCATTGGGGGGGCCTCAAGCCATAAAGGGGCCCCAAATCATAAAGTGGGACTTAGAGAAGGGGCCCTACTCCACGCTGTCTGCGGGGAGGCTCCCAAGCCTTTAGTTACGCTACTGCTCAGGTTTTCAAAAATACACTTTCTTTTTCGAAAACTGTACCCAACATTTCACTAAGAAGGAAGATCACTAAATTACGAACGAACAAACAAATCTCTTTTATTTTTATAACACATTTGTATGCATGTTTGCTTTGTCAAAAAGATTGAATGATATTACGAAACAGTCTGCAACAATGAAGAAGCAATAATGGTCATAACAATGATAACAAATACTTTTTTCAACATTAAAAATGTACAGAAAAGTAACCGAGTAGTAAAAATTAAAATTGTAGATTCACAGTAGAGGTTCACAGTAATGTGAAATACAAATACACATTCCACCTATGTTTTGCATTTGATTGCCATGAATTAATAATTTTATTTCGATTTCCTCGCGGCACACCAGCGGACCATTCGCGGTACACCAGTGTGCCGCGGCACACCGGTTGGGAAACACTGCGTTATGCATTCATTCTTACTGATGGCGTGAAAATAAAGAGAGGGAATTTAACATCAGAGTGGAAAAATAGCAAAAATATGAAAGAAGGCTACAGAAATTGTGAAAAATGAATTATATTTGCTTCAGTGATATTTGTGACTTTGTTTGTGGAAAGATAGTCGAACAAAGATGATAATTTCAAAATTGCTGGGAAAATTCAGAAGATTCTTCCAATTACAGTTTTCAAGACAGAAGGTGCACCGTATCAAACTGTGAAGTGCTGACGATTTTCGTAAATATTCGTGTAGACGACCGTAATCGGCCGTGTACAGTATATTCCGCCGGTTTCGCGATTAAATATGAGCTAAAGGACTGCTATTATTAAAAATACAGGTTTGAAGTGAGATATTATATTAATATATCTATTCTATAATATTACGAAATGTGAAATTCATGTAAGTATCAGTGTACTATGGAAGGGCAGTGAAAAGAAATGTTATTACGACGGCCCGAGAAATATACATGTTAAACGAAATTAGAGTTATTTAATAAAAGTGTTATTTTCTTATTGCATGATAAGTTATAAGTTGCATCCATGGTGATTTTGTGATATTTGTGCTTTAATGTGAATAACTGAACGAAACTTATACCGGTATTTCGTACAGTTATTCACATGGCGATTCTTAGCGTGTTTACGCTATTGAAGGATCTGGTCACTGAATGATTCCTGGTTTTGGTTCGAATCCCAATGTTGTAATATAGGATAAAATTCCGAACAGTTTATGAGACGAAATTGGAATTGAACACGGATAATAGGATTTACATTCACTAGGAACGGGAACCGGGTTACTGATTCCGAACCAGCAGTTCGATAGACATATTCGAAACACTAATTATTACCATAAAAGTTTGCCCGAGCAAGAGACAGAATCCAGTACCGTTACATGTGAAGCCATCAGTTGGTGGCCAATAAGGTAGTCAAACGGTTTGCAACGTATTTAAGAGCTGCAGTAATCAATTTACACAAGTTTATGCCATATCTGCTGACTTTGAGAGCACCAAATGTGAAAATAATACATTTCCAGAATGAAGGGTCAGGATGAAGACTGGTTTTTCATCAACGGTAGAATTCTGCTGAATGGAAGTTGGAAAAATCTTTGAATTATCTTGTACTAGAGTGGTAAGAAAACGATGTTATTCCTGGAGATACATAGGCCTCCTACCTGAAGCGAGACACGACACGAATGTAATGTTTGTGAGAATGGAACTTATTCTATAAGGGATCAAAAGAAAGAAACTATGCACACCATATATATAAGTTCTATACGTGGAAGACACGAGAGACTCCTCCAGATATACGAAATTACTGTTATCAGAAAATAGCTAGGAGCTTTGGCTGATTTTCAGAAACTGGATAAATGCACAATCTTCGGTGAAAATGAAATATGATACTGATAATCTATGCTGATACTTCATTGTTGATATGTGGTATATAATGACAGCACTAAAGAAAGACGTGTTAAGAAAACAAAAAGATCAGAAAGTAAAGATGAACGCTGATTTGAAACATACCGAAATATTTCCGCATTCACTCGGCTCGGGGTTCCGACCACTTTGCCAGTTTCAGATTTGGACAAGTGCTATAAATCGGCATTTAATCACTAATGTTAATATGCCTATATAATAATAATAATAATAATAATAATAATAATAATAATAATAATAATAATAATAATAATAATAATAATAATAATAATAATAATAATAATAATAAATTACGGAATTTCAATATTTTGACACTTTATGTTGATTTCAATTTTCGCGACTCCAATCAACCATGTTAACGCTCTAATAATTTCTACCTTTGCTTTCATTTTAGTGGTTTGGAATGGAAGGACAAATGGGAGCTATATTACCGAAGTTCTTCATCCAACACTATCTTCATTCAACTTCCAAGTAAAAATATCGAGTAGTGGGGACAGTGTGTACATTTGCCTGATGGCTGAACCAAGCATACGTAATGCTGACATGTACATATTACAAATATCAGGATCAACCAATGATTACCACAGAATTTACAAGTGTACAACCACTTCCACATATTATTCATATTCAAATGTGTATCTTCCTGGTGTTAGACTCCGCTACTGCCAGTCAGTGAAAAGGACATCTTTTTACCTTTATTACTCGGTAAGTTAGACTTTGTTTTCGACTATTTTTCTAATAATTTGGTAGAAGTTTATTTTAGCTGAATCATGTTTTGGAAAATTTACAGGAAAAAAGCATCCGGTAGTTACCAATGGAAATCATGTTTATTTAGAGTAGTGGTTTTCAACGTGAGCGTTTTCGATTCCAAAATGGGACTAAATCCAAAAGGCGTGATTTGGTGGAGTTTACACTATTTAGGTGCATTTATGATTGCATGACCTGTTAGAATTTTTTTTTATTATAATGGGACGAAAGTCATTGTGAATTTTACAAATTGGTGTGCAAAAGTATAGTCATTTTTTACAAACCATAATTAATTGAATACAATTTATGTTTAGACTTCTTTAAAAGAGTCAGTCAAGGAAATGCTCATTGGTTGCTTTATTTTGGAATGTGAAAAGAGCAAGCGTATGTTTAAGAAAATAAAATAAAAACATTTATCGGTTAAAAACATAAGAGAAAGTCGATTAATGTAAGTTCAATTATAGAAGCAAAAGTTCCCCTAAATTATAATTAAATTATATTAAGTTGTGCCCGTGGATAACAGAGCCCTATTCTTCACCTTAAAATAAAGCGAAAATTCTATATAATGACATACTCCCCGGGACCTCCTGCAGCTGCTATAGGGAATCAAAATTTCACTTACTAGGGATGATTCTATATGGGGACCAAGTACCTGGGGAAAACCTATATATCGTCTGAAAGCTCTTGCCATGAGAAATACAAAACCGTTTTCAGATCACGGGCAAACCCGCAACTTGACCCTATAAGGGTCCGCTTTGTTGGTTTTGTGACCCTATGTATGGCATATTGGACAGAATAAAAATGAATGTTTAGATGTATCACGCAAAAGCGCCTGAGTCCATCACGTTCTTTTTTAACTCATTGCTAGAACGTGATTTGAGCAAGGATTTGATAATATCACTTTGCACCCTGACGTACCCATTTGCTCAGTGTTCCCAACGAACTGTATATACAATGTGGAAGATGGTTTCTGTACCACTGGATGTATATCTATGAAACGTGGCATAAACATCATTTGTCGTTGGAGAAAATATTCTGTGGATGTATTCCTCTCCCAAGCACTCCAGTTTGTCAATGTTGCTAACCAATTTTTGTAACAATGATTAGTTGTAAATCAGGTTCCGTACAATGAAACGTTTATATGCCAAGCTTGACAGAATGAAACGTTTATATGGTAATACTCAAGGTATTTTTGCTATAGTGTCGTGTGTTGGTCTATAAACGTCTCATCACACGGAACCTGTTTTACAACTTCTTATTTTTGCAATTGGTTGGCAACACTGACAAACTGTTGTACTTGGGAGAGGAATACGTCCACAGAATATTTTCTCCAATGATAAAGATGTTTATGCCACGTTTCACGGATGTACATCCAGTGGTACAAAAAGCATCTTCCGCGTTGTATTTATAGTTTGTTGGCAACACTGAGCAAATGGGTACGTCAGGGTGCAAAGTGATATTATCAAACCCTTGCCCAAATCACGTTCTAGCAATGAGCCAAAAAAGAACATGATGGACTCAGGCGCTTTTGCGTGATACATCTAAACATTCATTTTTATTCTGTCGAATAATGCCATACATAGGGTCACAAAAACCAACAAAGCGGACCCTTATAGGGTTAAGTTGCGGGTTTGCCCGTGATTTGAAAACGGTTTTGTATTTCTCATGGCAAGAGCTTTCAGACGATATATAGGTTTTCCCCAGGTACTTGGTCCCGATATAGAATCATCCCTAGTAAGTGAAAATGTCACCGATTAACTTGGGACCATTAGCGTTGGTGTCCGAATCAATCAAAGATTCACATCGATTGTTAAGCTAATAATTGTTTTGTACTGACTTTAACTGCCATCTGGAAAGAATCGATGTAACTATTAATGAATTAGTATACTCTATGGCCCTTTATCTATTACTTTACTACATAGTGCAATTCCAAACGAGGCCCCGAAACGTATATATATATATATTTGCTTTATTTTGACTTGTATACTAGTGCTCTGCAGCCCTTGTGCGTCATTTTTAGAAACCTGATATATATATATATATATATATATATATATATATATATATATATATATATATATATATATATATATATATATATTAGCTGAACCTACGCTCTTTACACAGCGCATCATTCACTTATGAGCATGAATCTCCTTGTTATTCCTCACATCTGTACATGTCCCTTTGCAGACACAAGTGAAAGACGTCTTGATAAAAAATCGGCAAGAGATACCGTAAGTGCGTTTGCACACGGCAAAAATAATATCGGTGGAAGCGCCGATAATGTCGGCGGTGGAATCGACTTCAATGTACTCAAATCGTAGCTTGCACACGCCACCGACATTATCGGCCGATCCTCCGACACGCAGATGCTATCGGCCAATCCTCCGATATTGCCGGCGACATGGCCGAAACCGGTTTTGTCGGGGACAATGTTTTCTTATGATTGGATGCAAATGTGGCCGATAATGTCGGCCGGTCAGTGGTTTAGATGAAGAGAGTGCAAAAGGCGCTGTGTATTCTTGTTTCGTTTCTTGTCTTTGGAATTTTGTTGTTTCCATTTTTTTTATTACAATTGTATATTATTATTATTATTATTATTATTATTATTATTATTATTATTATTACAATCTCTGTTTTAGAGTAGCTAATTCCCATAGGCGGAACTAGAGGGGGGCCAGGGAGGGCCGGCCATCCTGGAAGCAAAGCTGACCCTCCAAAGAATTTTTCTACTGGACGAAAATAATGTTTACCTCAATTTACGCATAACAATTTTAGTGGTGCTTGCATTTGACATGTTGAATAGTGTCTATACTCGTACGCCCTTTGATTTTTTTTTAATATGGTCTGGTGCCTGGATGTAATAAAATACCTGAACAAATGTGATAGTGAGCAGCAACCTCTCGACTAGCGCTGTATGCAATTTTTTAATTTGATAGCTTCATTAATGTAAGTTATTTTTGTATTGTTTCAAGTAATTAACTTATTGACGTAGTATTTTTTCTTGTTTATATATGTATGATAAATCAGTCTTATTATTATTTTATTTATAGCATAGTAACGTTTGAATAGTTAAGATTCTCAGAGCAAATTATGAAGGTACACTTTAAAAAAACAACAGGAAGGAAAGAAAAAAGCCGAATTTTTCAACTGCTAAACTCAAGCGATTGTTACCCATTCAAAAGTCTATTCCAAGGATGCTATAAATAGAGGATCTGCCCATATGTATCTTCATCCTATTAAATCGATGAAACCAAAAAACAACCGAGCGTCTGATTGGCTACTCTTGTTTCTGCCATCGTCTGATTGGCTACTCTCGTTTCCGCCATGATTATTTGCTCAAAACATTACGATCCTATTGGGCGGAGTGGGCAGAGTAGGGGTGCCGAAACTGTGAAGTATGGCTTCAATATTTTGTTGTAAGGGCAGATCCTCTATTTTATAAGATCCTTGGTCTATTCAATATCGTTTCTTGCTTTTCCTTCTTCTTTTCTTCTTCTTCTTCTTCTTCTTCTTCTTCTTCTTATTATTATTATTATTATTATTATTATTATTATTATTATTATTATTATTATTATTATTATTATTATTATTATCCTACCCTAATAGGAGTCTTTAAAAACAATGTGATTGGTTCTCTTTGTTTTTTACTTTCTGTTACATTTACAGGGTGGCCCAAAAGTTGGTATACTCCCTGCATTGATCAAGTATAACTTTCTAGTTTATAGGTTTATGTGCTTTGGCTGTTCCTAGTATAAGATATAAGTAAAAAGACATTAAGGACAAATAATGAAGAAACTAAGTCTACCTGATGGATAACAATAAGAAATTATATAAAAAGTAATAAGTTGATCGGCACGGGACTGTATACCTACTTTTGGGCCACCCAGTATATCTGTACAATAGATTGTCACATTAACAGAGCGAATGCAGAAGTATTAAGATCAAAGTGTTATTGTAATCTTTATGGAACTTTGCGGATTTTAGCAACATTCAGAGTAAGTATGAACTAAAGCTTGTGCTTATTTTTTTCTACATTCTTAAGGTATAAACTGTAACCAGGCGGGCACCCAGAAATTTTTGTGCAGGGTATCGAAAGTTGCAAGGGGTACAATATTACAAGACAAAGACAGGGGCTTTATTCTGCACCCGAGTAAACGATAAAAATTTCCAAGTTGTGCACCAAAGAAAACTTTTTATATTTTACTTTTGAAAAGAGAGTATGTTTGTGCTATGCTAAAGAGAAAATATGTTTTTGATAACCTGATAATTTAGCTTCATATTGTAAAAGTTACATGGATATCGTGGCAATAACAAAAGCCAGAGCAATTTTAACTGAGCAAGTCATCTCGTCTCTTGGTACGGAGGGGGGTGGAGAGGGAGGAATTACCTAAGCTCTTGTGGGTGGTGGGTCAGAGTGGGTCACCGTGGGTGGTGGGTCATGGTGGGTCACGGTGGGTGGTGGGTCAGTGGGTCGTGGGTCACGGTGGGTGGTAGGTTAGTGGGTCGTGAGTCAAGTTTTCATTGACCCACTCCAACTCTAGAGCCCCCGGAGCTCTGAGAGCCCCCCGGAGGAGACCCAAATAATACTTCCATACTATAATAATAAATAGAATAGTACCAGTAGTACCCCCCGGAACATTTCTTCTGAAAGAACGACTGCAGACAAACATCTTTTGGGGGGGATAAGGTGGACCCCTCCGTGGGTGCCTCCTGACTGTAACCTTATTTTCCGACTTCCCCTACTTTATAATTATCTAACTACTAACGATGCAACTGCAACAGTACGCTAAGATGCTCATATGTAATTCAGGATTATACAACAGTTGTCTTATATATGATGCAAAACGTTGAATATGTTGCTTATAAAGTCACAAAAATGTGTAGATAACTGCAATTTAAGCATTTGGGCTATATTAATATTTAAAAATATTGCAGTGTATGAATGCGTAGCTTAGATTTTATTGAATTTGTAGGCAACACCCACTTAGAATCTTTAAGAAAACTAATATTAATTTTGACTTTATTTATATAAGACATGTAAAATTTAGTGTATTGTTGCTTAACTACACTTCCTACCATTTTTAGAGATGTTGCATTGGAATATGGATGAGGGGAAAGCGTGTATTGGTATACAAGCTTTTTCCTCATATCTATCCCATCTATCAATATAAAATTTGGTACAGTATTTTCTTATTTCCTATAGTATTTTTCGAGATACATTTGGATTGAGTGCTTTTACCCGGAGCCACTCCACAGGGGTTCAAAGTTGATGGGAGGAATTTTTGGAGGGAATTTTCCTTGTTCAAGTTCGTTATGGACCCCAACACATAGCACCTCTGGAGAGCGCTGAAGAGAATGAACTATAAACCATGACTTTCCAATGAACAGTGTTCATTCAGTAGCTATTTCTCTGTGAGTCTATGATTTTCTTTATACTAACAGGCCCCACGGACTTACTTCGTTGTCCATGGCACCTAATTTTTTTGTGCATGAACATACCTTTTTATGTTTATCGAATGGACTAGGTTTGATTCGGAAGTCCGGATGACAGGTTCATGTCCCTTCCTTGTGAGATCATAGTCAACGTTTATAAATAATGTAAATTCGCTCAGAACTGCACGAGTAAAACAGTAATAGAAAATTGAGTTTTCATAATTAGAGTAGATTTTAGGTAGTTATTTAGTAGCAACTGAATATAGGAAATATACAATTTTAAGCAAAGTTATGACGTAATATATTTTCATCGAACTGTTACATGACAGTCGTGTTAGGAGAACTAAGTAATTTGAATAGCTTATAATGAGTGCGGGGAAAGGGTGATTCAGAATAAGATATTATATAGCTATTATCAAATAGAATACAGGAAATTTAGAATTTTAGATAACCAATTTCCCTTGATTATTGTCTACTCCCTTTTTATTTTTGTTCTCTCTCTCTCTCTCTCTGTGATTGTATCTTTTTTAATCTACTAATGTATTTAAATTTTATTACATTCTGGAAATTAATTTAAGCGTAATTTTCAAAGTTTGATACACTGTGAACACAAGCATATGGAAAAAAATTATTATTATTACTTCTTTTTATTTTCATCAGAATTGTGTATAGATCACTTTTTTCCGGTTCCATTGAATAGATTATTTGTTGACAAGTTAAAGTAGAATTATTATTATTTTGAAACGGAACCAGCACAATCAAACACTCTTTGCAAAGTTCCCAAGACAAGTGATTCATTTGGCATTTAATTGATTGTGATCTCAACAACAGGGATGTGACTCCATGCTTCACTTGTTGCAGATCTTTTCTCTCATTCGAAAAGTATCCCCTCCCCCAATTTTTTAAAAGAATTTATGGAATGGCAATTGAAAACAAAGACAAAAGCTATGGGGGAATTTAGGGATTAGATTTCTGAGCTGTTGGCAACTAAGGCCATTTAGCCCGTCATGTTTGAGGAATGACGTCCCTCGGCCAGCACACTATCCGGGGAAAGGAAAGGAAGAAAGGATTGGGGAAGAAAGGAAGCGGCCTGAGATCTATAAGTTATGTACCACACCGGCATTTGCCTGGTGTAAATGAGGAAAACCCAGGAAAACCTCATTCAGAGTGGCTGGCCTGGAAAACCGTTTTACACTTTTTCGACCGAGTGCCCCCACCGGGAATCGAACCCGGGATCGCTCAGACTAAAGCTATGTATCCCAGTTTTCCCTCTCCCCTTTGTACCGGGATCGACCTTCTGATAGAGTTCTGCAGTTTAGCTACAGTGACTGGATGAAAAGGTAGTGTATTATTGCATTCTTACCTTTCTAGTTTTGCTTAGAATTTTAGAGATGGCAAGAATTTTTCCATTAAATATTTTAACCCTTGTTGAACTTGTGAAATGTAGACCTTGCATATCGGATAAGATAATATATTATTTCAAGGACAGAATTGAAAAGAAAAAGCATGGCGAGAAGTATATGCAAGCCTTGTCGAGGGTGTTGAGTTCATGGACAAAAAGAAACGAGAAATGACAGGTATGTATGGAGCAATGTAAAACAAAATTACTACTTCAAATCTTATCATTTAATCTACTATGACATTAGTGTTAATTGCATGGAAAAGAAAATAATATACATACATACGATATGTAACAGTGTTTCAACAAAAATTAAAACTAATATAGTTTGCAATGTACCGCAGCACCAATTCTCATCGAAACGAAAATAATATCTTTACGACATTTATTTAAAATGGTACTCTTAAATCTAAACATGTTTAGGCATAGACCTACTTTTTCTAAGTTTTGTACCATCCTCTACACCTCTTCAGAACTGTTTCTGTAATTCTTATTTAAAAAAAAATATATTTTCTCGATTATTATTACTTTTATTTGTTTTCGCATATGAAGATTTTTAGAAAAACAGTGCAGAATATATTGTGTGTGTCGATTACTTCACTCATCACCGGCAACGATATTGTCGGGGCTTCCACCGACATTATCGGCAACGTGTGCAAAGTACGTCGACACCGACACCGATATTATCGGGGCTTCCGCCGAATTTGTCGGTATCGTGTGCAAACACACTAAAGGGGAGACTTTTCTCGATTACTTTTTCAATATCTCGCACCGTTTGCAAGATTTGATCCTACTTCCGTTGAAGTTTTTAATTCATGTATCATCAGTGTTTTCTTTCTTCTTGCATACAATATGTAATAAGCAAATACATAAACTAACTAACTAACTCTATGGCCTATGGAACCCGGAGGTTCAGTGCCGCGTTCACAAAAGCTCTCCACTGACTTCTATCCTTAGCTAACTGCATCCAGTTTCTACTTTGTATTCCTATCTCTGCGAGATCCATCTTAATATTATCCTCCCATCTGCGCCTAGGTCTTCCTAATGGTCGTTTTCCTATGGGTCTTCCAGACAAGACTTTGAAAGCGTTTCTACTTTCTTCCATTCTAGCTACATGGCCTGCCCACCTAAGCCTCCTAGACTTGACGACCCTAACAATGTTGGGTAAACTAACTATCTATATTATCTATGGAACCCGGAGGTTCAATCCCGCGTTCACAAAAGCTCTCCACTGACTTCTATCCTTAGCCAACTGGATCTAGTTTCTACTTTGTATTCTTATTTCTGCGAGATCCATCTTAATATTGTCCTTCCATCTGCGCCAAGGTCTTCCTAATGGTCGTTTTCCGGCTGGTCTCCCAGTTAAGATTTTGAAAGCACCATCATTCTTTCTTTCATCCTGACTAGATGACCTGCCCACGTGAGCCTCCTAGATTTGATGACCCTAACAATGTTGGTAAACCATATAAATTATGTAATTCATCATTATGAAGTTTCCGCCATTCCCTATTCCCGTTTTTCTTGGGTCCGAATATTCGTCTCAGGATCTTGTTTTCAAATACTTAAATCCATATTCTTCCTTCCGAGTAAGCATCATGTTTCGCAACCATACAGAACAACAGGTATGATTATCGTTTTATATATTTTAAAATAAGCTAATACATTACACATACAATCAGTTATAATGTCAGTGATATATGGTGTTCATTTTGCAAAACACTCCAAACAATAAAGATTCAACTTAGATGGAGAAATGGTTATCCTTCGGTTTTCATTATAATTTAGCCATGGAACAAACGCCTGAGAGATATACAACCCCTATATACAATTATGTGGTGTTGGAATGTATAATAGGTAGGATATGATGCTTTTTTTTTAATTTCAACACTTCCAGTGTACCCGTAAAAATGTAATAAAGAAATAATGGTCATGTTTATAAATGTTGAGTTAGAACTGGACAATATAAGCAAAATTTGCAATCGATCAGTGAAAACGTCATCTTTCTAGAGCCTGTAGTTTCCGAGATCTCACTGTTGAAAGGATTGGCCACAAACATCCACAAACGTATAGTTTTAAAAAGTCCAAAGATGGCAGCACAATTCATTTGCATTTATTTTGGAGAAGGCTTATTAAAATGCAAAGGCTTTGAACAGTAATTTAAAAGTGTAAACTTTATGGAAAAGATCTCTTTAAGCTATTTATTTAAAGTACACATACTTTAAAATATTTGTCTTTGTTATAAATGTGAAATCACAAATAACTGTAAATCAAAGGTTTGAAATCGAAAGTTAAAGGTTGGAGCTCAGGCGCTTTTGTTCATAGCCAAAAAACGTCTCCTGTGGCGCGCATCCTGCAATAACCTCCGCAACGAACAAAACCCAACAAAATTCTGAGCCCTCTTCAAACGACTTACTTTTCAATCCAATAGACCGGAATATCCACTTCTCATCAATAATACAGCTCCATCGTCTGATGCAGATATTGCCCAAACCTTCGCCGACCATTTTCACACAGTATTTACACCACATCTGGATCCAGTTTTCGCTCATCTTAGTCACCAACGAATCACCGCGGCAGGTACTCCACATCAGCCTCTTTTGGAACCGAATTTCGCACCTCAGCCTCCAGTCCGCACTAATCTGCTACAACCCATCACTGCTGAAGACATTCAATCCGTTCTCTCTAACAGGCGCAACACATCACCGGGGGTGGACTCAATAACATACCGCCAGCTGTCACGCGCGCCGCCTCTCTTTCATAGATTGCTAGCACTCCTCTACACCGCCATTCTCATCACGGGCTTTTTTCCTTCCGCCTGGAAATTAGCCAAAATCATTGTATTTCTCAAACCGGGGAAGAATCCCACGGAGGTCACTTCCTACAGACCCATCAGCCTGACTACAGTACTCAGTAAGACATTCGAGCGGATCATAGTGAAACGGCTTCATACATTTATAGAACGACACAACATCCTTCCAGTCACGCAGGCCGGCTTCAGACCATTTTTTGCCACCTCTGATCAGCTCCTAAAACTCTCTTCTCTGATCGCCAATCACTATAATAAACACCTTCCTGCGGTCCTGATATCCTTTGACATTGAATGGGCTTTTGATACGGTATGGCATGAAGGTTTGCTTTATAAACTTCAAAAGCTTCTACCTCTTCCATATGTCCGCCTCATTTCCAATTTTTTATTTCATAGGCGAGCTTTCATCCAGATCAATGACGCACAATCAACTGCCTTTCCCTTAAAGGCTGGAGTACCACAGGGGTCAGTTTTATCACCCCTCTTATATCCTATATGTTTCAGACATGCCTCTCCCACCTTCACCGCTGCATGCCTTTCAATATGCTGATGACACGGCCTATCTTGCCCTGGGATCATCCGTGGATCGCATATCAACACAGCTACAAATTGCAATAGATGCTCTGCTCGCCTGGTGCCTGAAATGGAAACTCAAGATAAATCCAACTAAAACGCAAATGACGCTCTTCGGGCTTAAAAAACATAAATACTGTCATTCTAGGAATTCGGACCGTTTACACATCACCGTCATGGGCTCACCCATACCTCTTAGCACTAGTATTAAATACCTCGGCGTGCATTTTGATAGCCACTTAACCTGGCGATGTTAATTACGACTTGTGGAGCAAAACATCCGTAAGCGATTGTATTTACTGAGCCGTTTAAAGGGTACTATATGGGGCTTAAATTCCAACCTTCTACTTTATACGTATAAAATATTTGTTCGCCCCGCAATCACGTACGGACATCTCGCCTGGCTCTCAGCCAATCACTATTACTATGACCGCCTACAGATCTTAGAACGCCGAGCCATCCGAATAGCCTTTTCACTGCCACCCCGAACACCAACCGCACTAGTCTATAAACAAACGACAATCCGTTTCTCCTTACTCACATTTATCGTCTCCGAACCCGATATATCATACACCACCTTACAAATGCTCATCCGATCGTTGCAGACCTTTTAGATCAGACTCCTACCTTCCCTCGTCGCATCTACCCACCTGTGGATCATCTGCTGGCAATCTATGAAAGAGAGGCTCAAACCGCGGACTATAATCCAGCTCGCCGCATTTATCAAGAACATCCGCACATATACCCTCCTTAAACCTCATTTTCTTGGCAGCTCATTCGCCCACTACACCATTTCGCCCTTCGCTATGCTCCAATAATGACTAACCATACAGCCCATTAAGGCTGAATCTTATACTCCTCCCAACTCGTAAACATCCTGATTTCCAAACATCTTTCTCGCATCTACAATCTCTTCGATCTCTGGCCAGAGAGAAGGCATAACCTTCTGCGGCCCGCCCATCTCCGGATGGGAATGAAATTGCTTTTGTATGTATGTATGCGCTTTTGTTGAACTGGCCACCTGGAGCTTTAACCAGGTTAAAAAATAGGGTGTCCGTAGCTGGCGGAGAAAAATAAGCGAGTCATCTGGTGTTTCCATCCCCATTGTTTGAATTGTAATCGCGATCTTCTCATATACGGTTGGATTACTTGCCTCCTCGAGATTCAAGGAAACAACCGTCGAATTGATTATAAGCCTCTACGGAGGCAAACAGACGTAATTGATCCTAATAGTTGACGACCCTTGCTATTTCTTTGGCTTCTCGATTTATTTAATACTCTCCTCTTCGGAGGCAGAGATACCTGAAAACAGTTGACGACCTTGCCATATCTACCGGGTAACGAATTCCTTTTGTGCTTCCTCTTTCATTGTGTGTTTTCCTAACACAGGGCCATGACTTCTCCTAAACAACCCTCATATCAGCATTGCGGATTACCACAGATCATCCAAGGTCCATCTGACGCTGCTGCTCCGATGTCTTCATCTGGATCCCGATCTCGCTCACGTTCACCAGCTGTTTCATGATCAACTCTGTCCCAGCCATCAAAGAAAGCACACACCATTAGCGATTCTGAATCTGAACTTCAGATAGATCTAGGAGACGACCGGCAGTTTGCCCCATTACAAACACTGCAACGTCCACCGGTATACAACTTTCTCCTTCAACAGTTTGATCCTAAATTCGCCAATCTCAAAATTCTGCTCCAGCAATTCTGTAAGTACGTACCTCGTTCGTCAGTTTCTGAGCTAATACCTATTCGCAATGGCATCATCATCAAATCAACAGATGAGAAACTGGCCTATAAAATTCTGAACCGCTGCAGCTATGAAGTCTTTGGCAAAACAGCTACTATGACACGATTAACCGACAAAAGAGCCAAGCAGCCACCACCACCACGGAAATCGCCTACCTTGTCTATAGTTATACGTGGTGTGGACCCGTCGATCACAGACGAAGAGGTTGCCGAAGAACTCAAACAAGAAGGCCATGTCATTACGAAATGCATCCGCATTAAGAACAATATGGGCCCAACTTATATGATGCGTCTTCTTTCTTCGAATCAAGAAACCATCGATGAACTTCTAACTTCAGGGGCATTCATCTTCAAACGTCGACACCGGGTCGAGGCATTTCGCACTCCACAACCTCTCCCGCTTCGATGCGAAAAGTGTCAAAAATAGAGATGCAAAAAAGCCGGCTTTTTTGAATCGATGGTTTTTTTCACATAAAAAGCCGGCTTTTTTGGGGAAAAAACGAGAATTTTGGAAATTTTGGCTTTTTTCAACTTCATGATTTTTCTATCTAAATAGCTTTCTTATAGTATATTCTATAGTTAGATAAGAATTCCATGACCTGAATGTGATATTTCGCTCTGAAATTCACCATCAAGATGGATGGAGCACATGTTTTACGAATTAAAGCTAACATGAAGAATGTAGTATTTGAGGGTAATTTTAGAGGCTATTTAACTTTATTTTAACTTTTGAGTTATCGACATCTTTTTTCTTCTCTAGTTTGTCATCCGTGTTCCATTTCTAAGAGCTTTTAGTACTCTAGCTTCTAGCGCAAAAGTTAAACTTGCCCGTTTTTCTATTTATCCGTCAAAGCGTACGTTTTTCAATATATCCGTCAAACCGTACTTCCACATTTCTGTTATACTGTAGCTGTGAAGTGATTTAGCAATAATTTTCCGGACACAACCTTGAATACCAATTTATACAAATAATCAGTAGCGGATTTAGAAAAATACTTTAGGAGGGTTTTTTCTGATTGTTTCGTTTCCTAAAAAGTCCTAATTTTATTTGGGAAGTGCTTGAAGTTTATGAGTACAGGCATAACTAATATTTCGTTTCGTTTATATGTTTAGCAATAATCTTCCGGATACAACTTTAAAAATCATTTGTACTGAGAATCAGTGGCGGATTTAGAAAAGTATTTTGGGAAGGGTTTCTTACTAATGTTTAGTTTTTTTAAACATTCGTAATTTTTATTTGACGGGAGCTTAAAGTTTATGAGTAAAGGCAAAAATAATAGATATTTCGTTTGTTGCAGACATTCCGTAACTTTGGGGAACGGGCTTCAGTCCGAAAGACAGCCCTCCTAACCTTCGCAAAACCGTCACTGCTGGTAATTAGTAATAATATCGATTTAAAAACAATAAAAAAGGAAATCGCCGAACTCACAGTACACGCACTATTTCTACATTCACAGATGGAATGAAGAAAAGCTTTGTCAGAATGGTCGAATGCTGGTTGAATCCCGGATAGAAGCGCAAAAGCTAATCACTCAGTCATGTTTGTTGTGCAGTTGTATTTAGCTTAACTTAAATATATTCCGTAGTCTTTTTTGGGGGGGGCGGAGTTCCGTAATGATATGTTGAATCCCTCTTGTTAAAAATTCAGAAAACTTGAGGATTGGGTAAACTGTGATGGTGGTTCTATAAAACTTAACTGTAGAATTTCAAGAATATACAGAACCAAAAGCTCTAGATGTGCAGCCTTTAAATGTATCATATAAATCTAAGTATTTCTCTTATGTTTTATTTTAATTTTATTTTGTTTCAAAAAGAGGGTATGGAATATTTTGAAGTAAAAATACTAAATACTATTTTGCCAGTTATTTGTGTATTCTTTAGAAAGAAGTGTTTACTTTTAGGGTTGGCTGGTTTACACCAACTTTTTTTTTAATAACTGGTTTAAACCACAAAAATAAAAAGAATGAAAAATGCGAATCGTGTGAACTTCATGGTGTCGTTTCCAGATATGAAACCACCTGCATTAGTTTTATTTCCCTTTCACCTTTTAATCTAGGTGTCCCATGTTCAATTCTCGGTCGAACCACAAACCTTCTTTCATGCGTAACCCAAGTAGCGGTTCGGATGTCAGTTTAAGCGAAAGTCTTCTCCTTGATAACCTCGGTATTTCGTAAGGATGTTAAGCCTAAATATACGAAACAAACCAAATTGTATATTTCTGCATGCCTAAATGCGTGTTGTTTTATAAAGAAGCCAATATTGCTTAAATATATTGATAGAAATTGGCGAAATTTATCGATTGCCTACGTAGCTTCCAACATTAGCTTGGATTGGACTTTCAATGATATCTACGTACCGGTACTAAATTTGTAATTTAATACCTCAGTTTTAGCGTACTGATTATGGTACGTTGACCTTTAAATTTTACATGCAAAGCAATAACATGATTTTCCCGTTATTGTCTTACATTTCAAGTAATGACGGGATTTTCCCAATGGCTAGGGCGGGAGATTCTCAACTTAAGAAATTTATTGACCGAACTTCTTTAAGCTCATGGGAGTTCTTCCGGCATAATCCCGCTGTTGCATAATAACATCAAGGCGAAACAAACTTATTTCTGTGAATATGTAATATAAATACATAAAGCAAAAAATCTAAGTCAAAAAAGCCTGGTTTAAACCAAAAAAGCCTGGTTTAAACATCCCCCAAAAAACGGGTTTTTGGCATTTTCAAAAACAACCACAGTTCTTGCCAACTCTGCTTACTTTTGTATATAGGAGGTTAAAAAATTCTTATTATATACATTGTTTAATCCTGTGGAATTCATAATGTTCCTGTGGAATTCATAAATATGTTGAAGAAAAATTGTTTGAAATATTTTTTCGAAATTCATAGTTTATTTTCGATGTTTTATATTATTATCAGCATCAACCAGTAATTAAATGATTTTTTGTGTTATAGAGAAGCGATACAAAGTCTGTTTTATCAATTTAAAGCAGTATTTTGAAAAAAGCCCAAAATTTCCCAAGCAAAAAAGCAAAGCAGAAAAAACCGAGTTTTTTTCCAAAAAAGCCGGTTTTTTTCCGAGCCCTTGCATCTCTAGTCAAAAATATAATTCGCATCCAACATCAAAATGTCCAAATCAACCAACGTGTGCCTTTTGCTCCGGGTCTCACTTCACTAAGGTCTGTCCAAATACACACCAACCTAAATGCACCACATGTTCTGAACAACACCCTACGTTCAGTTATAAATGCAAAGCCAGGCCATCAGTGGACGAGACTAAACCTGAACTTGTGGTGCCTATCAGAACGCCCGAAACTAAATCTGAATCTCCGCCTATCACCTCAGTATATCAACCTATCACGATCGAACAACTTCTTGCATTTTTCACCATAGCTCTGCAAAACATTCATCCATTTCAAAGACAATATGTACTCCAACAAATCCAACTTGCAGCTCAGGCAACTCTTAACGTCACATTAAATGCTACATATTCAGGTCCGTATACTTATTTCCATGCTACTGCGGTTCCACCTAGCCCTTAAAAACCTCACTTACTGTATACCGATTATTATGGCTTTAATATTTCTGTTTCTTAATATCCGGTCTCTTCAATCACATAAACCACTGTTTGAACAACTACTACTAGAAGAACAAGTAAATGCATTTCTCCTGAACGAAACTCATCTGAAGCCAAACAAAGCTGCAAATTTTCACAATACACATTGCTCAGACATGACACAATCATACCCATGTGCCGTGCAAATGGCGGAGTCGCCCTTGGGTTTTCTCCATCAATCGCCTATCGCCAACATTTACTGTCAATACCAAACATCCTGGAGTACATCATTACCACTCTATACTACAAAGATATATTTGTCACTTTGGCTACCATTTACATCCGCCTTGGTCATGCCATACCTCACAGATTTTTTCAGTATATCTCAGACACGTTCCGCACCTACATCATTATGGCAGACATAAATTTTCACAGCCCGCCAAAGGGAAGAATTTCTAGATTTCATTGCGACCGAAACATTCGGTACATTCCATACCCTGCCTCATTCTACCCGACCGATCTCGGATACAACTCCCGACGTTGTCATTACTTCAGCCAGTATGTCTGCACGTTGTACTCTCACAGTACTCGATCCTCTTGGTAGTAATCATGTTCCCGTTAAATTATCACTCACGTCTTCACACCGTCCAGCACCACACTTACCTCCTGTCACTCGTACCACGTTGCGCTTCAACAAAGCCGACTGGCCAGGATATCGAAATTACCTTAGTAGCATTTTTGCAAACTCAACTCTATCCGAAACGGAAGAAGATCTTCATAATTCTTTGAATAGAATAACTACAGCACTCCATGACGCTACCAGCAGTTTTATACCGACTAGTACATCCCATTGTTATCACCCAACGCTCCCACCCCATTATTTACCACTTATCAGACGTTCACGAGCACTCTACAGAGATTACAAACGTACAGGAAATCTAGAGTCATTGCACTTACATCATCAATTTCAACGCACAGTTCACAATTATGTTAAAGCATATAAACTCCGTCAATGGATAAAAGCTTGCAATAATTTGGCAGGCGGTGAACACCCATCCAGATACTGGAACCGTTTCAACATGCTTACTGGTCGCAAGACCCACAATACCTATCCTCTCCTAGAAAATGAAAATCTTCAGACAGATAAAGAAAAAGCAGACGCCTTCGCAACCTATCTACAATCTATTTTCACGCCATCTGTAGCTGCCATTCCTCGCGAGCATCCCACACATACCTTTAACATAAATTCACCAGAACTTCAGAAATTTTAATAAAAATATTGATTAAGTAATTATTAAAGTTAAACATACCTTTACATTAAGGATTATATAGAGAAGACTTACTTTAAAATGCAATTCGAAATAAATATTCAAGTTTTAATCCTACTAGAAAATGAAAACTTACACGATAATATTTACTTAATTAGTGTTATAATTCTCTATGCTTTTATTATAGTTCTTTGTAAGTTATGATTTTGCCACTTCAAAATGTAGGACAAGAAACAAATGTAATATTGTATTTGTTAAGAAAACCTTTAAAACGGTGATAATTTCAGGGGGTGACCTAAGGGAGAATTTGAGACCCTTCCGACCTAAGAAATTTCCGCCTTTGGGGTCATATCTTCGATCATGTGCAATGTGGAATACCATCGTTTTAGTAGTATTCTCTACCTCGTATATTGACAATTTCCGGGGAGAATCTTCTGAAATCACCACTGCTTGTAAATATTTTTTTTAAAATACAAATCAGAGGATAATAATGGAATATTAAGCACACTTATTTTTTTGTTTTTAGCTTTAGATTTTAGACTTGCAACTCATATAATGTTCCATTCTAATCGAATTTGAAAGAAGAGGGGTTCGCAAAGAGATATTCAAAGAAATGTTCTCAGTTTCTGGATGAAAATAGGATCTCAATTAAAAAATAACTTTCTACTGGGTTTCAACACATAAGCATCTGATTGCCAGACTATTGACCCAAGCCGCTCAGCCATTTCGTATGCAATCACAAATCTTTTTTGACTATTGTGTAAAGCAGTTTTCTGCTCCTCACTCGCTTTTGTTCATTCCGATACGACTATGAGTTTGCGCTGGATATTTGGAAGTTACAGCTCTTGCAATCTATAAAAGTATTTTTCCAGAAATTACATTCAATTTTAGTGTAATGATTCATATATATATTAAAAAAAGGCTGAATCCGCGAAATGATTGAGGTTGCAGTAGTCGTAAATGTTTTCGTAATTGGGAATCTAGAGTCTGTATCACCCCTCTCTGTAAAATGCGAAATAGAGGTTATCTCCTTTCATCCTTGAAGCCAATTCACACAACCAATCTTCATCAAAATTTGAGGAGAGCAAGTTGAAGGTTGAATGAAGGGTGGTCTTGATACATTTTGCTAATTTATTGTTTATTTCTGCAATTATTATTATTCTAAAGTTGTCAATTTTTCGAACATTACAAATGTGAAAATAGAAGTAAATTCATGAATTTTGATCAAGACCACCACAGAAGTAGTCTTCATTTGTAAAGTTCAAGCACAAGAAACATAATTATTTAATCCGTATATTCATAAACACGAAAGGAGCGAAGTACTTTATTCAAAATTATTGTGTCATTCGTTTTCCGTCTGTGATCAGCAAAGTGAAATCCATCTCCTTCTCTGGTATGGTCAAGCTTCCTCACTCTCCTCACCCCGTGAAGAACAGAGGAACCATGCCTTTTCGTGAAGACCTTGGAAGCACACAGGAAGCAGGAGGGGGTGGATAACTCTGCAGGAGGGTGAATGGCGCAAAGGCAATAAACGAAAGGACAAAACAAATGTCAATCGTTCGGTACCAGTCCTATGGTGGAGGAAAATGTTAAGATGGAACTAAATCAGGTTTAAAGAAGTTTTGATGTTTCAAACTCGAGCGTGATATAGGGAGGAGCCGGGGCAAGGGAGAAAGTCCCCCTCAGATTTCAATATGACTGAGTTATATAGTGGCGGATCCAGGATATGATCAAGGGAGGGGCTAAGCCATAGTTTGCCGCTTTATCCAGTGTAAAACAGGATTGAAGTCCATTTTATCCAGTGTATACCTGAGGGTCAAGGGAAGGGGGGCTATAGCCATATATATAATTCTCAATAAGAATTTTTTAAAATCTAAATAATACTTATAAAAAGATTTAATAATAAAGTATAGCATAAATACAAAATTATTAATACAAAATTTGAACTGTAACCAAGCTACTCTAATTTAAAACATATTGAAATAAATATACAATGACTACATAATAACATTTATATCTAAATTATTTTGTTTCTAACCTATACTACGTAGGTATGTAAGAAATAATGTACAAAGATAAGTATCTGTATTAATGGAAAATGTAGATGAAAGTGTGATTCTTATTTCCATACGATATATTATTATTATTATTATTATTATTATTATTATTATTATTATTATTATTATTATTATTATTATTATTATTATTATTATTATCTCCTTGGAGCAGTACAGTGTGTGCTTTTTTTAATGATTTTCCAATGTTAAGTTTTATTTATAGTCAGGAGTTGGTATTTCTGATACTGTTTTGGATGGCACCTCATTATTTATTTATTTATTTATTTCCTCCAACAGAGAGATCTCTCCAATTATAGGAGGTGTACACAATTGATTACATTATTATATTATAATAATAATAATAAGTATAACAGAAATTTATAAATGAAAATATTAAAAATGAAAATATTAAGAATATTAAGCTAGCAATAAGCAAATACAGTATATAACTTTGTATACGGACAATACACAGATCAATGCATACATTTTATGAAGCACGAACTCATGCTCTCATTCTAGAAATAGGCATACATACATAATACATATATACACTTACATATACATATACATAAACATATACATACACCAATATTTATGCATGCAAATATATATGGACGAACACACATACATATCTCGCACATTTCACATGCACACATCCATGTACTCACCATTGATATTGTACATTACAATAACATGAAAAAAAGAAAATAATCAAATGTCATTATCGTAGTTAATATAGTAATATCCAATATTAATTACGTCTTCCATTTAACTTAATTTCACACAAATATCTGTTCAATAATTTTTTAAATATTTTTTTCTTTCAAACTTAAGTCAATGTCATCGATACTCTTAGCTATATTATTATATAATGAACATAATCTTATTAAAGGTGAGTTGTTGTATGTGTTTGTTTTCGCAGTTGCATACCATAATAATTTCCTCGTTCTTAAAGTTCTTGATTTTATATTGTGTATTGTGGGACATTATGTTCCACAAAGTAAAATATCATTTTACTAGGATAATGAACAATGAGTAAACAATGTTTAGTATAAATTAAATAAGAAACAGAAATGCATGTAATGATTTAGGCCTATATTTTTATTCATTCAGAGATGACACTGTTACAAACTGACAACAAAATTACTTTTTCTTTCACAGCATTCCATTTTGAACATTCATTAGTATCACACCACAGTACATGAGAATCGTACATTGAATCACTGATTTTTTATGTTCGCATCAGCATCATACTACAATAAATGAAAATCATACATTGGATCGCTGATTTTTTATGTTCGCATCAGCATCATATTACAATAAAGAAAATCATACATTGGATCGCTGATTTTTTTATGTTCGCATCAGCATCACACTACAATACATGAAACCATACATTGGATCACTGATTGTTTATATTCGCATCAGCATCACACTACAATACATGAGAATCTTACAATGGATCACTGAATTTTTTTATGTTCGCATCAGTATCACACCACCAGGGACGTCGTTAAGGGGGGTAAAGGGGGGAGCTTCCCCCCCCCAAAGTTCCCAATCTCTTGACAAGTTGGCAAATTAAAATACATAGTTGGCAATTTGAAGAATGCCGGTTTGTTCAATTGATTTATCCGGTTTAACATTTTCTTAGGTACCCAGCTGTAGGGATGCACGCGAGACACGAGACGAGACTGAAAATTTTATGCGAGACGCGAGACGAGACTAAACCATGCGAGACGAGACGCGAGACGAGACTCAGTTAAGTCTCGCACGAGAAGTCTCGCGAGACTTCTCGCAGTCTCGCAACATTTATGAATTACATGTAATTATATATTTAGTGATTTTACATTTATTGAATATTCTAAGTTGAGCGTTAATGCCTCCAGGAACAAAAAAGTGATTGGGGTAATAGACATTTTATGAGATTTATTATTATTCAAGGTTGATTTTCAGAATTAAAGCCTTCTTTAGTTTCTAAACATCATTAAAAAAGAAAAGCTTTGTAAATTGGAAATTTATTACAACAACATGGATTTTGGACTTTATTTTGCGACACAAACACATACACGCGGGCGCGCACGAATACATGAACTTTTGTTTTTTGGTCTGAAAAGCGAATAAGACTCCCTATTGCTGCAAAATGTGATATTTCTGTTGTTTCTATCTTTTTCACATTACTACTAGCGATTTATGTTGGGGGATGGCGGGGAAGTCCCCTCTCGTCAAAGTTTATCCCGGGTCCGGCTCGCAGAAATAACATGATATTTTTTAATGGAATAAGTATTTTCTTTCTATATATTTATCAAAAACATCCCCCTCTAGTTCGGAAGTTTAATTCAAACACTGGTTTGGTAGGATGGCCCTATAGGTTTGATGCGAGATGGTAGGAATGGCACTTTATCTGTCAGTAATTTTATTTTCTAGATCTGGCAACACTATATAAGTTGAAAGCGAAAGTTGATAAAATGCGATAATGCAACATTGCTACAAGCGCGAACGAACCAAAAGAATTGGGTCGTATTGTGTTGTGAGGAGTTCTTTTGTTGTCTACAAGCGCTTTTAGTGGTATAAAAACATCTTTATAATGGAAAATCACCCTTCAAGCAAACGACCAAAACGTGTAAGTGTTGATAGTGGCGACGATATTTTAGAAGAGCCAAATATTGCTGAAGACCTCTAAGCTGGAAAACAATGTTGGATCCAGCAACAATTTATGCTGGTTTTGCTGTAGATTATGCTATTAACCCTTTGGGGATCCCATGGTACAATCTGTACCATACGGAGTGTTTCATGGTACATTGCGTTATAACTCTCCTATTTGAGCTTTTTCGTCGGTTTTTTTTTTCAAGTCCAGAGGTATTGTAGAAGACCTTACGTATGGTTTCACACCTTTCTGCGTCGAGACATAGGAGGTGATGACGTCATAATTCTAAAATATATATTTTCTTTTAATATTGCGGGGTCGGTCTATGTTCATTATTTTTTGGCGGGCTTATTTTTACACGCAGAAGATTGAAATTTTCCACAAACATTCAGTCCACCGAGTAGTATTTACCAGATTTTTTTTTTCAGATTTCTGCGTTAAAACAGGGGGGGATCCAGAGGGTCAAAAAGTTGAAAAAAGGGATATTTTTACCTAAAAATCCCGTTTTTCCTCATTTTCCCGCCTTAGATACATGATGGAGACAAGTGAATGGCCACCTGAAAGGCAGTTTTATTCTGAAGAGAATGATGTGCGACACATGACCCTAGGGTAATTAGGGAATTGTCAGGGAATTTTTATGAAAATATACTTCTGTATAGGGGAATTTTGGACATTTTGGGTATTATTTTTTGCGGACTTATTTTTGCACCTAGAAGATTGAAATTGTGCACAAACATTCAGTCCACCGAGGAGTATTTACGAGATTTTTTCGTACTTCTGTGTTAAAACATGGGCGTACAAAGGGGCTAAACGTTGAAAAAGAGAAATTTTTACCAAAAAATCCCTTTCACGGGATTTTCTCGCCTTAGATACATGATGGAGACAAGTGAGTCATACCGCCTGAAAGGCAGTTCTAAGCTGAAGAGAATGGTGGGCGAAACATGACCCTAGGGTAATTAGGGATGTCTCAGGAAATTTTTTGCCTGAGATTGTGGTGTTTTACGGTAATTTGGGGCATGGTGGGAATTCCTGATAAAATTTCTTCCGCCCTTACTATTTAAGATAGAAACTTGAAATTTGGCACACACATTTAGTATACCAAGTACTATTTATAAGATTTTTTAGATGGGTACGTTCACACAGGGCCGCTCCAGAGGGGCCCAAAGTGCGAGAAAAAATTCCCTCCGTAATTTTCCCTTTGACATCATTTTTCCCGCTCCTGGTATATGGTATGAGCATGCAAGTGGTACCATTTGAAAGCCAGCTTCATTCGAACAGAATGAGGTATGAACCATGATCCTAGGATAAATAGTGACGAAGCAGGAGCTGCTTGACTGAAAGTCTAAAAAATAGCCCAAAAAGCCGGGTACCGGAAAGGGTTAATTTGACGAAAATTAATGGTCCAGGAATCAAATTCCAGCACAACTTTTCTTTTAATTTGGAGCGGAGGGGACACAAGTTCGGATACCATGTTGAACTTTAGGTTCCGTCTCCTTAGGATGTTATGAACATTCATCCCATGGAAAGCAATGGCAAACCACCAAGGATTCAGCTTGCCAAGGGACTTTTAGGTCAAATACCTGCCTTCGGACAGAATATCACATCATCATTCATTAACAGCCATAGAATAACACATTGCAAAATTTTGACCAGAATATATGCGAGACTGCGAGACCATGCGAGAAAGTCTCGCGCGAGACGCGAGACGAGACTTCACATATGCGAGACGAGACAAGGAGCGAGACGAGACCAACATTTGAGGCTGCGAGACGAAACGAGACTTTTCCATTTCTCGTCTCGTCTCGTCTCGCGTGCATCCCTACCCAGCTGCTGCAAATTATCAGTTCTCCTATAGACTTGGCATAAGTTTTGTATAGTGTCCAATCTTAAAATAAATTGATATATTCGTTTAAAGTTTCTTTACTTGTTGCAAGTGATTACACTTCACTTTTGTTCATTTGATATTCGTAAACATTTTGAAGAATCTTTATTGAAAATCGGGAACTGTACCACTGACAAAAGCAGAATAGAGTTGTCATGCAAAGACAGACAGAAGAGGCGTTTCGGTGGCAAGTAGAGCATTGGACGCAAAAGCATTTGATACAAGAGCGTATACAAGGCAACAGGTAGTGACTGGCAGAATTGATGTTAATAAAACAAGAACAAGGCAGTGACTGGTTAGTATTAAGCCTACCATACGTCCCGTAAAAAAAAACGGGACAGTCCCGATTTTGGACCCGAGAATCCCGCGTCCCAATAAATTTAGTCGGGACAGACAAATGTCCCATATTTTAATTCCATCCCATTTCTGCTATCAATATAAGCTTATTCGAAAAGTAATGAAGTGGCTGGGATAATGTGAGTGAACAATAAAGTGTAGCATGTAACAGTTTTGAGCAAGTTATCACAATACCCTGTCCGACTTGATAGCGAGTGAAATTTGCAACACTTGTCTTTTCCATTGTACCTGGTGGAAACTCGAACACACTCCAACATAAAAAAAAAAGTAAGGTGGCTTTGAGTGTTTCTACATGTATACAAGCACAGGAAAGATGAGTGACTTTTTCTTCAGAGAGACATTAAATAAAGTAAAAAGAATTATAATATTTTTGAGAGGTTATGGGCACAGAATTGTACTTGGTCCAGGGCTTAGAAATATGTAAATTTGGTCCTGACAATTATACACGACACAAGGAGAAAAATCAACTTTTCATCAGATTTAACTGACAAACGTATTTTTTTTTCAAATACTACCATGTAAATAAATACTGCTAAACGCGCGAAAAATATTGAATGTAGATTGTGTCACTGATTTAAACAGTTTGCATATTGTTTTTCTGTAAAGCATTTTTATAAGACATTATCTTAAGTTTTTAAGGAAATTCTTTTGTAGTTGGATTGTAAACATCTTCAGTCCGTAAAGTTAATTGCAGGGAAAGACGAGAGAAAAGTATCTGCAACTTAGGGAACTTATATTGTTGAAAAAGGGAGCAGGAAAACTCGGTGTAGGAAATTTCGGTGTAAGAAAATTCGGTGTAAGAAAACTCGGTGTAGGAAAATTCGGTGTACAGAAAATTCGGTGTACGGAAAACTCGGTGTAGGTAATGTTCGGTGTAAAGAAAGATTCGTTGGTAGACCGTAGGATTTATTAAAAACTCAACTTTGAGGATAAATGAGCGTGTTAGTTTTAAGTTCAAACTTTGAGTAGAACGTACTTTTACTGTCTACTATACCAAATTTTAAAAAATTGTGATCGTGAAACAATTTGAATTCTATATTTCGACGGATTTTAACATTTCATGGCCCTTACATGACGAGATTTTTTTTAAATGTCCGTTCTTGTGACAGCGAAGCGACCATCGATACCAATCGACATTTTATTTAAAACTTAAATTTTTATGCTGTTTTGGAAGATGTCTCCTAGAATTTTCTACTTCAAAAAAAAATGTAGGTTACTAGACGGGTAAAGTTGAAAATTGTAGATTTTTTTAAAATGTTCTGACGATATTATGTCTATTTTATAAATAAATATTTAAATCTAAATTCTTCAAAAACGACATAGATTATTTATGTTGCTCAAAGGTGTAAAAATAAATGCCTCAACTAAAGTATCTACGCCTGATTGAAGGAGAAGTCAATAAGGAGTCAATAGGGTTGCAGTACTTGTTTACCTTAACTTAAGGCAAACAAACTAAAGTGTCTGATTGGAGGAGAACTAAACTATATGTACAACTGTTATCTGATAAAACCATCCTGCTTTATATTGCCCTTTCCACTAAGACTTTTTTGATCAATATATTTTTTTCATCTTACATATGTAGATGCAGATGTTCAAAACTCACGGATTCATTTGGCTCTAGAATTTCTAACTGAAGTCCCGTTTACTTGCGGTTTGTTGCAAATCATCAAGGAAGGATGGGAGATTTATGGGATTATGTTTACTGGTTTAAATTCATCTGGGGTAATATCGAGCAGGCCGTAAGAGAAACAGCAAATATTCGCCATTGTACGTTACAGTTCGAATAAAATATTGGATATTTGAAGCGAAATTGAAGAATACAAATTAAGTGTTAGTTAAATGAAATGAAATCTTTAAGTTTTACGTCCCACGGATATGCCGGTCAGTGTTGAATTCAGACATTTTCACCCGGGGGGGAATATGAACTCCTCGGGGGCAGGGCAGGGTAATTTCTACATTTTGTGATTGAAATTTTGAGAGTTTCTCCGGGGGGAATAAATTTTCTTCGGGGGAGAAATTCCCCCCCGGGCTACCCCCTGAATTCAGGCTAAAGGAGTCGGTGATGATGAGAATTGAGTGAAATGATGGAATGAAGAAAGTGAGAGGAAACTTGAGAACCCCGAGAAAACCCAAGAGCACGGTGTGTGTCCACCACAAAGTCCACACGGCGCGATCTGGGATCGAACCAGGGACCCCAAGCATCGGAGGTGAACGCTCTACCATTGAGCCACCACGCCTCCCAAAATTAAGTGTTAGTGGTAACACACATAAATCACATGTTGAATAGCCGGTTTCTCGCTACAAATGACAGAGGGATTTCTTGGGTGACTTAAAAGAGTCGGTAACTGACATCTTCCACAACATCCGCCAGCGAGGTCCGAAGCTTCCCTGCCTTACTCAGAAGCGATCCCGTTTCCTGCAATTTATTCACTAGCGACCATATTATATTCCTGTTTGGGACAGAACGTAAGGCAAAGTTGCGTGTAACTACCCTTTGCGTAGCAACAACAGATCCCGGTCTTCAAAATCTTTTTAACGATAAAATCACTTTGTTCCAAAGAGTACATTATTGCAACTGTGTCCTGATCATATTGGTACAGTAGCACAGCATAATTCTCAATACAACGGCCCAGTTTCCTGTTTCTTATTGGCCGTCGCGAGGTTGCCATCTAACTAAGAAACTCAAATCTCCACACCGCACCTCACCTAATTCCAATTCGGTACAGTGGCGAATATTTGCTGCTTTTCTAGAGGCGTGGCCGATATTACCCCAAATGAATTTAAACCAGTAAGAATAGTTCCATAAATCTTCCAACGTTCCTTGATCATTTGCCATAAACCGCATGAAAATCGGACTTCAGTTAGAAATTCTAGACCCAAATGAAATCCATGAGTTTTTAAAGAATCACCTTGTATATGTTCTATGATGTACTATATAGGAAAGGTGTTTTTAGTTGTTCCTATAACTATTCTCTGAACTTGTAATTGTTTTATTTCTGACAAAAATGTCAGCTTCATTGCGTGATGAAAAGTAGTTTATAGTAATATCCAGCAAAAGACATGCAAGAGGCATTGGACACAAGGCAGAAAAATAAATTTGCTTTTCTTGAAATAGGTAATAACATTTTATTCGTTACATTATATGGTTTTAGTAGGAAAAAAGTGATCGATCTGGCTCAACATTCTTCATAAGAGAACAACTCACAAGCCCCTGAGAAATTGAGCATCGTACACCGTGAGCCCACGGTCTTTTACGACCTAAAATTTAGGGGTGAATTTAATCCCTTTTATGAGCACTTTTAAGGGGGTGTATTCGTTCTCTTTTATGACCACGTTTAAGGGGTGAACTCGTTCCCTTTTATGAGCCCTCCCTGGGAATTGACCACCGTACAACGTGAGCCCATGGTCTTTTACGACCTCCATTTTAGGGGTGAACTCGTTCCCTTTTATGACCTCCATTTTAGGGAGTGTATTCGTTCTCTTTTACGACCTCCATTTTAGAGGGTGTACTCGTTCCCTTTTATGAGCATATTTTTCAACCCTTATTTTAACATAGCAGATAACACATAGAAGAGCAGATAACACATAGCACTATTTTAACATAGCAGATAACATGTAAGATTACGAACACATATAAGAGCAGAAGACTACATAACATAGCAGGCCTCCATTTTAAGGGTGAACTCGTTCTCTTTTATGAGCATATTTTTCAACCCCTATTTTAACATAATAGAAATGACATAAGAATACGTAACATAGCAGGGTATACTCGTTCTCTTTTATGAGCACTTTTTCAACATAGCAGACAAAGAAAATAGCAAAGGGGTACGAACACATAACATAACAAAGGTGTACTCGTTTCCAACCCCTATTTTAACATAGGAGATAACACATAAGATTACGAACACATAGAAGAGAAAATAACACATAACACGACGTAACACACAGCAGAGCAGATAACACATAAGAGTACCTAACATAACAAGGGTGTATTCATTCCCTTTTATGAGCATATTTTCCAACCCTTATTTTAACATAGCAGAAATTACACTGAGACTATGAACACACAGCACAACAGATAATACATAGCACAGCTAATAAAAGAGCATGGCGTATTTTCCAACCCCTATTTTAACATAGCAGAAATTACGAACACATAGAAGAGCAGATAACACATAACATAGCAAGGGTGTATTCGTTCTCTTTTATGAGCATATTTTTCAACCCCTATTTTAACATATCAGATAACACATAAGATTACGAACACATAACATAGCAAGGGTGAACTCGTTCCCTTTTCCAACCCCTATTTTAACATAGCAGAAATGACATAAGAATACATAACTCATTCCAACCCTTATTTTAACATAACGAGCAAAGATTACAATTGAACACCCACGGTCTACAGATAATCATTTTAGAGGGTGTATTCATTCATTCTCTTTGATGACCATTTTTTTCCATCCCTAATGAAATTACATAGGAGAGCAGATAATACATAAGATTCGTTCCCTTTTATGAACACTTTTTAGAGGGGTTAACTCGTTTTTCAACCCCTATTTGAACATTTTAACATAGCAGAAATGACATAAGCATGTCCTCAAACTACTGACCATCGTGAACAAAGGTCAAACTAAGAAACGAAACAACATATCGAGGTGCTGTTTCCACATTTAGCAATTGGTCATCAAAAAAGTACTGACCATCAAGGTCAAAAATTGAAACTCGAAAACAGAGCCACATTTAGCAATAGGTCATCAGGTACTACATGTCCCAAAATTAGTGGTCATCGAGGTCAAAGGGCAAAATACTTAAAACCAAATAACTCTTAAATGGATCCACATATTGAGATGCTGTTTCCAAATCTAGTAACTGGTCATCAACTACTACAAGTTCCAAAATAGTGGCCATCGAGGTCAAAGGTCACAGTACTTAAAACCTAATTACTCGAAAATGGATCCACGTATCGAGGTGCTGTTTCCACATTTAGCAATTGGTCATCAGGTACTACAAGTTCCAAAATTAGTGGTCATCGAGGTCAAAGGTCAAAATACTTAAAACCCAATTACTCGTAAAGGAAGCAACATATTCAGGTGTTGTTTCCAAATCTAGTAATAGGTCATCAACTAGTACATGTTAAAAAGTACTGATCATCGAGGTCAAAGGTCAAAATACTTAAAACCCAATCACTCGTAAACTGAGCCACATATTGATGTGGTGTTTCCACATTTAGCAATTGGTCATCAACTACTACAAGTTCCAAAATTAGTCGCCATCGAGGTCAAAGGTCAAAATACTTAAAACCCAATCACTCGAAAACGGAGTCAAATATCGAAGTGGTGTTTCCAAATCTAGTAACTGGTCATCAGGTACCACAAGTTCCAAAATTAGTGGTCATCGAGGTCAAAGGTCAAAATACTTAAAACCCAATTACTCGTAAACGAAGCAAAATATTCAGGTGTTGTTGCCACATTTAGTAATTGGTCATCAGGTACTACAAGTTTCAAAATAATGATCATCGAGGTCAAAGGTCAGCATACTTAAAACCTAATAACTCAAAATGGATCCACATATTGAGGTGCTATTGCCACATTTAGTAATTGGTCATCAACCACTGCAAGTTCCAAAAATAATGAACGCCCAATGAACCAATGAACGCGAATAACTCTTAAACAGAGCAACGTTTTGAGGTGCTGTTTCCAAATCTAGGAATACGTCATCAACTACTACATGTTCTGAAAACACTGACCATGGAGGTTAAAGGTCAGATATTTAAGCTTTAATAACTTTAAACAGAGCCTGTGTGACCTATTCAGTTTTGTACCAAGCAGAGAGAAGTGAAGAATGAATAAATATGACTGGTTTACTTCGAGAAAGAAAGCAACGATATACATTTTAACTAGCTGCGTATTATAAATCATTTTGTACTATTTAAATAAACAATCGGATAAATTTAACCGGCTCAGAAGTTCAATACTATTTTGTACTCTTGAGTGAGCTTTCCAATTTTGTAGCAAGAAGGACCATTTTTTAAACTAACTCAGAATTTCATTTCATTTTGTAATACTCAAATTTGGATGGAGTGTTTAGTTTTATACAAACCAGAAAAATTTGATTGGATTATTTCCTTAGGGACCAACTGGAAAAAGTGAAGGGCCATTATTCAAATAAACGAAGGAATAGAGTATTTAGTTTTTGTACGAACTAGAAAAAAAGAAGTGAAGTATGAATAAAATTTAGGTGGACTATTTTCTTTTGTACCAACTGGAAAAGAGAAGAAGAGCTACTTTAACTAGCTCATTATGTACTGTTTAAGGAAACGAAAATTGACTATTTAACTAGCTCAGAATTTATGTAAGAATAATTTCGATGTTCTACTTTTTATACCAACGAGAAAAAATGAACTAGCTGAATATTTAAATATACGAAAGAATAAATTTAAGTGACCTATTCAATATTGTACCAATGTGGAATGGCTCAGCAAAAGGCGAAGAAGGACTATTTTATATAATTTTACTACTCAAATAAACAATGTAGTATTTAGTTTTGCACCAGTTTGGAGCATTCAAATAAACAAAGGAATTATAATTTGTGTCAACTCTAAAATCAATTAAACGAAGTAATGCATTTGAGTGAGCTATTTAATTTGAAAAACCGAAGTTGAGTATTTTATACCATTTTGTATTATTTCAACAAACAAAGGAATAAGCAAAAAAGGATTATTTTAAACTAGTCTAATAAACGAAGGCATAAATATGTGTGAGCTATTTAATTTTGTAGCTGAGTATTTTAACGAAAGAACAAAATTGTACTAACCAGAAAAAACCGAAGAAGGCCCATTTTAACTAACTGAGAATTTCTGTACCTTTTTGTACTATTTAAACAAACGATGGAGCAAATTTGAGTGACCAGAAAAATCGAAGAAGGTACCTTTATACTAGCTCAATGAACGAAAGAACAAATTTGGGTGTTCTACTTTTTTATTTTAACTTGCTGAGTATTTTATACCATTTTGTACTACTCAAATAAACGAAAGAAAAAGCGAAAAAAGACCTTTTTTACTAGCGCAGAATTTCTGTAACGAGAAAGCAAGCAAAGATATGCCATATTAACTATTTAAATAAACGAAGGGATAAATTTAAGTGATCTATTCCATTTTGTACCAAGGAGAAATGTCATTTTTATCTAGCTTAGAATTTCTAGTGCATGTTGTATTATGTAAACAAAACGAAGGGCTAAATTTGAGAAAGCGAACATGAACCATTTTACTCAAATTTGGATGGAGTATTTAGCTTTGTATTAAACAGAAAAAAGTGAAGAAGGACCATTTTAACTAGTTCAATATTTCTGTATAATTTTGTACTACCCAAATAAACGAAATTTTATTTTTGTACCAATCAGAAGGGTCATTTTAAATAGCCAAGCAGAAAAAAGGAAAGAATTAACACTTTGTACTAATCAAGTAAACGAAGGTATAAATTTATTGAAGTGTCCTATTTCTTTTTTACCAACGAGAACCATTTTTAACTGGCTTAGAATTTTATACCTTTTTGAAAAATTTGTATCAAATCGAAAAAAGCAAGGAAATACCATTTTAAATAGCTCAGCATGTTATAGCTTTTTGTGTTTTTGGTCTACCCAATTTCTTGACCAAGTTGTACTATTTAAACAAACAAAGGAATAAATTTGTGTGACCTATTCACTTTTATAGCAAGCAGAAAAAGCCCCTTTTAGTTTTATACCAACCACGAAGGTCCATTATACCATTTTGTATTACGGGTGGTCTATTTCATTTTTGTAACAATCAGAAGAAAAGATTAGAATTTTATACCTTTGTGGTGTTACATTTTGTATATTTTTGTGTCATCCAGAGAACAATTTAAATTGACTCTCCCTGACAATTCAGTTGCCAGAGTCCAATGTTAGTTATCTATTAAATTCTTAATATTACAGTACTACAAATTGATCCAGTTAACAGTTCAAGTTCTTCTATTCTTACACAATCAAATGCATATGCTACAGTGGGCTCAGTGTTCATTTACAGAATTAAATAATTGTTTATCTTTCTCTAAAAACATTTCTATTATTTTGTTGATATAATAATCACACTCTGTAATGTATTCATATACTAGATTAATTTTTTTCTCCAAAGTATAAGTGTTCTTAATATTACAACCTTTAAAATGCTTCTTTATATAAAGTTTATAGATTTTCTCTCTCATTTCACATTTAATTAAGATCGTCCACACCTTTTGCAATAATTCGTAATCATACTGCAGCAAACAGTTGTGATCTTTTTCATTCTCATTATGTTTAGAACATGCTTCACATAATAATACTGAATTTCGTGTATACTCATTAAATAATTGTATAACACATGTATCACTAATATTTTCACTAGTACAGTCGCACTCATTAGCTTCCAGTTCAAAACAGGTAATATTTGAAACACTGTCATCATCACTTTCCGGGAGTATTTCATCATTATATCTATTATAGCGCCTAAAATAATACACTTCTTCTATTTCTTGTGTTGGATATATGATTCTCAATTTATCACGTAATTCATCTGGCAAATCGGGGTCAGACGGCTGGATTAACAGTATAGGTTTTTCGTTTTCACGCTGAATTTCTTTTTCTCTAGGTGAAACATAAGCAATTTCCATGCTAGTCATTTTTCTACTCTTCAGCAAAAACAAATCAAATAAATAGTTTTCTCAGGTGTTCTATGCATTCTCAGTGTTTAATAATATGTTTCAAGGCAATACAACATCATAATGTATGTTCTATTATTTCCAAATATACTCCATAAACTTATATTCCATTATAATAAAATACATAAATGCAAAAATATATATTTGTCTTTTTTGACTTAGACGAGGAAGGAAAGTCTATAAATAATTGAATCGTTGAACAATAGGCAGTACCTTAGCAATACAAATGTTAGGTAACGCATTCGTAACGTTGCTTAAATATCTGCTTTTCTTACTTTGATATGATCTCTTCTTCTGTTGTGATCAAAAATGGCCATGCATGATGTTACGCAAATTGCTATGGAGTCTGTTCTACACAATTATGACACAATTCTGGTTTGTTAAATCTTACGTTGAAATATTTTATAAGCCTTTCTTAGTGACGGGAGAGTCAATTTAAATTGTTCTCTGGATGACACAAAAATATACAAAATGTAACACCACAAAGGTATAAAATTCTAATCTTTTCTTCTGATTGTTACAAAAATGAAATAGACCACCCGTAATACAAAATGGTATAATGGACCTTCGTGGTTGGTATAAAACTAAAAGGGGCTTTTTCTGCTTGCTATAAAAGTGAATAGGTCACACAAATTTATTCCTTTGTTTGTTTAAATAGTACAACTTGGTCAAGAAATTGGGTAGACCAAAAACACAAAAAGCTATAACATGCTGAGCTATTTAAAATGGTATTTCCTTGCTTTTTTCGATTTGATACAAATTTTTCAAAAAGGTATAAAATTCTAGGCCAGTTAATAATGGTTCTCGTTGGTAAAAAAGAAATAGGACACCTCAATAAATTTATACCTTCGTTTACTTGATTAGTACAAAGTGTTAATTCTTTCCTTTTTTCTGCTTGGCTATTTAAAATGACCCTTCTGATTGGTACAAAAATAAAATTTCGTTTATTTGGGTAGTACAAAATTATACAGAAATATTGAACTAGTTAAAATGGTCCTTCTTCACTTTTTTTCTGGTTAATACAAAGCTAAATACTCCATCCAAATTTGAGTAAAATGGTTCATGTTCGCTTTCTCAAATTTAGCCCTTCGTTTTGTTTACATAATACAACATGCACTAGAAATTCTAAGCTAGATAAAAATGACATTTCTCCTTGGTACAAAATGGAATAGATCACTTAAATTTATCCCTTCGTTTATTTAAATAGTTAATATGGCATATCTTTGCTTGCTTTCTCGTTACAGAAATTCTGCGCTAGTTAAAAAGGTCTTTTTTCGCTTTTTCTTTCGTTTATTTGAGTAGTACAAAATGGTATAAAATACTCAACAAGTTAAAATAAAAAAGTAGAACACCCAAATTTGTTCTTTCGTTCATTGAGCTAGTATAAAGGTACCTTCTTCGATTTTTCTGGTTAGTACAAAAAACAGGCCACTCAAATTTGCTCCATCGTTTGTTTAAATAGTACAAAAAGGTACAGAAATTCTCAGTTAGTTAAAATGGGCCTTCTTCGGTTTTTTCTGGTTAGTACAATTTTGTTCTTTCGTTAAAATACTCAGCTACAAAATTAAATAGCTCACTCATATTTATGCCTTCGTTTTGCTTATTCCTTTGTTTGTTGAAATAATACAAAATGGTATAAAATACTCAACTTCGGTTTTTCAAATGCATTACTTCGTTTAATTGATTTTAGAGTTGACACAAATTATAATTCCTTTGTTTATTTGAATACTCCAAACTGGTGCAAAACTAAATACTACATTGTTTATTTGAGTAGTAAAATTATATAAAATAGTCCTTCTTCGCCTTTTGCTGAGCCATTTCTCATTGGTACAAAATTGAATAGGTCACTTAAATTTATTCTTTCGTATATTCAGCTAGTTCATTTTTTTCTCGTTGGTATAAAAAGTAAAACATCGAAATTATGAGCTTGTTAAAATGATCCTTCTTCGGGTTTTTCTGATTGATACAAAAATAGAACATTTCAGTAGTTCAAAAGTTACATAAATTCTCAGTTAGTTAAAGTAGCTCTTCTTCTCTTTTCCAGTTGGTACAAAAGGAAATAATCCAACTAAATTTTATTCATTCCTTACTTCTTTTTTTCTGGCATTCCTTCGTTTATTGGAGTAATACAAAATGGTATAAAATGGCATTTCTCGTTGGTATAAAATTTATCCTTTCGTTTGTTTAAATAATACAAGATGATTTAAAATTCTCAGCTAGTTAAAATGAAATATCTTTGCTTTCTTTCTCGAAGTAAGCCAGTCATATTTATTCATTCTTCACTTGGTATTCCTTCGTTTATTTGAATAATGGCCCTTCACTTTTTCCAGTTGGTACCTAAGGAAATAATCCAATCAAATTTTTCTGGTTTGTATAAAACTAAACACTCCGTCCAAATTTGAGTATTACAAAATGAAATGAAATTCTGAGTTAGTTTTAAAAATGGTCCTTCTTGCTACAAAATTGGAAAGCTCACTCAAGAGTACAAAATAGTATTGAACTTCTGAGCCGGTTAAATTTGTCCGATTGTTTATTTAAATAGTACAAAATGATTTATAATACGCAGCTAGTTAAAATGTATATCGTTGCTTTCTTTCTCGAAGTAAACCAGTCATATTTATTCATTCTTCACTTCTCTCTGCATGGTACAAAACTGAATAGGTCACACAGGCTCTGTTTAAAGTTATTAAAGCTTAAATATCTGACCTTTAACCTCCATGGTCAGTGTTTTCAGAACATGTAGTAGTTCATGACGTATTCCTAGATTTGGAAACAGCACCTCAAAACGTTGCTCTGTTTAAGAGTTATTCGCGTTCATTGGTTCATTGGTTCATTGGGCGTTCATTATTTTTGGAACTTGCAGTGGTTGATGACCAATTACTAAATGTGACAATAGCACCTCAATATGTGGATCCATTTTCGAGTTATTAGGTTTTAAGTATGCTGACCTTTGACCTCGATGGTCATTATTTTTGAAACTTGCAGTGGTTGATGAACAATTACTAAATGTGGAAACAGCACCTCAATATGTGGATCCATTTTCGAGTTATTAGGTTTTAGTATGTTGACCTTTGACCTCGACGATCATTATTTTGGAACTTGTAGTACCTCATGACCAATTACTAAATGTGGAAACAGCATCTCAATCTGTGGCTCAGTTGTCGAGTTATTAGGTTTTAAGTATGTTGACCTTTGACCCCGATGATCATTATTTTGGAACTTGTTGATGACCAGTTACTAGATGTGGAAACACCATCTCAATATGTTGCTTCGTTTACGAGTGATTGGGTTTTAAGTATGTTGACCTTTGACCTCGATGATCATTATTTTGGAACTTGTAGTAGTTGGTGGCCGATTACTAAATGTGGAAACAGCACCTCAATATGTGGCTCAGTTTTCGTGTTATTAGGTTTTAAGTATGTTGACCTTTGACCTCGATGACCACTAATTTTGGAACTTGTAGTACCTGATGACCAATTGCTAAATGTGGAAACAGCACCTCGATACGTGGATCCATTTTCGAGTAATTAGGTTTTAAGTACTGTGACCTTTGACCTCGATGGCCACTATTTTGGAACTTGTAGTAGTTGATGACCAGTTACTAGATTTGGAAACAGCATCTCAATATGTGGATCCATTTAAGAGTTATTTGGTTTTAAGTATGTTGCCCTTTGACCTCGATGACCACTAATTTTGGAACTTGTAGTACCTGATGACCAATTGCTAAATGTGGAAACAGCACCTCGATACGTGGATCCATTTTCGAGTAATTAGGTTTTAAGTACTGTGACCTTTGACCTCGATGGCCACTATTTTGGAACTTGTAGTAGTTGATGACCAGTTACTAGATTTGGAAACAGCATCTCAATATGTGGATCCATTTAAGAGTTATTTGGTTTTAAGTATGTTGCCCTTTGACCTCGATGACCACTAATTTTGAGACATGTAGTACCTGATGACCTATTGCTAAATGTGGCTCTGTTTTCGAGTTTTAATTTTTGACCTTTGATGGCCAGTACTTTTTTGATGACCAATTGCTTAATGTGGAAACAGCACCTCGATATGTTGTTTCGTTTCTTAGTTTGACCTTTGTTCACGATGGTCAGTAGTTTGAGGACATGCTTATGTCATTTCTGCTATGTTAAAATGTTCAAATAGGGGTTGAAAAACGAGTTAACCCCTCTAAAAAGTGTTCATAAAAGGGAACGAATCTTATGTATTATCTGCTCTCCTATGTAATTTCATTAGGGATGGAAAAAAATGGTCATCAAAGAGAATGAATGAATACACCCTCTAAAATGATTATCTGTAGACCGTGGGTGTTCAATTGTAATCTTTGCTCGTCATGTTAAAATAAGGGTTGGAATGAGTTATGTATTCTTATGTCATTTCTGCTATGTTAAAATAGTGATTGGAAAAGTGAACGAGTTCACCCTTGCTATGTTATGTGTTCGTAATCTTATGTGTTATCTGATATGTTAAAATAGGGGTTGAAAAATATGCTCATAAAAGAGAACGAATACACCCTTGCTATGTTATGTGTTATCTGCTCTTCTATGTGTTCGTAATTTCTGCTATGTTAAAATAGGGGTTGGAAAATACGCCATGCTCTTTTATTAGCTGTGCTATGTATTATCTGTTGTGCTGTGTGTTCATAGTCTCAGTGTAATTTCTGCTATGTTAAAATAAGGGTTGGAAAATATGCTCATAAAAGGGAATAAATTCACCCTTGTTATGTTAGGTACTCTTATGTGTTATCTGCTCTGCTGTGTGTTACGTCGTGTTATGTGTTATTTTCTCTTCTATGTGTTCGTAATCTTATGTGTTATCTCCTATGTTAAAATAGGGCTTGGAAACGAGTACACCCTTGTTATGTTATGTGTTCGTACCCCTTTGCTATGTTCTTTGTCTGCTATGTTGAAAAAGTGCTCATAAAAGAGAACGAGTATACCCTGCTATGTTACGTATTCTTATGTCATTTCTGTTATGTTAAAATAGGGGTTGAAAAATATGCTCATAAAAGAGAACGAGTTCACCCTTAAAATGGAGGCCTGCTATGTTATGTAGTCTTCTGCTCTTATATGTGTTCGTAATCTTACATGTTATCTGCTATGTTAAAATAGTGCTATGTGTTATCTGCTCTTCTATGTGTTATCTGCTATGTTAAAATAAGGGTTGAAAAATATGCTCATAAAAGGGAACGAGTACACCCTCTAAAATGGAGGTCGTAAAAGAGAACGAGTACACTCCCTATAATGGAGGTCATAAAAGGGAACGAGTTCACCCCTAAAATGGAGGTCGTAAAAGACCATGGGCTCACGTTGTATGGTGGCCAATTCCCAGGGAGGGCTCGTAAAAGGGAACGAGTTCACCCCTTAAACGTGGTCATAAAAGAGAACGAATACACCCCCTTAAAAGTGCTCATAAAAGGGATTAAATTCACCCCTAAATTTTAGGTCGTAAAAGACCGTGGGCTCACGGTGTACGATGCTCAATTTCTCAGGGGCTTGTGAGTTGTTCTCTTATGAAGAATGTTGAGCCAGATCGATCACTTTTTTCCTACTGGTTTTCGTTTTCACAATATGAAATGTCGTAAATTATTGTAAGTTGTAATATTCAATATGTATTACACCGAATCTACCGTACACCAAAATTTCCCCACACCGAGTTTTCTGTACACCGAATTTTCCTACACCGAATTTTCCTAGACCCGTTGAAAAAATAAATGTCGGCTAGGCTAAAGGAGACGGTGATGATGATAAATGAATGAAATGGTGGAATGAAGAAAGTGGGAGGAAACGGGAGAACCACAAGAAACCCACGCAGACGGTGTTTTTCCACTACAAAGCTCACATGAAGTGAGCTGGGATCGAACCAAGGACTCCATGCACCAGAAGTGAACACTATACCACTGAACCACCGCGGCCTATTATACTGTTATACATAACCAGAGGTACAGTTTATTGGATTGTGTTGGAGAGTTTGGGGGGAAGGGGATCTAAAGTGTCCCGTATTCCCATAAAGAAAACATGGTAGGTTTATTAGTATAAACTTTTTACCATGTATAGTGTGTAAATTTGACAAATTTAAGAGTTTTTTTTTTCTAATAGTAAAATGTCAAAGGGAAGTAGATTATGATACCAGAGTGAATATGCTTTGTATTGTGTAACCGTGTATGCTTTGTATGTGAATAAACCTTTCGCTTTGAAACAAAAGGTGATCATATTAATATAGAGGACAAGAATAGCTTATTTCAGTTCTGTTTTGCTGTAAGACTTTCTATTTACAGGGCTTTTCGAGTAGGGAGAACTGAACAAAAGTGTGTTTTGGGAATGGTATTATCAGTTCCTTTCATAACGGGGGACGATATCAGTTCCTTTCTTGTACTCACAGGAACTTCTCGCCATGCTCGTATCTCTATTTCCCGTAGACGTTTAGGTCTGACAAATGTCAACAAACTACGAAGTATGTCCCCATCTGGGGCGGCGCCGCTAAGTCTATTCTTATTACGGAATCTTACCAGGGGAGGAATTAGAATTGGCCCAAATAGCTTTTTTTCCACGAAGTTTTGCGGTATTGTATAACGTTCAGGGGTATTTCGAGAGTCTTTGAACGGCTCTATGATACAGGCTCTTAACATGGGAACTTACTTTTTTGAAATAACGTATCAGGCAACACTGCTAAAATACAAGCTAAGAAAACAGTTGTTTATTCGTAGTTTGAGACACAACAGAGAGTCGTTCTTAAGGTTATTTAAGTTCGATGGCTGTGTTTTGTATTCTTAATTCTGTAACTTTCATTTAGAATTCGTCTGAGCTCGAAGCCTTGCTAAAAATTCGAATTTCTGGAATAGACATCTTAAGGAAGCACCCCTACCATCTTTCCTTCCATCCTAGATCAAACATCTAAAATCCCTGAAACGTGTCGTTTATTCGCGTGTTTAACCCCTTCGGTCCCAGACTACCAACCTTTTAAAACCATCTTTCAATTATTTATATGCTGCATCATTTAAAATCATATTTTTCAATTTATTTTTCAGGATTTGAATTTTTTGTTGTTTTACAAAAAAAAATACCATGGCCACATTTATGGATATTGGTTCAGTAACAAGTAATTGCATATCTAAATATTTGTGAACAATTATGATATATTTTATTCCGTTTTTTGCTATACTACATCTTTCTTCTGACATATTATTACATTATTGTGACACAATAAACAACGGCTACGTTTATGTACTTAAAATAGCATGAACTGGATACTTTATTATTAAATATAATATTTTTATTTAGTAATATTTTTCTTACATTTTCTCCTTTCTTGAAAATATAACATGACACATCAAATTGTTTGTTGTGTTTCTGAAGATCCATTTTCTGTTTTGTGGAACGAATAAAAGCAATTTTCATCTCCACTTTTCAAAAATAAGCATATAGTCAATGTTTTTGTTCTTTTCATTCTTAGGATAGCTAACCACAAAAGATGTTCTAACTTTGCTTGAGGGTTCGGATATCGACAATTCAGATAATGACCCAGATTTTATGGATGATAACTCCAGTAACTCTGGCAGTGAAGATAGCGATTGCGGTGTTGCAAGAGACAAAAACGGTATGCAATAAATTATACTCGTTATCTATTCTAAAGAATTGAATTATCTACATAAAGTTATTTGGCCAATCACAAGCGGGTTCATTTGGAAGATGTCGCACTACACGTAATTGAAGTGGCCAAATTTTGAAATAGCTCTTCGTCGTGTATTTGAATTGCTTGGTTGAACAAAAGTGGACAAAAGTTGAACAAAATTCTGAGCTTGTTAAAATTCGAATATGAACATGTCGCACTGCAACTAAATTTGGACCCTTCTGTGATAGGCCAAATACCTCGTGTAGATAATTCAGTTCTTTAGAACAAATAACAAGCAAAACAATTTATTGCTTGCCATTTTCGTCTCTTGCAAAACCGCCATCGCTATCTTCACTTCTATAGTTACTGGAGATTATCCATAAAATCTGGATCATTATCTGAACCGTCGATATCTGAACCATTAAGCAAGTTTAGAATATCTTCTGTGGTTAGCTCTCCTAAGAATGAAAAGAACGAAACCATTGACTATATGCTTGCAATACTTGTTACAACAATGATTAGCACAATAGTAGAAACTGATGTAGTTACAAATTTTCCTATATTTTTTTAATAATGAAAATGAAATAATGCTGTCGTTAGTAATAGATATTTTACTTCTTTCAATGCATTTATATCGTGTTTCATTTCTAACATATACAATTTTGTAGCAAAACAAATCTAAAAAAATATACGAAAAAATAAAGAGAAACAACTATCAAATATAAAACCAGTGTACACAATTGTGGACATTAAAAATAATTTCTCATTATTTTTCTGTTCATCAGAGATAAAGCAAAGCTAGTAATCGCCAACAAGTCTCTGAAATCTTAATTATTTATCACAAAAAAATCTTGGTTGTAGTAATAATATATATGGGTGAACATAATATTTATAAATACTTTTCCGACTTACAAAAGTCAGTGTTAGGGCGGCTGCCGCTTGCACTCGAGCTTACCAGAAAGAAATGTATTTGGTGTTCAGACATCCACGCGTGTGTATGGCAGGAATTAATCGGGCAGATTTACCAAAACGATCAGGAAAACTATATCAATTTGTGTCCACAAATGTGGATATAGGGACCGAAGGGGGTTAATTATTTTAGATTTAAACTCGAAAACATTGAATTTCATGGCTCTAACTTTAAGGAATTCAGATGCATGTACTTTCAATAATTGTAACCTTACCTTATTATCTGGTTACTTCTTTTGTTCTCTTCCAGGATAAGTATTGAAAAACGATGAAACACATGTTAAATCATCTATATAAAAAAGTATATATACCAAGTTTCATGTTCCTAATGTTGAGTTTTCATAATATTACCATCATGTTACATTAGATGTAACCCCATGACTTATTCCTTACTCAGCCCATTTTCTCCCCATGGTTCAGACACCTTCCCATGATTCGATTACACACAAGATCAGTGTTATTTTTATTTATTAGATAAGTCCAGTTTCTATTTCTAAAAATATATATAAATGAATATTTATTTTAAAGGAAAGAGACAAATATTTATCTACCGAACAATATCGTTCTTATGATATTACCATTTCTGATGGACGAATCAAATTCTTGGGAATGGATTGGACTGACAACGACCCCATTGATGTCAAATATGTGCAGTTTACGTCGTCATACACTTCTTACTATAAAGTACTTTTAGGTAAGTACCTTTCCAATTTTGGTCCATGAAACTTTAGTAAACATATAACCTAAAGATAATTGCACATAAAGATGGTTATTTCTGAACTCTTCTTTTAATGTAATTGAGAAATCGCATTATCTGCTTAACGTAGTAATGTCGTGTGATAATTATTTCACATGTCTCTACACTTATCAGAACAATAAATATACATATCAATATATCTTTCTTTAGTCTTCCTCAGTCAGTTAGCCCTCTCTTCGGTAGCTAAATGTTTATATATATATATTGCACGAGGGCCGTTCAATCTTGGTTTTTATTTTCTTCATTCCCATGATCCATGGTTCACCATTTGACTTGGCATAAAAGTCTCTGAGAGGTAATACCTAAATCTTAAAGTTAGATGTGAACACAGCACAGATAAGTTTAATATCTGTAAAACCACTGTACATTTCTTCTACTGCTGTCATTACAAGAAGAAGACAGCATGAATAGTAAACAGCAGTATACCCTTATGCAATATGAGTTCTATGTGAGGATGGTATAAGAACTGCTGATATTCACAGACGACTGGTGTCAGTGTGCTAAGAATGTGCATTATCACGGAAAATTGAATGGATGACTATGGAGAAAAAGCCGCACATGGCCGGGGAAGAGAACCATTTCCAGAAGTAGCAGTGGATATGTCAGTCAACATTTCATGACTGAAGTGCTCACTCAACCAGATACATGATAGGCACGTACCATTTAACTTCTATACCAATCTTTTACGTACCTGGTACTTGAGATATGTTCCCTTCATGTTCTCAGCATGTGTCGCTAAATAAGTACTCTTCGATTAATTTCTGGCAGTTGAAAGGATTTTATATACTTTACTGGAATATGAAGAACGTGAATAGCACATACCTCATGTACCAGGGCCGGGCGCGCGTACGTTGCAACACTCATTCGTCTATGCCCGTGGAGGATCAGTTAGTCAAGGAGAAAGGCGGATTTGAAAGAAGGCGTTAGTTCATTGTGAGGTGTGTACTGATTGTGTTTAATTAATATAGAATAAGTTAGGAAGATCGTCTACAAAATTTCTGTTTCTTCGAGGTAAATTACGTATGAATGTCCAACGACTATTGTTTTATATATTTGGTAATGTGTGTACGTGACGTGTTTTTATATCATATGTTCTCCATACCACTTATACGTTCAAACTTTTGCATATGGCAGTAAATGTTCACTAAAAGAAAATATCAAATTATTTATACTTGTTATGGATTGCAATATAATTAGCCTGCAGATTGGCTTCGCTCTAGCCTTTGCAACAGCTGATAGAGTAGCTAATATCATGACACATGCCTAGTATAGTCCAGGCACATGCCAGTAAATATGTCAAGTGCATACCCGGTACGTGATATGCACATAGCAGGTACATTCCTCGATACGTGTCTGGCACGTACTTTAGGGCGGAAGTAACCTTATTCCCTTCATGTGAATTTCACATTTCTTTATTCAAGTACCTATCATGTAAATTCGAATGTACCCCGAGGAACATTCTTTACACATGCCTAGCATGTACTTGTGTTGGGTGGGTGCCTTCTTCAAGAAATCAGGCGTATTATGTTCTCGGAAATAGCAGAAGTGGTCAGACTCACCTCCGTCGTATCATGCACGAACACATTGAAATAAGATAGATTTCTACCGTCGCCTAGCTGCATTTCTGCTGACCTTTCTCCATGCTGTCCGCTCACGTACTGTCACCCGTGGAAGAAATACGTCATTACTTACAGGTATTACGCTCCTCGGTTCTGTGATCATACTTGACGGCAGACCTATATACTATCTTTCAGCGACTGTTATACCATGCCAAATGGTCGGCCTGTATTCCTGGCAGTTTGGAACAAGTGATGACTTCAGAAGATTTTTCTCGAGAGAATACTTTAATACAAAGATAATTAAGGTAGTACTATAAAATAATGTTAACCCACATTGAACATAATCGACTTATGAGCTGGGGGAATTTTCTCCTGTACCACCGCCTGGAATCATCACTAGGTGAAGTGTAAATTAATATGACACATCTCTCGCATTTTATATATCTGGATACTATATGCGACTCTTACACAATATGTCATCTAATTTTTTAGACTGGGAACACAGCAAGAAGTTAACTGCAGTCAACTGGCATTTGTTAATGCATTACGTAGCGTCATACGTGAATGTTTAGTAAAACGGATGTCTATTTTGGTGCAATATTGAGTAAGCTTATTTTTAAATTAGTGCATAGTTTTGTATCCTCGTCATCGAATTAAACATAGAACAAAGAATGTCGATTAAGTTTTGTGTAAAACTCGGGAGACACGAACAGAAACAGTTTAAATGTTGAAAACTGCTTATGGCATATTACAATAAGGTTTCCTGATGGGCCCATGTTTTCATTTGACGTCGCTTCCGTGATGATCAGGAAAGTGTAATAGTTGACCCAAGAAAGAGTTGCCCGATAACCAGTAGAACTAAAAGTAATGTTTACAGAAGCTTGAAAAAAAATGAACGAAAACCGTGAACAGTCAATAAGGATGATTTCTACAGACCATAGTATCCACTAAAAACAGTGTGAAGATTATGGTATAGTATCTGAACAAATGAAAGGTTTGTGTGCAATTTACCGGGCAAAAGAAAGACCGGACCAGGCTAGAATACAATCAAATGTTCTCGAACAGTTGTTGCAAGACACGTAAGCGGGAATTTATTTCGAGGGGGTCTTAAACTCCGTGGGTGGGTTTAAATTCAATATGAGAATAAATTATATTAAAGCTTATAAAATCGTCCCTTAAAATTATACTAAATCAAGATTTCGGGGAGGGTCCGGACCCCCACGACCCACCCCCTGCGTACGTCCCTGGTTGTTGGAACAGAAATAACTTAGTGTGTTGACCACAAGCATCAGTTTTACAACCAGAGTATTATAATATTATAATTCAGGAGACAAAAGGAGAGCAACCAACTGTGACATCACAGAACATTCAGTTGGAAATGGTTAAATTAAATGGACCTCAGAAATCAGAATATTTTACGTAATTTTCCATAGATTTGAACCTGTGAATACCAACGAATGTAAAATGTGTGTAAAAAGAAAAAAAAATAGCCTTCTACATTTTTTAAAGTATTGTTTCGTATTTCAGATACTAAAGTAATTTCACTGGCTTCTACGAAAGGAACTCTCACCAGCAAGTCTTTAAACCCAACATCCGAAAGCATTTGTTTGGCTCTGTTGTACTATATATCGGAAGGTAAAGGAAATGAAATATCTGTTGATTTGAAAGTGGATGGCAATGTCTTGAACTATGGCAAAATTTCAGGAGATATTCCAGATCAGGTATGAGATTAGTTCTTCTCGAGAGGGCTGATTACTTAAATTACTTTTATCTCTACTACAATGTGTGAGAATTTAATTCCTGGAAAGTTCACGTAGTGTTGCTCTTGTGATTCGGTTTAATCATGCCATTTATGTGAGTAAATTTGTTTGAACATATTCTAACAAATGAGTGAGTAAACTTCAAGCATATAGAATTGTTTGCTCGTGGTTATTACAATATCAACGCAAATTTGCTTCAGGGGTATCATTTTAGGTTTCGATTGGAGGGAAAGAGAGGGGGAATTTTCAATCTATGCAAGGCGAGTTTTAGCTCTTCCATTAGTAGACTATATTACTATACTAATGATTTAAGACTAGACCCTATACCAGCGTTTCCCAACCCTTTTCAACTTGCGGCACACTACGGGTGTAACTTGAAATCTCGCGGCACACTCATAGATATTATTATTATTATTTGCAAATATAAAATACCATGGTATTTTTTTCTGTGATTACTGATCATCTTCTCACAGAGATGAAAGCTCGATTACCGGTTTTCCCCTATGCTAATTCATTATGCTTATTTTTTATTCTAATTTTAAAATAGAAAACAATTACAATAAAGTATAGGACTGAGATTTTTAAAAATACGCTTTCTTTTTCGAAAACTGTATCCAACCTTTCACTATGAACGATCACTAAATAACGAACGAACAAACAAATGTCTTGTATTTTTAACTTCGCTGTTTTAACCAAAACCGGTGCATATTATTGCAATCACACAGCTTGCGATGCGTCGAAGTCAAAACAAAGCTGTTGAACAAAGTATTGTTCTCTCATTCACGTGCGAATGAGTGTTCTACGAACGTTCACTTGACGCGTACCGTAAAAGTGCTTCCATTTCTCGGTGTTAGTATGACTCAATTCAAGCGTAATATAGCAGCTAACCGTGTACGAGCCGAAATACTGTCTGCTACACAGTAATAGATGTGGAATAATATATTACAATTACAGTAATTTTTTTCCATGGTAGAAATTTATAGTAATGTGAAATACAAAAATATACATTTTTCCCTATGTCTTGCAATTTGGTTGCTATAGAATTAATAATTTTGTTTCGATTTCCTCGTGGCACACCAGCGGTCCATTCGCGGCACACCAGTGTGCCGCGGCACACCGATTGGGAAACGCTACCCTATACGAATGTATAAAACTAATTACCTCTGCCCTCCTCCAAATACCCGTGATTTGTGTGTGATTTTGGTGGGAAAATGAGTAAACATGTGCCATTTTTCACTCATCATGAGATTTTTGATCAAATAATAGTCTTGTTTATTCTTTCAAATTAGTCATTTGTGTGTTCTATTTGCGCCTGACATTAAAGATTGCCATAAACTTGCTAAAGACAGTAAAGAGGATCACGCGATTCGAAAGGACATTTTGTAGTAACAAAAGCTAGATATCCTTTACTGTAGGCAACCATCATTTATTCGCGTGCTGTTCAGGTTGCATAAAAGGTAGGAACTGTTGTAGATTTTAAAGAGGATTAGGATAGTCACCGTTAAATTCTTCGTTACCCGTGCAGATGTTAACGGATTGACCCCATTAACGAATTCGGACCACATAATCGCTGTAGAAACAATCCGTTATTATATTAACGATATACCTAACAAAAAACAGAATTCATAAATTCACATTTGAACAAGAGTTGTCGTCTATGATTTCTGCCAGTATCCAAAGTAAAAAAGCTGGAATACAAAGAAGTTTTTCTGACATTGTTGAAATACATCATAATGTGACGAAGACACTCTAGCGCAGGGATTCTCAACCTGGGGGTCGCGACACCTAGCTGGGTCGCGAAAGGGTTCCATGTTGGTCGGGAAGATAAGCGAAGAAGCTTTATATAATTAAAATCTAATCTCAGAAAATGTTTTTTTTTAAATATTATTTTGAATTTTGTTCTGATAGGCATATTTTTTATTTTTATACAAACTGTTAACACCAACAAATCATGAATGTACTAAACAGTTTCAACAGGTGGAGAGTTGTTTAAAAATCAGTTTGAATGAAATAGGTACAATATGAAACTGATGAGAACTGCATATTGAAATACCAGAAAGTACATGTGGAACAAAATCTGCATATTGGAATAAAATTAAAATTGAAAGCTAATGAAATACCTGAGCATAGTGTGATTTCACTAGTGTGGTAATGTCCGGTTCAATGTTCGTGATGTACACTATCAAGTCATTTAAAATACTCAATATTTTTTTAACAACTGTTCAAGGTTTTTAAACTAAAATTAGAATCATTTTATTATTTTTATTATATGACCCAAAATTAAGGAAGTTATGAAGTTTTTAAATTTTAAAATGGCTTCCATTTTGAAATAGTATGATTAATCGGATTCAATATTTATAATATGAATAAACTGACCGAATTTGGTTTCAATCCATTGGCTTTTAGGGAAGTTACTGTATCCTCTATATACAAGAAATGGATTCTGCTATTATAGAAATAGTTGGATATCCTGAGATCTTCCCAATAGGTATATAAAAATTCCACACAAACTTATTACAAACCAGAAATTATAAGGGGTCACTGGCAAGAGAACGTGATAAAATGGGGGTCGTGATAGGAATAAGGTTGAGAACCACAGCTCTAGCGTACTCCAAACAAAAGAGTTTCACGATCATGTAAAATGCACAAAGGAAATTATATCGAATGAGATGATAAAATAGAGTTGTTAATATATAATTTTGAGTGTATTTTTCATCCTTTTACAAGTGGATTCCGGGAATTAAATTTGTATATTCTTTGTATATTAATTTTTATGAAAATTACTTTGAAATTTCTTGAACATTGATTAAAAAAATCTCTTTATAAGAGTTTTCAAATCAACATTGACTACGTGCAATGAATTCAAGTCTTCTTAGATTTTTATTCTTTTGTTAAAATCATCTGCAAGAGATCTAAAGAAAGAATGTTATAATTGATGACAATCAATACTGAATGGATCAATTGATTACGTCGTCCGTATGCATAAGACAGATGCACATGCAGGAAAGAACCATATTTGTTTTTGTTCATCTCAGTGTAAGATTTAAATTTTTAAATTACAGATCTTTTTAATTTCATGTTTTAAGTTTGAAATTTTTAGTTTTGTTAATGTGCCGTATTATACTATATTTAATTGCGATTAATTTTAAGTTGGTAATACAGTAAACGGACGTCTTTCGTAATGATAATCTTTTATTTGCCTTTCATGTTCTTACAAGTAATATAAAGAAGATGTACAAGAAAATTAATTTCAAAGTAACAAAACTAAGCTTATTATTATTATTATTATTATTATTATTATTAGTAGTAGTAGTAGTAGTAGTAGTAGTAGTAGTAGTAGTAGTAGTAGTAGTAGAGTAGTAATAGTAGTAGTAGTAGTATCGTAAATATTACATTGCTTTTAGTTTGGAGGTACAAATTATTTTTTAAGGGAAAATATCAATATTTGTTAATAATTGTCTTTAATTTTTCTTTCCTAAACATTACGTTGAGGAATGCTCAGAATAAAATCACGGTTGTACACTTCTCTTCGTGAAAATTGCAAAATCAAGGACACATGTGAATGCAATTATCTTGTATCACAGATTCTTTACATAACTATACAGAAAAGAAAGCTTTCACTTTCTGCGAAAAGAGCCTCTTTACGCCATGGTAATTTGAATCAAACAGACGTTCGTTTGTGATTCTGAAGAATCACCTACCACGGTGCTTGTATAGAGTCCACAGTACATCGACACTATCTGTTGGATCACAATGATGGATAAAATAATGACTAATTATCATATTTCTCGTATACTCGATGGACGACCTAACGGGTGACTGTGCAGGCCAGAAAAGCAGTGGCTCCAAGGAGACCTGTGCTCAGATATTATCCTGCTGAAATATGGCATCTGCATTTGACCGAAGTAATAATGACCCCTAGAACTTTTCTCATATAGAAGGTACTGCTCAGGTAGCCCTAATTGTGTAGAAGCAGAGATCGCGCATTGAGTAGAACGAGGACTCATACAACCTCACCTATTGTCGGACTGTTATAAGGTTCGCAATGTACGCGAGGAGATTACCTCACCACGATAGTTTGTAACATGTATGCGGCAATTTGCGGAATAGATTGAAGTGGAAATTTTACGAAACGAAAGTCTATCACTGAGTACACAAGCGATAGCATTTTTAAAAAGTGTAACTTCGCATGGTTAACTTAGAGGAGTCGGGTGATTAGTGCAAGTGGATGATTGTGAAATTAATTACTCTGTGCCCTCCCGCCAAAAATCGAACCGGGGACCATTTACACCAAAGGCACCCACGTTAGCCAGTAGACCAGCGGCGAGGGCTCTCGCGTTGATTGTATCTTGAGGCAGTTGTAGTACTTGCTGACTGGAAACCAATGTAAATGTATAAGTCTCTCAAATCCATCGCGTAGGAGACGCTGTTGCATCCTTACAGACAAGTCCAAACCCATTACCGTGCTATACAATGTAAAGTTAACGTTGTAAACTAGCTTGAAGGAATTGAATTTGAGTTTAGTGTCCCGTTTAGCAGCGAAACTGTATGAGACATGGACCTAGAGCTTAATAGAATCCAAACCGCTTGATCTCCCGCCAGCAATCGAACCCGGTTTTTTTACGCCAAGGACGTGTGCGCTAATCACTAAGCCACGAGAAGTTCTGTAAACTAACTCTGAACGTCCGGCACGTACGGTTGCGGGAATACTACGACTTCCAAATCTCCGGCCCCGAATTGTTTCCAACGCTGGTAATTTCGTTGAAGAATTGAGAAAATTTTCACGACAGAATCTCTTTTGAATTATTAATAATTACCACTCTTAAATTTGAAACGCATTTATAAACTACAACGCACATTTCAATAGTAAGAGAGCACACGTTTGGAATAATCTTTAATTGTGCTTTTTATAAATGCTGAATAGTACAATGGAACTACAAGGTTTGTCCGAAAAGTAGTGGGACTATTTTTTTTTTAAATGTATTAACAATTTTGACACATCAACTTAATAGTTTTCAAAATATGTCCCTTCTCCATCAACACAACGTTTCTAGCGACTGTGCCAGTCGCTGAAGACTCCCTGGAACGCAGAAGCTGGAATACTCTTCAGCTCCCTCGTTAAGACCTCTTGAATGGCGTGGACCGAGTCCTGGTGCCGTTCTTTCATGACACTTTTCAGTCAGGGGAAGAGGAAGAAGTCTGCAGGAGCGACTCGTTTTCGGAGTCTCTCAAGTAGTTCCACGTAGAATACAGCATTCACAGTCTGACAAGATACAAACTCTCCGTGAACCACTCCCTTGCAGTCAGAAAGATGATCAATTTCATTTTCGACCTGCTCATGCGGGCGTTTTTCGGGCGAAGTGAGGCGAAGCAGTCTTGATCATGTTATGAGTCTCACTCGCAGTTTTACTCAGTTTGACGCTAAACTTAACCGCCTAACGCTGCTCTAACAAACGATTCATTGTGGATATGACAAGGCACCTCAAAAGGGGTGTTACTTTGAACTCAATCTGCACTTCATAAAAGGTTGGAGACGACTGGCGACTGGTGCGCTGTTAGCTAAGGCCCTCTACCACCCAACCAGCGCAGTAACATTCTCCTCCATCACTACATTTCGGCGGGAAAAATCAGTCCTACTACTTTTCGGAAAACCCTTTATTTTAATACATAATCGTCCATAAGACTATGAGAGAAAATGACTACAAATTTGATATATTTATTGAGGTCATTTTTCCTTGACCACACGGACGAATATGTTTAAACAACATCCTGGAGGTTGAATACATTTAAACAACACCTCCAACAGCATAAAAAGTTAAATTAGAAATTTATCGAAGCGTGGTGACGTTTACTGTTCAGCGGTAGATCTTTACCACGATACGGTTAATTTAGTGTTGATTAATAATTCTTTTACATTGAAAATCTATCATTTATATTGTTTATAATTTTTAAAAAATCTTTGAAGGCTGCTCAATGGAATAGTAAACGACTTGTGTTGCCGACGGTTCCTGGCAAGAGCTACCAAATAATAATTACAGGAAATCGAGCCACGTCTAACTCATCGGTTGTCTTACAACGGATCTCAGGCTGTAATGCTGAAGGTACGAAAACTCATATATTTACACTTAATATGTTCTCATAGCTTACGGAATTTTGAATATTTGTTATTTGAATATTCGTACAGTTGTACCCTGCATTTAAATTATTACTTGAATAGTTATTCAAACAAATTTACTTTAATCGGATTATTATTTTCCTGTAAATTGTTTGATCTATCAGTTAAAATAATAGTTTTATTTCAATATTTCGCATATTTAAACAATATACTGTTAGGATATTCAATTATGAAATTATACGAATTTAAACATACTAGTCATTTTATAACAAAAGCTCATTGACTTATGTGATTTTTGAATGTTTGAAGCTGTAACTGTTTGAAGATTTATTCCATTAGTTTGAAAAATTTAAATCTTGTACTGATGTCACTTTCGTCAATAGCCACCACTGAAGTATACAGGGGTATTAAAATGCATTCTCATGATAGCAAGGAGTATTTTCTTTGTATACACTGGTATTTTCCTCTAAATGTATTTTTTTCCACTTTATTTTTAATTTCTTAAATACTAATTTTGAATTTCTTTCCTTCTACAGAAGAAGAAGATATTTTGATTTACAGAAATCGTAACTCAAACAAGCGCCAATTTGCTATTTGTGATATTCCTAATAGTGTAATTATTAATACTGAATTTGAGAAACTAGTTAAACGTAAGTTCAAATTCTCATCTCTTATTTATAGTACATATTATCTATAATCATTTAGATTTACTGAAACTTCATGGTCTTTGTTAATTGCATCTCAAATTCCTTGTTCGTGTTTGGAAAGCTCGTATTGCATGTTTACATAAGTAAGAAAGTAAGACAGTAACACTTATTGCAGAGATTTAAAAATAAATTAAAAGACCTTTTTAAAACAAACAAACAAACAAACAACAACTCTACGGCCTACGAAACCCAAAGGTTCAATGCCGTGTTCACGAAAGCTCTCCACTGACTTCAAAATCCTTAGCAAACTGGATCCAGTTTCTACTCTGTATTCCTATTTCTGCTAGATCCATAATCCTATTTCTTAATATTGCCCTCCAATTTGAGCCTATGTCTTCCTAATGGTCGTTTTCCAATTCGACTTCCAGTTAAAACTTTGAAAGCGTTCCTACCTTCCTCCATCCTGGCTTCATGACCTGCCCACCTAAGCCTCCTAGATTTGATCACTCTAACAATGTTTGGTAAACAATATAAGTTATGTAGTTCCTCGTAATGAAATTTCCGCCATTCAACATTCCCGTTCCTCTTGATTCCAAATATTCGTCTCAGGATCTTGTTCTTAAACACTCTCAGTTTAAGTTCTTCCCTCAGAGTAGCGACCATGTTTCGTAACCATACAGAACAAAGACATGATTATAGCTTTATATATTTTAATCTTCAAATTCCTTTACAGAATTCACGATGATTTTGAACTGAAAATAACACAAATTCCCTGCTTTTAGTCGATATTTAATTTCTTCGTGAATATGGTTTTGGTCTGTTAATATTGATCCTAAATATTTGAAAGTATCTACTTTATCAAAAGTATTATTTGATAAATGCCATTTTATTCAATTTAATTTAAGAATACCCTGCGCAAAGATGCAATACAGAAATTCCCTGCACAAAGATGCAACCTGGGAACGACCTTACTCGTTACTAACCTAATATTTCTGTATTTTATACAGGAAATCCAAGCTCGGTTGCTGGTGAAAGTTTATGCAGTTCGAATTTGCCACTGCACAACTACAAATCCAGTTCCATGTCTAGTATGCAAATACATTGAATTATCTAGTGAACACTTGATATTTCTATAGTACATAAAGTTTTGAAGTTGATTTACCAAGATTCGTGAAAAACATTCCATCATTTATCATCAATATCGTCAAATACAGCGAGCTTCATATATTAGACAATGAGCTATTTACCCACTAGATTTGGTTCAAATTTGGCCAGTAGTTGCCGGGAAATAAAGCACCATACATATACACGTACACACAGTCACTCTGGAGTAAAACTATAAATTCTCGTATGTTTACGCCAGAAGCTAAGAAGTCAGCTTTCTTTCAAAAATTGATTATTCTCTGCCGGAATACTGTTTCACGTCAGAAGTATTTAAATATTATAAGCTAAATTAAATTATAAGGTTTCAAAATGTATTTTATTTATTTATTTTGAGGTTATATTGCTGTTTCCTGTTCCTTTTCCCTTGCTTCATTAAACCATTATCATCCATCTCATCACCATCTTCCTTAGCCTTAGTACACAAACTTGGAACATTAAATTAAACTATAAAAAGAAGTGTGATCTGCTAAATTTAGGTAGTTTTTCTCTTCAACTTTTAAATTATAATTTTATATACTGGGTAAATTATTTTTTCAACTCCAAAAAGGAATGAATGTTTAACACATATATTTATTTATTTATTTTTCAGAAACCTTGGACTGTATGAATGGAGGTGTTTTTGATCCCGATGAAGGTGTTTGCGACTGTCCTCCTGGATTTGCTGGAAAGGAGTGTGAAATAGGTACTTCCATAAACCTTCTTTGGTGTACTATAGAGTTCAAAATGCTAACACTATATACGATGTAAAGTTGAATTTATAATATAAAATCCTTCTTGTATACCTTCTTTTGGAAGCTGCTGACCTCTGAGGAGGAAGGTAACTTAGGACCTTGTCACATTAACAACTAGGGGTATTCTCGTACTCACTAGGAATGATTCCAAAGTTGAACCTAGAATCCGGGGATAACCTATACATTTCCTGAAAGGGTTTGTCGAGCAAGTTCCAAAACAGATTTCAATTCCTTGTTTGGAAGTGACTTCATCCCTTCAGGGTTGAAAATATATAGAGTAACTTGACCTATATATCAAAGTACTCTGCATGACTAATAGATTAAGAATATAACACGCACTACCCAATTATATCCAATAACAAGATAATAAACTCAGAAAATGATTATTTCACTATAAATATATTATATTACTAAACCTAGTTATCACGCCGTAGGGTGATCGTGAGACAGTGTGAGTTACGTGACTCTCACACCTTAAAAACAAAGGCCAAGTCCTGGCAGCACCATCTTGCCAGGGCCGTGATGTGTAAGTTACATGACTCTCACTCATAGCTAAAAAATAAAACCAAACTCCGGGAAACAACATCCAGCCGGAGCTTTCTTCCCTCGTCGTGGCTAGAGAGCTTAAAACCTAAAAGGTGACCAATCGGGTTTATATAACTTCAAAGAAAGAGCTGTTCGAATCGAGTAAATTAGCTCAAATTACCACCACGACTACTTCTCAATAATTAGTAACTCATCTATTAAACGTTTTTGTACCATGTGACCTATTAAACAATTCATCTAGATTAGCAATTGACGAATATATAATGAATGTAACTGATCTCACAACTTATATAAGAGAAATCGTGGGAAATATAAAAATTGAAATATACGTACACCAAATGTGTCACATCTAGCCATAACAATGAGTCACATTAGCTTTGATACCAAATGATTTACTGTTGACTAGATATTATGGAGATGCTTTTCTCTACTTTATACGTCCGCTAAAGAGGATATTAATCTATATATAGAAAAGAGAACGCACAAATCCTTTGTTACCTCATCACGCTAATACGGCTGAACCAATTTCTTTTATTTTTGGGGGGTTATTAGGATTTGGACCCTAGATGGTTTTTATCATATCACTTTAATTTTTAATTACCAGTGTCTTGAGATAATTGACCATTCAAGTGTCCATAACGTACAAATCCTTTGTTAGTTCATCATAGGTAAAAATAAACGTATTTATATGCAACCCGCATGACCGTGTCACTCGGCGGGTTAACATAAATGACAGGCGATATAATGTTAACATTTACTGCAATCTACTATGGTTTTTATCATATCACTTGAAAGCGAAAACTTCCGGGGTGACCGCAGCGAAGCGGGGCGGGTTCACATAAATGACAGGCGATATAATGTTAACATTTAATGCAATCTTCTATGGTTTTTATCATATCACTTGAAAGCGAAAAAGTAAAAATTATCTAAGTAACAAAGTTTATTGCGTTCCGGGGTGACCGCAGCGAAGCGGGGTGAACGCTGCTAGTAGTGAAATAACAATGAAATAACAATGTTTGTAACTAGTGCATATTATATTCTTAATCTACTAGTCATGTAAATCACTTTGATATATAGAACATATAGGTCAAGTTGTTTTAGATATTTCCAATCCTAAGGGGCAGGACACTTCTGGGTAAGGAATTGAAACTTGTTTCGGAACTTACTCGACAAGCCCGAACAAACGAAAAAGTTAATCATTCATTTACTTAGAACACAGGACTCATGGTTCCTTTGAAGTCAATATTTCTGTGTAATAACCGGATAAGATGAAGGGATTTTAATAATATTCTCCTCTTACTTCCCGCGTGTTACACTATACGAAAGCCTATTCAATTGCAATCCCGAAAAGCCCGTTATAATTTATATACTTTTGCAATTCTAGGAAGAGTTAAAGGTCCCCTAAGAGATAGTTAAAATTTGTACGATCTTTGCATTTATAGTAGGGACTAGATGTATCCTGGAAATTACTTATAATTTATATCACTTGCAACTATGGTAGGAACTAGAAGTCTCCTAAGAGATTTGTAATTTGTATCACTTAGAATTATAGAAGGAGCTGGAAGTATCCTAAGAGATTTGTAATATGTATAATTTAGAATTATAGTAGGAGCTAGAAGTATCCTAAGAGATTTGTAATATGTATAGTTTAGAATTATAGTAGGAACTTGAAGTATCCTAAGATATTTGTAATTTGTATCACTTAGAACTATAGTAATAGCTAGAGGTATCCTAAAAGATTTGTAATTTGTATCACTTAGAATTATAGTAGGAGCTAGAGGTATAATAACACGGGAGGATCCCACAAGTTGTCGCTAAAATCTGATTGTCACATAGCACATCTGACAGAGCATTATGAGGAATGAAAATGAGCAAAATTTAATATGCTATGGACCAGAAGGATAGGAGCTACGGGGCTTCAAAATTTGAATATCCAAAAAATTATATCATAAAATTAAGATTACAATGAAATATAAGGTGAAAAGTACAACAAAAACATGTCCTGATGTGGGATTGGAACCCGCGATGCCTAATATGTCGGTTGTCTAGCCTTCTAGTTCACACGGCTATCCTGGCCGACTAAAAACGAAATGAGGTGGTAATAAAATATTTCCAATATGAATATGATAATATTACAGCGTACAAACATAATCATATGGTATGTAGGAGAGGAAATTTAAGAATAGTGGAGACCGGGGCACGTTTTCTATAGGGGCATGTTTTCCAACTGGCTTTAATGCTGAAAGGATCTGGTAGATCACTCCTGCGGGTGTACTGGCTGTAGCAGCAATGCTTGGCACGCCATCTACGCAAGTTTCAGTTGAGTAGCTGTGTTGACGTAGGCAGGAGATCATGTGAAATATTTTTTTTCGAAAATGAGTAAAGTAGCAGGTCTGCATTAAAACTTAAAATAAATGTACTAGTGTAAAACGTACTGCTTTGACATTGCATGTACTAAAGATGGTGTTATTCCTTTACGTAATGATGTGTTTGTTTTGCAAATAATATACACCATTACTCGTCAAGGTTATGTTCAAGTTCAAAAATGGCGATGGGACAGGTTTTTCAACAGCATACGGGGCACGTATTCCAATATTTTTCCGGTCTCAGTCAGTTTCTCTAATTTTAGTAGGACTATAACAAATGCATGTAGGGCCTATTGTGTAAAGAAATCTCCGAAATAACAATGTATGGTACAAAATACGTAGCCCGTGACCAGGCCCGCAGCCAGGGGAAACGTAAAAAAAGCTAATGTTATTCTATGCTGACATTTTTTCTTTTGCAAAAATGACGTCCGAACAACTCCCTCGAAATATCGAAGCGGCTATGGCCCTATTCCCTCCCCAAAAACAATAATGATTACGTGGTCGATCCCGACAAGCCTGGACACATCTCATTTTGGGTCGCTGACGACAAGGTTGGCCAACGACAAGCCTGGACACATTCCTGAAGGTGTCCAGGCTTGTCGGGATCGACCCCGAGATGCTTTGACATATCTCATTTTGGGTCCCTGACGACAAGGTTGGCCAACGACAAGCCTGGACACAAAAAGTGTACAGGCTTGTCGTCGTCCAACCTTGGCGCGGTCCCTTAGATAACTCATTACGCAACTTCGAAAAATAATTAAATTGCCTATTGTACACGTATGTATGAGACGATAAATAGAATTTGCATGTAATATGGCCTGCAGAATGTTTAATAAGTCAAATCAAAACATTAGCTAAGAAGATACATGGACAATTAGAAATCAGGGCGTTGAAATTATAGATGGAAATAGGGATATCATCAGGTAAAGAAAAACTAATAAAGGCGAGATTATCTTGACCTAGGATTAACTATTTAAGGTCAAATAACAGTGCTCTAAGGTCAGACAAAATTGACAAAATATTAATAGTGAGATAGATATATATTTGCATCACTCTTGAATTACATTAGGAACTAGAGTTTTTGCTGAATTTTGTTTCTAAGTCGGGTTCTAACGGACGTACCTAATCTTTATTTATTTGTTATTATGAATAGATACAGATGTTGTGAAATGTTATACAGTAGGATCATCATAATATGTGTATTTATATCTTCAGGTTGTGGAAAGAATAGATATGGAAACGATTGCGGAGGCATATGCTCAGGATCTGTTAGTGGGTGTGAAGGAATGAAACTGTGTCGAAAGAATATTGGCTGTGAATGTGCTTCAGGTTTTAAGGGCAGAAATTGCTCGATACGTAAGTTTTTTACTTCTGCCTTAAGCACTGACTTTTTATATTTTCACCACATCGATATATGTAGAGCCTGGCACATAAAATTTTTATTCCTGTAGCAAACAGACACATAATATATATATATATATATATATATATATATATATATATATATATATATATATATATATATTTGGAGAACAACATTATATGCATGTATAACCAGCGGTCTTTTACTTCTTTAACAACCGATTCTATACGCACACACACACACACACACACACACACATATAATATATATATATATATATATATATATATATATCGAGAGAGAGAGAAAAATAGTAGATGGATAAATATAATTCTCTTAGAAAACAAACCATACATTAGGTAGTATTGCGAATATCTTAGAAACAAATTACCCAAAATAGATGGTTGTTAATTGTTTTTAATGGTATGTATCAGTTTCAAATGTAAATAACCTGACCACTACATTCATGTGATCCCAGTTCACATTCTTGATATCTGAGCATTTGAAATTAAGAAATAAACGGTTACACCTTGTTGTGAGAGATCATATGTTATTCCCATATTTGCCCTTATCTTTTTTTTTTTTTTTTTTTGTATTTTGATTTATTTTTGAAAATAGATAGTTTCCGACCTATTCTTGGCGAATTTAGTGTCATTTCTTTTTGCTGATCTTCCATTGCCTAATTATGCTACCGGTTCGAAAACGACCCGGTGACAAATAAATAAGCTTTAGCAATAACAAAATACGTAAGTGGGTCGTTTTCTACCCGGCGGGCTTAAATGGGTTAATCCTGTAGCTGTAAGAAAAGCAAAGATTGTTAAACTAAAATTTACTGCTTCTGAGTATAACTGGGTAAAATTTACTGTTATGTCTGGGTATAACAAAAGGTTCTGTGATCTCGAAATATTTTAACAACTGGTTCTAGCGAACCGGTGCAAACCAGCTGAATAGCACCACTGTGTGTAACTGTTTACGAGTACGGGAAATAAAGGGTCAACCTACACATAAAAAGAACAAAACGAAACTGCCAGAATATGTAGTATTATCTTAGATGTAATGCTCACAAAAATTCCCAAAGAATCCAGTTGCAGGTTTAGGAGATATTACATCATCAATATGGCCGCTATTAGAGCTTGTTCCATATCTTTTAACACTTGGTGGCATGTTGCGCCAGATACACCAACTTGTTGGGACAAACTCCGTATGAATTTTCTGGTACTTCTGGTTATGACACTGCAAATTCTGTTCATTATGTCAGGAGTGTTAACATTCATAAGAGCGTAGAAAAATAGCTCTTCTTACTTTAATGCTTCGCCATGCAAAGTTCACATATTTGAAATCAACAATTATTAAACTATGTGAAACAAATCTTTCAGTTTAAGATCCCACATTTTAAGCCCTTTAGGCTAAGGGAAGCGGTAATTAAGGCACATGAATGATGATAGTAGAACTGGCAGATTGACAATGTGGGAGGAAACGGGAGTACCTCGAGAAAATCCATGGACACAATGTTGTCCACCACAAACTTACTTTGCCGGGAATCGAACCAAGAATTCCATATAGCAGATTTAAGCACTCTACCACTGAACCACCGTGGCCCCCAAATTATGTGGAATTAAGAATATCACTAAAATATGGTACCAAGCATGGGGTGCATGGTACAGAAAAACTGTGAAGAACTTCTTGATGGATGGATGGATTTGAGTAAAGCGTCCTTTTCAACAGTGACGCTATATGAGACATGGAGGTACAGTTTAACGTGGATCCAAACCACATGAGTTTTCCTCGGGAATCAAACCCAGGTCTCCCGCGCCAAAGGCGCGTACTCTAACCGTATACTCATGTGGAATTGAGTTGAATTGATTTTAGTTTAGCGTCCCTTTCAGCAGAGAGACTATATGAGACGTGGACCTACTGATTAACTTGGAATCCGAACCACATGAGCTCCCGCCGGGGATCGAACCCGGATCTCCCACGCAAAATGCGTGTTCGCTAACCGCTTAGCCACGAGGGAGCTCTATACTCATATGGAGAATATGTGGAATACATGTTAATTATGTAGATATGAGCTACTGTATATAATTCGACAAATTCTGACAATATTGCCATGTTATTCATCCCTAGCTGGAATTTTATTCCAATAATATTAAATTAGGGCGATTCCTCTCATTCTTCCATCTCATTCTTCCATTTTACATCTTGATCATTACTCGAATAGACGTGTACTTAATAAATCAAATCAGTCACTAAAGCTATAATATGAGTTACTTGGTTATCAACATATAACAACTTTAATTTTTAAAATTATCTTTTTTTTTTTTTTTTTTTTTTTTTTTTTTTTTTTTTTTTAATAATTGCAGCATGTGGCGAAGGAGAATATGGTGCTGGATGTAAACAGAAGTGCGGTCACTGTTCTGAAAAATCTTGTGATAGATTCACGGGAGAGTGTTCTGAAGGTTGTTTGAGTGGTTATTATTCTCCACTCTGTCAACAAAGTAAGTTCGCTTTCTATATTAAGGTTTATACGTATCTGTATTATACGTGCAAATCGAAAAATGCACAGCAGTAACTGCTGGTTAAAATCTTTATTAAGAACTAATAAAAAGTAGTGAAATCATCTTAAGATGACTTCTAGATATTTTAATTAAAAACTTTCGCCTGCAGAGATATTTTTAAATAGAGGATTCAATTATCTACCAAGGACTTTCAAATCTGGAAGTTAAACTTCATTAAGTCTAGATTCAATTGAATTACAAGGCATATCCTATTTCTACACACACATTTCTATGCAATATATTTGCCATGCATGCAGTTTAAAAATGTAAATTCTTAAAACTAAGGGTGCGGTGTTGTGGTTAACACAGGCCGGATGTTACTGATTTGTCACAGAATAGGTATTTTGAGCAGTGTGAATATAGCACCATAGCTGTGTTAAAGAATTAGATGATTAAACGAAAGAACGTGGATATAGAAACAGTACCACGATGTGTTGCCTATATATGCACCCTGTGTTCTTAGTAACACCAGAGTATACAAAATGAATAGAAGACATTATGGTATTAATACTGATAACTGTATAATTGACCGGTAGTCAGCAAAAAATTTCATTTGTTAAGAACTACGACTTATCAAACCTATCACTGTCATCTCAAAATCTTGTGTATCAGGTAAAATCACCTATTTTGCGATTTTTAGCTGTATATTGCGTTAGACTGATATAAAAAATATCTGAGTATCTGACCTTGACAATTTATGTTAGTTTTGTTTTTAGGTATAAGAAAATCTTTACGTGATATATGTAACATTTATGCCAAGCAACGAACAATGTGTTATATTTCCTGTAATCTTTCTCATAAATGTTACATATATCACGTAATGTAACATAATGTGTTTTGAGAGTGTATGAATTTTCTGATATAATTTATATTGCCAGATATTTTGCCATCTGTTTTCACACTCGTTTCTAGATATATTTTAACCAATAAAGACTATGTCAAATAGTTGATTTAACTGCTCCCATTTTAACAATTTTCTTCAAAACTCAATGAAAGTTGCCCCATACATGTGTCAAAATTTGATACAACTAGGGTAATACGTAGTCATTGTGTTGAATTACAACAGCATGTTTTAACTTTGTACAATAGTTTTTCATTAATTCACCTAGCTTTTTATGTCCTGTGGTGTCCTTTTCACACCATTCAGCACCTTTTGTGTGTCAAACCGGTAATGCCAGGCCTGGGTTAACCACAATACCGGGTGAATGGTGTTGATTTAACACGCTAAAATAATATTCATGCTGGGATTATTAGCCTATGTTAAAATTGTTGTATTGATACTATTATTTTGTGCTGTGTAGAGATTTCTTTTTTGACGAAACATGTACAAAAAGTATTACTGAACAGGAGAGTCGAAGGAATGGACAGTCGTCTTAAAGAGAATCGCTGGACAGGAGGAGAATTGCTCGGGATAAATTTTGTTTAAATACATTGCTCGTATACGTATTAGTAAAAGATTGGTTCTAGTGAGGTATAGGTGACCTAAAGAGGTAACCATTCCAAGAAGATAATAAAAAGGAAGAGATCGAACTAATATCTGTAACTTAAAAAATTCTTATGGATGATGCTACATTTTACTGCTATGTACGTAACACAGAAATTATGAAATGTAGGGTATTTAGTAGTCAGTGAAAGTTTTCTCACATGTTGCTAAAATATTTTATTTTGGCGCTGTTGTGCAACTTTTCTCTCATTATGCATGTTTTATAAATTCATAGAAATGTTATCATTATTTCTCTCACTCTCTTTAATACTTACTATTGTCAGATTAGTATTAACTTTGTGCGGTCCTTTTATATTTTTCAAATTTATCCATGTAACTTTATCCATCATGACTCTGGAATTCACTAAAGGAATAATTAGCACTTCTGTCCAGAGTATATACATTTATTTGTTACAACTAAAATACAGTATAACGGTTTCGACAACTTAACGTTATCTTCATCAGACACTAACTGACATGCTGATGAAGATACTGTTAAGTTGTCGAAATCGTTGCACTGTATTTTAGTTGTAATAAATAAGTGTATTACTGTGGCCAGAAGTGTGAATTATTAAATTTATCCAAACTTGTCTGAATTAATTTACCAAATTACAAATAGCATTTCGGATATAATGATACGTTTTTAGAGATAGAACGTACTACATTAACACCGTCTATTAAAACAGGGGTGAAAATCACGGACTAAAGATTTACCACTAGATGTAGTAGCAAAAAATATCAATCAACTAGCACTCGACATTGGACGAAATTAACCACTGAAAGCATGTCGAGCACGATTCGACATCGGACTGGTATCGATAAAACTAAATGCCATGTTTCATTCGACAAAGAACAGCACAAGGTTCTTGACGAAACTAGACAATATGATAAGGTTTTGTATGTATTATGTAATGTTTTGATCATAATTCTCAAAATTCTCCATTTGAAAACAGATGCTCAGGTTAAAATACTTATCCCATCAATACAAAATAATAATTTATTACACTAATTGTGCTAATTGTACTTTTCAAAATATTTTGTAAAATTATTAAAACATTTTGATTTTCATATTGATTATTGCAGCCTATAGTTATTTATTATATTCTCCTACTTTGGTGGAAGCTGACTTCTCACAGTTAAAAATAAGTTTTAGTTTGAGTCCTGAAAATTTCACTGGGAAAGGGAATCCGAAGTATTATCAAGTACAATATGAGGTAAGATTATTAAGAAGTTACAGTTGTGATTTACAGTTAGTGATGCAGATAATTTAGATGAAAAGGGGGATATATATAACTATGGAAAATAGAACTTATCTTTAACACCTGAGAATGCTAAGGTTACATTGAGTTGCTTGTTTTGCTTTTCAAAACTATTTTAAATAATAAGCTTGGAATACAAAATGCCTAGTTTTGCATACTGATAACGTAGGGAAAATTACAGTGATCAGGACTAAAAAATATTACTGAATGCTGAGGGATAGTACATTTTTTCTTTTTTTTAAAGTTTCCCATGTCGTAATGTACACAAAATATGTTTGCATGATGGAGAACGTTTTCATTTCACTAACTTCTAACACATTGCACAAATTGCAGTTAAAAATTTAGAACGTTCTTAAAACCTAAACAAACGGTTAGCATTCGGACTCGCATTCGATTTGCTGTAGAATTCTTGATGACCCAGCGTCATGAAACAACTGCGGAGCTACTTAATTCACTAGGTACGGTATGCATCAAAATATACAGTACTGAAAGTCGTGAAGCTCAAACGCGCATACAGGTTTGTCAACTCAGCAGAACTAAATCCTCAGATATTCTTAAAAGTGAAAAGGACGTTGCGTTGTACAATTGTAGTTGGAGATTTGTCTCTAGACATAGGAAAAGGTTTTTCACAGTTGAGTATTAAAAATATTTTCGCTCATACGGAAGTGGTCGTGAAGAGGGACCTTGGGTTTGAAAAAAGTGAAAAAAGTATTATTTCACGTGGTATTCATTTCCCCGTACCCATCCCATTCCTCTAATCTCACACCACATGATGCCTACTTGTGAGGTATGTTAAAGTAGAGCATGTCCACCAAGAAACTTTACTGGATTGCGCGAAAAAATATTTTCCTTTTGTCGAAGTCTGCAGCAATCTGTCTTCCCGGATATGCTTTATGATCTGCGAAAGCGATATGAACATTGTCTACAGCGAGGCGGTCCACATTTCGAACAATTACATTACGTATACAAAGCTAAATAAAACAAGGTAATAGTGTGTATGTTGGTTAGTAGTTAGTTTCTTTCAGGAGAAATAAAAGCACAGATGACAACCACACACTTTTCACCTTTTTATTTCGGTACTGTATAGTCATAGCCAAGAAAGTTTAAAGGGGGCATAGTGGCTTAGTTGAAGATCATTTCGGGGGGCGCGATGGCTCAGTGGTAGAGCGTTCATTTTCGGTGCTTGGAGTTCCTGGTTCGATCCCAGCTTGCGCCGTGTGGACTTTGTGGTGGACAAACATCGTGCTCATGCGTTTTCTCGGGGTACTTCTGTTTCCTCCCACTTTCTCATTCCATCAATTGTTTCATCATCATTTACTTGCTTTAATCATTATCCTCCTTAGCCTAACTGGCATAACCGTAGGACGTTAGACTCAAATATTTCCAAGAAGGTTTAGTAAAGCCTAAAGCATACTAATGAAATAATTATTATTAATGAGGAAAATACTATTTTATTTAAAGTTTGCACTTATTTATTTATATATTTTATTCCTTTGGGAAATTGTAAATTAAAAGAAATAGCAAGTCTATTTTCAAAATTTGACCACACGAAATTTTAAGAATGTTGATCATAATTATTAGAAGTTTATATACATAATTTTTATATTTATAGACACTGTATGAATTTCACAAGATCCAGAGAAATGACACACCTCAACTAATTTCTTCAGACACTTCAAGCAAGAACAGTAACATAGTTACTTATACCATTAGCAACCTAACGTCAGGAACATGGTACAAAATTAAAGTAATTCTGATTGATGAAGATGGGAGTTCATACAATGGAGAGAAAGTTCCTACCATGATAGCTGAAACGAAATGCTTAAGTAAGTTATAAACTAAATATTACCTAGATAGTTTTCTGTTTCCTTTGATATCATATTTTATCAGTTCCGGTTTAATCTATGATCAAGAAACCAGATCGTTTATACAAACGAATATAAACAGTAACAACAGACACTTTTTGAAATGTGTACATAATCCAAGTTACTATTCCCCTATAGTTTGAATTACCATTAAATTGTATCTCAGCATCATACATGTATCTAATTACTAATTTGAGAATATCTTACAACGACTCACCAAAGGTAGCCGTTAACCCTGGTCCAGTTAATATAAGTATAACTCTAGTGGCAATACTCATTTATACCTTAAAATATCTTCTGATGTTATATTCACTAAGATGATCACCTTTTTAACGAAATTACAAGTTCATGATAAATATTAAATAATTTATTCTTTGATTACCTTTTAACGTATATTCACACAAACTGTCTTGCAGTCAAACATGTTAAGTTAAGTATATATAAACAACAACATAGCAACCAACAAGCCAATAATATATATTTCTTATAAAAAAATTCTTCTATTATTTTAATTAACGTTATAATATGTATAGTGCTTGTGTAAAAGCACTTTCTGCCCGAAAGATAAACAATTATGAATCATACAATTATGGATCGATACAAAGTATCTCGTTATATAAAATGTCGCTCGATAAAGGAACTAAATATAAAAGTTACATGGGAGCTTGACTTTTATATTTAAGAACCACTGGTCCGTTCATAATAATGACATGATAATAGTTGTGTTCTTTACATTTTGATCGCCCTTCATATATATAACTTCGTTCAGTTACTTCATATAAATACATTTATAATAAAACTTTAATTTCACTATTATTTATCTTTTATCATTAAAAAGTCGTCGCTTACTAATACAATTAACGAAGGATGCGAAATCTAAAGCATAAGAGATAATTACATTCTAAAACATATATTACAATGATCAATAGTTTCATGCATTATTAAAAACGGCCGTGTTAAAAATGGTTAATCTTTCTAGAGCGAATTATATAGTAATTACGTTAGATGACATTTTAAAGTATGTATCATATCAATAAGGTGTCAGGATACAAAAGAATCTTATCCGAGTATCATATAAGATGACGCATGGGTACAGTCGTCGGATAATTAGTTTAATAGAATGAGCCTTATACTGAATATAATCTTTGACAATAAAGTTCCAACACAAATCAACATAATATAAATAACCTTTTTTTTAAAAATCATTTGGAAATTAATATTTGTTAATGAGAATTAAAGAAAATTAAATTAAGTAAAAATCAAAAATAAAATGTAACCTATGCTCGGGCGAGCGAAAAGAAGGAATTAAATTTATTTTCACACAAACAGAAGTCTTAGTTTCCTTCATTCTTATTTATTTGAGCAAGAATGTTAGGTGCAACTAACCTTTTTACCAGCTGCATCCATTTTTCTCTTGTATACTGGGTAGGCCTCCAAACCTTCAACTCATCTATATTACGAAGTCCAATTGACGTACCCGTTTTAGCGTTCAACAATTCAAAAACTTTAGGGTTTATTTCCTTGAAACATAAATAAGGACCTGAGAAAACGTCACAAAATTTATAAATCTTCTTTAACAACGCATTACTTTGTGGGTGTTGTTTAACAAAAATTAAGTCATTGATCTTGATTCGATATTTTCCTTCTTGTAGAGACTCTAATTGAGAATTACGCTTCAAAAATTTGTTGTGTCTTCGAATTTTTACCATATTCACTAAACTTGAAGAATCTACGATTGCCGAATCTTCTAACTTGACATTAACACATAAATTTGAAGATAAATATTCATAAGAATCAATAACTGATATGGGTTTAACCCCTACCACATCAGCTGCAGTCAGTTTAAATTCGTACTCGTGTATGGTTCCAATAAAGTACATTCTATTGCACAATCCTGATTATGTTCCGCATTATTATTTTGCACAGGAATTGCGTGATTGTTTTGATTATGATACGAAGTGCCATCTCTTAAATTAAAGTTACGTCTATCAATACGGTTTACAGTATTTCCAGAATTACGCCATACATTTCGTCTGTTTTGGAACCTACTTCGGTTAAATGGTCTGACATAATTATTATCACAATTAGTTAGGTTAGGTGGATTTACATCATATCTTTGCCTATTCTGATTATTTAAATTTACTCTATTCAGGTTATGTTCCGTATTGTTTACATTACGGATATTTACATTCCGGACAGGTACTGACCTAAGGTTATCTGAATTATTTCTAATTTTACCTACTCCAGTTTGATTATTCTGAGCCTGGTATTGACTTTCGTAATATTGAACAAGCATTAGCAGATAATTGAAACTTATGCACTGTGTAGAAAGCAGAATTTGTTGCAATTTAAAAGGTAGTAGATTTCGGACAGATGCAATCACTCTGGATTCAGATTGTAGTGGATTTACAACTTTTAATTCATTGTAAGTGTTCACAACAAAATCAACAATAGATTTGTGTTGGCGAGGATGAAAAGGTTGGTTTCTAATCATAGCGTCTCTGTTAGCAAGTAAAAGGTCGTTTTCATAATTTGCGATCAACACTGCTTTGAATTCCTCATATGTTTTGACGTGTTCCCGTACTGCTTGAAACCATAAAGAACACGGTGGGAGTAATAAATGAGAGATTAGTTTCATATATTGAGATTTATCTATACACATTATACTGCATTCATCCTGAAATTTTTCCAGGAAAGAAGTAGCATTTTCATTGCAGTTGCTACCACTAAACTTACTCATAGCTCGTATTTCGCTCATTTTTACACTTAACTTTATATTTCTTTCACCATTTCGTGTTAAATGGAAATTTCTACCTACTGTGTTATGCGTGATTCCACCATCTCTTTTCCGCGTGTTATGCGTGGTTCCACCATCTCTTTTCCGCCCATCTATATTCCTTTGTTGAATTCTTTCCAAAATAATATCCTCATCGGATGGGTTACTTGAAGAAGAAGTAACACAAGGTCCATGTCGATCTGCTTCGGGTGGATGCAAGGGCATCTCTTGTGAATGAGGGAACTCCAAACGATCAGTAACAACGTCGTTGTTATATGCATTATCTTTAATCTGTAACGCCCTAATTTCCTCCTGTATGGTAGATATCAATTGTGTATTTGCACGTATTTGGTTAGAATTATCTGTCACCTGAATCTTTTGCTGACGAAAAGAAGATTCTATTACTTCAAAATCTTTTTTTACAATATTGACTTCTTGGATTACATGATTATAGTTATCCTTGCAATCTTCAGATAATTTTTTTAACTTCTCATCAAATTGTAGCGTGATGTCTTTCACAGCTTGGGTTACAGATTGATCTATTTGTTCTAATCGTCTACTCAATTCTTCATACTGTCTACTAGATTCTTCAGATTTTTGCTGTACCGTTTGTTTTAATTCTTCAGACATTTGAGCTAAATTTTGTTCCTGTCACTGTAATGCTATTAGAATTCTGTCCTCTAGTATCGACATTCCAGGTGTAATGGGAGCTATATTCTGCTCATTGTTAACACCGTCAACAGTTTCATTCTCTACTGTCTCACCAATCATGACTTTTCTTATGATTACTCTGCCACTTCTAAGAATGGTTGAGTTAGTATTCATGAACCTTCTTATCAAGGTAAATTCACCCTTACTTTCAACTTCGGGATATGAATTTACAAGAATCCCGGGTGAGGTAAACCAAAAATTTTACAACGACTCACCAAAGGTAGCCGTTAACCATGGTCCAGTTAATATAAGTATAACTCTAGTGGCAATACTCATTTATACCTTAAAATATCTTCTGATGTTATATTCACTAAGATGGTCACCTTTTTAACGAAATTACAAGTTCATGATAAATATTAAATAATTTATTCTTTGATTACCTTTTAACGTATATTCACACAAACTGTCTTGCAGTCAAACATGTTAAGTTAAGTATATATAAACAACAACATAGCAACCAACAAGCCAATAATATATATTTCTTATAAAAAAATTCTTCTTCTATTATTTTAATTAACGTTATAATATGTATAGTGCTTGTGTAAAAGCACTTTCTGCCCGAAAGATAAACAATTATGAATCATACAATTATGGATCGATACAAAGTATCTCGTTATAATCTATATTTTTAAAATCTAAAATATGTATTACGTAATTAAAAATAAATTTAATTCTATTTCTCAGTTCCAGAATCCTTCGACTATGGCTTAGAGGCAAAAGAAGTAACATCAAACACTTTTAGTATCTCATGGAAGGTAGGTTTTTAAAAGTATCTTATAATAATAATCTGATTATTTTAGAACAAGAAGATATTAATAAGTCATATCCAAGTGAATAATTTCTGACGTCACTCCTCGTCTTCTCAGTTTGAAGGGAAGGGGCTGACAAGTAGCCGGATGTTGATAAAAGACAGTGTTGACACGCAAACAAGAGCATCGGTAGCGTAGTCACTGATCTTTCAGGCATACAAGTTGTGGATCCATGTCCATGTGTGCCTACTACGTGGGTTCTCCGGAGCTCCAGCACCCACACAAATAATCTTGTGGGTACAGCGCACCCACAAGATTTTTATTTTGGACCCGGGTTTCAACCCGTTTCTCTTGCATTTAAGTCAGCCATGTTGCTGACTGAGCTAGGGCAGCCTCAACTTATTCTTATAGTATCAACATATTTTACTTTATCACAGCACAGCCCTTTATGATAATTATGACCGGCAAGGTTCGATTTTCCATGTTCGGGCTGTTGATCTTTATATCCAAAGTGGATATAGTGGTCAGTAAAAACAAATACTTAACTCTGCAGGCGGCAGTGATTAGAACGAAAGATAAATGTGGCTTTTAATCCAATAATAAACCAAAATGAACTCATGCGAAGGTTACCTTCGTACTTACCCACCATCACTGACGCATCAATCATTGAGGCGTACAGAGTATGCATAAATACCGACACAAAATGTTAAGAATTTTTATAATGATTTATGTACGAAACGTGGTGAACATAAGTGAAAACAATATAAATGCATAGGATAAATTTTACTTGACCATTAAAGAATTTACATGTCACACCTACTTACGTGTATATTTTGCTAATATACTTCTATTGGTACATATTTATTTCAATGTATTTTCAGAATCTTCTAGCCCATTTAATATATAATAAAAAATAAAAAATAAACGAAGAATTGATTTATAATGGTGTTATATTTTATTGCCGGCTTATATTAAGATTGGTGATGCACGACCACTTAGCACACGTTGGTTCACTGATCACTTCACTACTTTTCATATTGATTATGAGGGATTTTGAGAGGAATTTAGTGTAATTCCGTAGAAGAGAAATTCCTTTTCGTTTTGTCTTCCTATTCCAAAGATGAATTTAAGGCTCAATTCAACTTACACCTCCTCATTGTAGAATTTACGGTGAAGTTTATTGATATATGGTAAATTGATAGTACGATGAATGAATTTGTCTTTTCTCATAACTTTTACTATCTTTTCATTAATGTTGACGTAATTAAATGTGAAGATTCATTTTGTTTATTCACCAGAAGTATACACAATAGATTTTCACAACGTGCGTTCACTCGATTTTACTAACTTGTCTCATTTTTAAGTATATTCACTAATTTTCCACAATAATGTTTAGGTTGTGACACTGCCTTAACTGCAAAAAATATTTATATCATTAATTTTACAAAACCATAGAGGATTGCTTAATTTATCACTGATTATTGTTACACTCGATTTACTTATTTCATCTTCATTTTAGTGATGGCGTCGGAATGCCAAACTTTTGCACCTTCGACACAGAGTGTCTGTCTTCCTACGCCTATTAATGGTAGTTGTAACGTGCCTCGATGGACGCCGTTCTGGGCCGCTGGATATTAAATCCAGGACAACTATATAAAGTATTTGAGGGGTTAGAGTTGTTAGACCTATTTTCTCTATCAAAAGAAATTAACTGGTGTATTATCAAATCTATGGCTAAAGATTATGAATCTGAATAAATTTAGCATTAAATTCAAATATGTTAATAATGCTCTTACGAACTGCATTAGAATTATACCGTTTTATAGGTAATTCAATATCAGGTTCTTTTTAACGGAAAATCAGAAAATTATCTTTTCTTATTTTATTTAGAAAAAACAAAAAATGAACTATCAAAAATGTATCGAAAATACAGAATAAATATTGAAACAATTGAAGATTATTAACAGTTATGAAATATCTTTGAGTATATTCTCCTTTTATACAAGTCAACACGTGTTCAAGTATTTCAAAAAGGTACATTAACTGACACTACTAGATTACTACAATAATATAATAAATCGTTGATAACTAATTCCTTTCTGAATTCCTCCTCTAATTCATATGGATTTTAGAATAATTAAATATATCTCACAATGTGATATAAATTGAATAAATTACTAGTATTTAAATTGAAAAAGTATAACACTCACCATTAGACAATGTCATTATTATGCCTTGTTAAATACCAGCCAGGAGGAGTATTTCACAATATTGCCTCTGAATTCCATCAAATATTCACACAATTAGACACCAATTACAGATATATATAAATTATAATAATATATAGGCTAACACTTGATTAACTTTATGAGAACTTTAACACTTTTAGCCAACTCGGATATTAAATCACTTGAACTTTTGAAGAATTACCATATTCCGATTAAACTTAAATATATGTTATAGAACCAGTATAATTTCGATGTGCCCAGTTCTACATTTCGTTCCGAATGGCCGCTTAGGTAACCCGCAGCGCATTCGAAACTCAGTAGTTCTAAAGTTTTCCTCTAGAGGCGTTGCATATGCCGAGTGTTCGGAAGTTTAACATAACCTCTAGGATAACATGATTTCTCTTTCCTTCCTTTTTTTTATCCAGAATTAAGTGTGTTAAAACTTATCACACGCAACATAGTGAATAATATTAAGATATTATTAGAGAACGTTCTTCTATAGATAATATGTACACTAATAAGTTTTATACTTGTTTGCCATTTAAATAACACAATCATAGTACCAAACAGAATAGAAATAAAACTCGATGACAACGAGTTTTACAAAACTACTTTTTTGAAAACATCATAGCCACTTCACATCTCTTTGTTTCTTGAGCACGTAATGCAAGTCACCACGGCAAAGCGTTGCCAACACGTTCAAGAACAGCACCATTATACAAGGTTTGCGTTAACGTATTATGCATAGAGCCTTATTCCACTTCAGATGGAGTTGACTAGGGAATTTAAACAAATGGAATGGAAGTGATGGAGGACACACGCTCACATAGTGTTCATAAGAGATTTTAACTGAAAATAAATCAATCAACAATTGAGACTTCCCTGAAAACACATACGCTAACACGTCCCGCCATTGATATGCACCCACATAAATTTTGGAAAGGCGGCGCCGTTGTCCATAACTATGCAAACACTGTCAACACTTGTTCCCTTACGCCATACTCTCCTTTCTTTTCCTTATTGCGTTTCTCTAATTTGTCAAATTTTAAAACCGTGGCTCTATGTCATGGATCGACCAGTTAAAATGACTGGTATTAATTTTACCGCTATAGTTCCATTCTTTTATCAATAACCCTCAAATACAATCACCTTATTTATCCATATTGCTTATTAAATAAGCATGATCCACGGTGTGTACAAGTTTTCCAAGCTAATGCTGGGTCCTGTCAGACTCATCTCCTCACTGAGATATACCAGCATGGTATCTCAGCATTATACGGTCAAGACGTAAACCAAGTTGAATTGCACTATGACAAGGCATCTACCCACAATACGAAAACAGCTGGAGTTCTATCGTCACTTGAAACAGAAAACTGGAATTTATGCCTACAATTCATTTCTCTGTCATTCTTGTCAAGAGTCCAGGTGTCAGCTCAATGGTTTCAGACTTATCAGGAGGCGCCTGTTCCTTCGTCGAACCCGAACTGTTTCTGGCCTGTGGATAGCCTATAAAGAGGATCGGGATGCAATATCCATGGTCCAACTAGAAAGTATTCTTCCATCAATGGTAACTCCAATGCCGAACAATCGTCAGTAGATATACAGATCGAACATAACCGGTGGTGGAAACACGGCATCTGCTGTACAAAATTACATATCGAAATATCTTTGTAACAATTAAAACAACAGGAAAGAAAATAAAACATATTGAATATCAACTTAAAATGTTGTGCTATTTAAAACACATTCTTTAAAGCACTGATCAGCGAGGTGGTATTTGTCCCTCTTGCTCTAGTGTCTTGATCTATGACGGCGTCTATTCAAGGGGAATTGTTCCATTACCTTCAATGTAACTTCACCGCACCCGAATTTTGACAAAGACGAGACCAAGACTTTCTTGACTAGGCTTAGTCTCGTCTCGATGTCGTCTCTAATTACAAATGTTTGTGTTGGTCTTATCTACACTAAGTTTCAGTATGTTGATTTTCGGTTTCGTCTCGATTCATAAAAGTGCATGTCAGTCAGTCTGTAATTCCTGAATGAGCTACAAAATACCTAAGATAAATATTTGCTAATTTTCCTCCTAGTCCGACTAATTCGCTGCGTATACTCAACGATAAATCACAATATTTAATGTACATTGTATATACTACAGAGAAAAGATACATCAGTAAAAATTAAAAATGTTATTTTGCAAGTAATTGAGCACTTTGAATGCTAATTACGTATACAGAGGTTGATTAGTTTGTCATAAACTCATTTATTCATTATTTTGGCTGTATGTAGCTCAAGCAGTTTAATTTTCTTTTTAATTAAAAGGACTGGCACATACTAGCAGACGACGTTTCTATGTGTGTGTGTTCTCTCACTCAGAGGATGCATGTGGGTGGCGTGACCTTGATCAGCACTTCTTCAGCCAACCACAGCTCTGTCCGCTCTTACGTCACTCAACGCGTGAATCCCACGCGAACAGCGAGAGCCGAAGAGATTTAGCGGGAAGCAGACTTACTTGGCGCCGAACAGACGAATGCGTAACAGCTTATTCTACACTGCTGCAACTAATACATTGTGTAGTCATGTTCTTTGCATAGTTGAATCTAGTTATATTACATAAGATAAGAAGCATCTAGAAATATTATTGTCATAATTGTCCTATCCTAGTTTAAAGCTATCTAAGTATCAATATAATTAAAATTTTCGAATCGATTGACGAGTATTTTCTGCGATTGTGCATGTCATCCCCTCACGCCTCGTGGTGATTCGTTCAGGTACATGGTGCAAAATTTACTTTTTACTTACTATTTGTGGAATTTGTTTATTTTCGAAAATATGATGCTGAATCTTTTGTGTTTATAAAGGTTGTACTTAGAATTTTTGCTTACGTGTAGTTGGCGTTGAAAGGAGTCGTTTCTTATAATAACTTGTTTCATCGTCAACGCTCGAGCAAACGTCCTAATTACGACTATTTAATATAATGTTTGCTCTATCTGGATTGCCATCCTATGGAGTAAACGTTATAAGTTATATTGAGCCCAATTTGAATATGCTGCTTACCTACTAAATGTCGTGTTTTGACCATCGGTTATGTTCGACCTGCACGCTACCTCTACTGACTTTTGCCTGGCATCGGAGTTTCGATTCCAGGAGACTCCGCTCAAACCGAACCATGGGTATTGCATCCTACTCCTCTTTACAGGCTTGCCACAGGCCAGAAACGGTGCGAACTCGACGAAGGGGCAGACGCCGCTTGAGGAGTCGGAAACCAAAATAGTCCATTGAGCTGACATCTGGACTCTTGACAAGAATGTCAGAGAAGTGAAATGTAGATACCGGTATCAATTCCATTGTTTTGTTCCATACGACGATAGTATTCCAGCAATGTTTTCTCCATGTGGGTAGATGCCTTGTCATGGTGAAGTTCAATCTGGTTCACGTCTTGTCCGTACAAGGCTAAGATATCATGATGGTGCATTTCAGGTAGGACATGAGTCTGGTAGTGCACAGCATGATTTTGAGAATTCGCTCCATCTTTCAGAGACACGGTTTGCCCATGTACCAGAAACCGGCCACAATCATGAACCATTTTTTAAAAACTCTCTCTGTATGTAATGATATGAATTAACACAGTCTGATTGGTAAATCCACGCCTCATCAAGGGTAACAATAAACTTCCACCGATTACCCGCGAGATGGCATTCATACAGCATTCTCCAGTTTCTTTCTCACTTAGTCACATGACACGGTTTCAGGGCGTGCACACTGTTTGGGAACGACCCTTAGGCGTAAATCCCTGTAAATGGCGCAGTTGATTGTCCCCTGCGATGTGTGACATTTGCTGGTCATAGCACTCTGTATGGGTGATTTTCGGAAATCACCATACACCAAACCCCAGGCAAAAGCAGTGGGGTATCTTCATGGAATAACAGCTTCTAGCTGATTCCGTCGGTGGTGAGCCCAGGATTCTATGCCGTATATTTCACGATAATACGATTCACAGTGTGCGCAACGTACAAAAAAATACGTACTTTACATTTTTACTGTACGTGATGCTGTGAACTTAACGTCAGAAAGGGTTACAAACAACTCCTCCCAGAATCAGTTGAGTTTCGGCAGCATCAAACTACGCTTGACGACATTGCCCTACTGCGTGACTAATGAGAAACTGTTGCTTCCTCGTGGTAGTCTCCCGGTAATTGTTTACTTATATGTTGTACGGTTGAACATTAAATTCAGTTCAATATAACTGAACCAACCTCTGTATATAGAGCCTGGCCAAACTTCTGTACACCGCGGATCACGTATAAATACGTGTTTCCCTTCAAAATTTATTTTATTGGTATTCCTTCATACAGTACGCAATCCTGAATTTTTCCTTGAATTTTATAAAATGTAATTTTGGCATTAGATGAAAATGCTCCTTCCTCTTCTGTTACCGTCTTTATCTGAATGCAAGGTACATATTTTTCGTCAAAAATGAAGATTGAAAATCTGTCAGACGATTATACACATTCAATTTGAAGGAGGAATTTAGTAAAAATGACGTCGGACATTTTACTGACGAGGCATTTCACATGTATACAATGGTTTTGGTCAATTCTTGCATATTGTGCACTAAAATTACCAGCTACAATCCACTTTTTTTTCTGAATTCGCGAAAACTATTTGTGAGCCATTGGTTGTATATAAAGAAGACAAGCACACAGGAAACTATCAGGGACTGTAATTACTGAGCTGATTCCATGTAAACAATTTGTGCACAAAGTTCTACCACAAAAGTCTCATCTTGTAAAGTACCCAACTTCAAAGGTTTGCATTTAAGAAAAGACTTTACGGGCCTTATTTCGCAATTGTCTTCGCAAAATTTCCTGATCGCAACGCAACGAAAAACGTGGAAAAGACAATTATAACTGCTATATACATCGTGAAAAAGACAATTATACCTATTATCACAAGCTAAAACGCAAAGTTGCACTATGTTGTTCCAAGTCGTTTCAGATTGAGTCCCTGCATCGTAAATTGATACACTGTAGTGCAATGCAACCACGCTAAAAATGTAATTCAATGTTTTAATATATATATATATATATATATATATATATATATATATACAAGTAGATTAAGTGAAATGTAGTAGGCATGCTTCCTTTATGTATATTATATATTTTGTCAGCTTTTATGCTTTAATGAATTTTATCCAATACATAATGTACTTTCTAATATTCTCTTATTATTGGAATGTATGATAAACCAAAATAGTTTCCAGTGGTGTATGACACATCATTTTTGCAATAAATTTGGAGAATTCATTTTTTTATAATATAGCAAAGTACCATCATTCTTGAGAAGGCATATGATGCACATGGCCAATATTCAATCATATTTCTATAAATTATTTTAGTTTTATGAATGGATTGGTTATAAAGTTTCATCTCTTACTCAGAAAGTTCTTCTTTGTCTTTGTCATAATTTGCTTTAAAACAAAACACTTTTGTTGTTGTTTCAGCCATGGCCATCAAGAAATACCAACTACTGTCAATTGTATTGGTATAAAGTGTACGTGAAAGAAGGTTGGAGGTGGTTTGAAGACTCCATCAAGATAAGACCCACTGCTCGTATGATCCGAAAAATTCCAAATACACTGTACAAGGTCAAAATTCGTGCTATAACTACCAATGGTCCTGGTCCAAAATCCAGCACTCTTGCAATTCAGACCAAGGAAGGAGGTAAATACTGGTTAGATATTCTTTTTGAATTAGATATCCTGCCGGATTTGGTTTAAGAGACGTGCGCGGAAAATTATGTCTCCCAGCCACTTCGTACAAGAAGGGCTGGGGAAGAAATAGATCTGGAACTAGTGGTTAATTATTTTTGTATTAGTTGGGTCCTGATCGACATCTTATGATTTCTTGCACCTGTGTTTCCCAACCTTTTTCAACCTGCGGCATACTACGGGTGTAACTTGAATTCTTGTGGCACACTCATAGCTATATTATTATTATTATTATTAGTATTATTATTATTATTATTATTATTATTATTATTATTATTATTATTTTATTCGTAAATATAAAATACCATGGTATTTTTCTGTGATTGCTGATTTTCTCACAGAGAAGAAAGCTCGATCGCTGGTTTTCCCCCGTGGTAAATCATTATGCCTATTTTTCATTCTAATTTAAAAATTGAGAACAATTGAAATGAAATATAGGACTCAGGTTTCTAAAAATACACTTTCTTTTTCGAAAAGTGTATCGAACCTTTCAATAAGAAGGAAGATCACTAAATAACGGGTAAACAAACTAATCTCTTGTACTTTAATAACACAGATGTAGGTAATTTGTATACATGTTTGCTTTACCGAAAGGGATGAATGATATTTTAAAATTTCAAGTTACAAAATATTCTGCAACAATAAAGAAGCAATAATGGTCATAACAATGATAACAAATACATTTTTCAACGTTAAAAATGTAAAAAAAGTAATACAGTATGAAACTTATAATTTATTAACATCGTTGATCTACGTTACAATTGTTAAATATTTTATGAAGGTTAGAATTGTTCAATAATATTAGTAATGTAACATTATTTCAATAATATCTATTGAAAGTAGCAATTGTTTAATAATAATATATGAAGGTTACAGTTTTTCAAAAATAAGTGAAACGAGTTGGTGCATGAAGCAAAATTAATGTGTAACTTGAGCTTGATGTTCTTTCATAATCTTCTTCAATTGTGGAGTAATAGTTGTTAAACACACCCTCATGTCGTATTCCGTACTTAACAATTGTGACCTGTTCTTACACTTGATTGTGTTCATTGCAGAAAATCCTGCTTTACTTAAGTAGGATGTAGAAAAGGGAATATGAACTTTGTAGAAATAGCTGGATATGATCTCCGGAGAGAAATCCAGAATGATGCCTTGTCTTCTTGTGAGTGCTGGAGCTTCAAACCTTGGTCATTCTTCACATCGACCAATTCACTTTTCTCCTGTACATTTAATTTTGCTGACTGTAGGACAGAAGGCGCAAAGGAGTCCCTCACCCAGTCAAATAAATTAAACTCAAGCGTAGGAAAATACTTCTCAACATTGGTACACAACAAAGACAATGTGTCTGAATGAGTAGAGGTCTGCGCGGATGCGGATATCCGCATCAAAACGGGTATCTGCGGATATACATTTCATTTCTGTGCGGATAGCGGATAAAGTTGCGGATATGGTTTCTTAGTTCTTTTCCCTACCTAAAAAAAAAAAAACGCTATGAAATTTGTGATGATGGTGAAAAGAGCACTAAGAAACGTTTGTTTTGAATTATAAGTTTTAAAACCGGTTGAAAAATAAATAAAATCAAAATAAGTGTGTTTGAAGCTTGTGACTCAGTGAGAGCAAAAGGAGAAGAAATGACAGAGAGTTGTCCTTTTATTGCTCTTTTCAATAGCTATTTAAAATGTGTTTTTAAAAAAATTCGAAATTATGACTATTATAGAATATGTAAATTGTATATATTTGCTACCTCATTATCTGCGGATGCGGGTACGAATACAAGATTGCGGATGCGGATGCGATATTTTATATCCGCATAGACCTCTAAAAATGAGTGTTGAGAGGTTTGTGTCAATCTTACATCACTTTGTAATCTCAAATGACACATTTGCTTTGTTTTCTAATTATGACGTCCCAAAATGAGAGTTTCTCCCTAAATGAGAAAATTTTGTCACTTAAGGTTAGGATATATTCCTTTTTTCCCTGCATGCATTTGTTCAGCGTATTCAATGTTTGGAATATGTCGGTAAGAAAAGTAACTTTATTGCACCAAAAATCATCACTAAGGAAATCGACATTTTCACTTTCTTCTGACAGAAAGAATAGAAGTTTTTCTTTATGTACATAAAATCTTGACAATACACGACTACGAGACAACCACCACGATTTCGTCGCGGCCCATTCGCGGCACACCGGTTGGGAAACACTGTTTTACACTATACTGAGTACAACCATCTGCACCTTTTGCATGGTAGAATTTTCAGTATACATGCTTCATACTTCTTGATGAGAGCTTTAAAAGTCTTTCATTCTGTAACTTTTAGTTCAGGAAATATTAGGAAAGGCGGTTCATTCATTGTATGTTTAAAGGAAGCATCAATATCGAGGCCATTTGTCCCTGTTAAAACTTTTCTTAGTCTTTATCTTAATTGTTATTGCTATTACTAAACGCAATTACAATCCAATAACAAAATTATCTAAATCATCTTTATTACTAAGGTAACTAAAACCTTTATATCCTAAGTCCAAGACTCGGAGTCATCATGTACAATATTCGATAACAATCTGAGTTTACACAGAATTAATTCATGATTCTTTTTCTTGTTATTATATCTATTACTGTCTTTAGCACGTTCCTTCTAGTGTAATGTAAATAGTTCCTATTAACATACTCTGCCTTTCTTAATTTTAACCATATCTTCCACACTTGTTTTTTCTCCATTTTTTGTTTCTTCCCTGATTTTTTCTTTCTGGCTTGCTATCCATCCACATTTTCACATCTCGTCCTCTTCTTTTCATTTTGTTTGGCTGGATTCATGTGACTTTTTCCTTTATGGTTTCCACCAATCCGGAGAATTTCTCCAGTTACGGTTCTTTTCCACACTCGAGTATCTCTATTTACTGCATTTTTCTTGTTTTAACGTCGGTCATTTGTTTGACATCTTTTGCTTTCTAGAATAGAGTTGCTGAATGCCGTTCTTGTAGAAATTTCTCCATCTGGGGTAAATCTTCTACATCCTATTGTGTTCTAAAATATGTCTAATAGTGCCTGTTTTGGGCACAATGATTGATAATTCTCTCACCACTACCTGTTTGATCAACTCTTAAGAAGTGTTAATTCGAGAACAGGTTCCGTCCAATTTTTCTTGTAACTAATTTAGCCTATCTTCCTTCTGTTGACCATCCTAAAGATTATTCTCCCTAAAATCATCTATATCCGTACTAACCAATGCTGATTCTTGTGATTCGTCCTCACACCTATTGTGTTCTTCCTTTAAGAAGTAGTCAAGATTTCTGTTGTTCTGTCTTCTTTTCCTCTTTTCTTAATACTAGAAACTGAATTATTTTCAGATAGCATACCCTATTTTAGACACTCATTATCTATAGTACTTAATTCATATGCAGGGACTTCTTCCGATTGTATCTCCTGCTCTTCCACCAACAAACCTTTTGCGTCAACTTAAAACTTCGATGAGTCAATTCTCTGAACCGATGAGGTGGCAACTGGAAGTGCATTAGAACACGTGTGTGCCAAATGATGCAACCTAAAACCCGGTAAAATTGCTTTCCTCCTCCAGGGCATAATTCTGGTATAGTGCGTCGAATTTTCAAGCAGCTTATGCATCTGTTAATATATTTGACAACAAAATGTAGTTGGATCGAACCACCGCAAGATGGCTAGCAGAACGCAAGAAAAGAGATGCAAGGATCTTGGAATTAGAAGTTGAATTCAAGCACATACAAAATGAAGAAAGTTGACCTGGAGATAAACTTTGGATAATCATGTGCAGCAACCACAACCAAAAGTGGCAGTCTCCACTACGAAATGTCCAATGGCTGACACATGTTCCTCATAAAAGGACTTACAATATACTCGTTTAAAGATAAAAGAGGGTACTAAAATATATATCTAACACAAACACGATGGAATTAATAGAATAGGAGAAAAGGTACATAATATTAAAGCAAAGATTACGATAAAGCTAAAATAATAAATAACATGAATCAAAATTGAAAACAGAGAAGAACTTATAGTAATAAATTAAATCAGATAAAACTTGAATGGAAAAGTCTAAGAGAATGTTAACTATTCTGGTCTCAAGAACAAAGACGGCAATGAGGTAATCAAAAACAGCTATCCATTAAACCTGAGAAATATTATTACTCAGTCCTAAACGTTCTCTGAGGTCTGAGTGTTCTGTTGTTTTAGTTGTTGAGTTGAGTTTAACGTCCCGGTGTTCTGAATATCCTACAAGAATGTACCTGACGCTCAGCAGGGCGATACGGTATTCACAATACTGCCGGTTGATCTCATGCACCAAACAAGAATGTACAAGATGAAAGTGTTCCATACGCCAGGATCTCTCATCTCGGTAACTAGTACGCAATGACGTCTGCCAATTCCCCAAAATATGTAACTATTATTCAGGCAAATAATGAAATTCATAATCTCTCTTAAGCTCAGTGTCTGTTACTCAATCCAAACAGTTTAATGGTAATAGTAGTAAATTGAACTTAATTGAATTCACTGAACTCTAAGCGTTGAACGTTAAAGGCTTGTTCTTCTATTTCAATGAAAAGTCTTACATCCTTTATATGTGACGAAGGAAGATTTTTTCAACAAAAATAACTATTCTTCAATTTGATATGATCTTTGCTTTTCTTGATGAGCATGATTAAACTTATCATTTGCGTAAGATTACGACACATGAATATAAACGTAAGTAAATTCTATGATTTACATAATTAGTCCCCCACTTACTTTAATCTCGATATGCAAGTTAGTTTCCTGAAACCCGTATTGTACAGTTATTGAAAAATTAATTTTTTAATAATTTATCTTTTCAATTATTTTCGTCATTCAATACTATATTCATGCAACATGCAATCTGCGTTAGCCACGTCCAGCTCTTATAACGATAGTTATACTACATTATTTCTGGAAGCTTGAATAAAAATTATCAGATATATCGTTAGAAATGTTATCATGTGTATGTTTTATATTGTAATTATGTTATATCAGTAAGTGTGAATTACTTTGTAAGCTACGTTCTTTGGAAATGTCTCTTTGGTTATGTCATACCTACCATTATTCACATATTTACTTTGGTTATTAAATACTATATTTCCCTAAAGGAATTATCGTAATTTTGTTGTTTCCCAAAGAATGCATTTATGAAGAGAAAGAAAACAACAAACTTTCAACGTTAATTGGCTATACAGTCTCAGCGCGAATGAAAATCCTGGAAATAATTTCAACTTCTGTTCTTAGATGGCTTACAAAGTTCATACTAAAAGATGGTTTCCTTCTAAATCCACTAGGCTGCAAGCAGAAAAGAGTTAAAACTGTGGTTTCACACTGAAACCACTAGGCCGAAAAGGCCGAAAAGGACCACTAAGTAACATGCATAATCATGCTATAAACATTGTTTCCAACAATACACATTTTGATACCATCTTTTTCGATTTATCTAAAGCCTTCGATTCCATTGATTATCCATATCCATTTTACAAAATCTCCAATAGATTCGGTATTCATGAGCCGCTCTTATCTGTATTAACTAGCTACTTCAAAGGTCGAACCGAGAGTCGCTTTGACTAAATTAATTACTAACCCTCTACCTGTAACATCCATAGTGCATAGTTTATATTTGGACCACTCGTATTCATATTGTACAGAGATCGTTTAGCTAGTCGTTTCAACTCAACTTCTAAGGGAAACTAGGGGCCGCGGTGGCTCAGTGGTAGAGCGTTCACTTCTGGTACATGGGGTCCTGGGTTCAAACCCTGTTCCCGCCAAGCGAACTTTGTGATGGACAAACACCGTGTACGTGGGTTTTCTCGGGGTTCTCCCGTTTCCTCCCACTTTCTTCATTCCACCATTTTCATTCATTACTCATCATCACCGTCTCCTTTAGCCTAGCCGGCATAACCGTGGGTACGTAAAATTCAAAAATTTCATTTCATTTTCTAAGGGAAACTAGTTATTTGCAGATGACTGCAAAATCTTCAGGGAGACCACTGTACAGAAGACCCCGAACAACTTCAAAATGACATAATATTTTTCTTCTCGATGTAAAACATGGCTTCTAAACGTGAATACCGATAAGAGTATATCCACAAACCTTTCCCTAAAGAAAAATATTGCTGAATCTGAAATTGTGTCCGTAAATAAAATTTAAAAATAACATAAAAATGCTATAATACAGAGCTAGAAAAATGATTTTTGTATAGTAAATATATTAAATTTTCTTTCTATTCAGAGTTGTTGCAGCTTTGTTCATGTGCTGCTTAGTATTTTCTTCTAAAATAGGAGAGCTTGCCCTAGTTGCAAGCAGTTCCTATATTAGACTGAACAGATTTTTCCTATTCTATTTCCCTCTGGACAAACTTTTCTGGAAGAATGCCTGTCTCGGGCTATATCCCTGACCATGTTGAGTGTGGCTTATCAGTGGAAAGTCCTGCCTCCTCGGAGGAAAAATCTTTTGAAATCATCACTATCTGTGTGTGTTCTTCTGATATTTCTTTATTGTTTTACATTTTATTTCCTATACTTGGAAAAAACACTTTTTGGAACAGCGATTTTTTTATCAATATGGGAAATTTGAAATTACACTATTAATGACTCACTTTTGTTTACTATGGTTTGCCTTGATTCTTAATTGATTATTTCGTTTCAGTACATTATTTGGAGTCCCGAAAATATAATAAAAATGCATATGTGTCCAATATCTGTTCCTACTCACCTAATTCATACTATTTTACGAAAGCTATGTAATAATCGAAATTATTTCCAGGACACATATATATCTATTTTTTATTTTATTTTATAAAGCCCCATCTGCAGTTGTGAATCTTCGGGAAGGCAACAAGAACATAAATGAAGTGGAAATTTTATGGGATGAACCGAAAGTGAAAGGAGGGAACATCAGTTGCTATGAAGTACAATACAAGGTAAGACATAATTAAGGTTATGACAAAAATACCGTATAACTTATATCAACATATACCTTGACTTTTTGTTCAAAATTAAATATTTATACTTACCCCTTTTATAATAATAATAATAATAATAATAATAATAATAATAATAATAATAATAATAATAATAATAATAATAATAATAATAATAATAATAATAATAATAATGGTGTAATAGGGTCATTTAGGGATATATCGACACTTTTAACTTCTGACAACGCTAGTGATCATACACACACGCGAGAAGAAACATTCAGTACATGGAAAGTACATGTGTGTCGGTTCTCAGCGACAAGTTGCATATGCAAAGAAATTAATTTTGCCTGTTGCAACGGAAGAAGAAGCCTCTACAATATGTACATAAAGCTTATTTAAGAAAAAATCATGTTATTATTATAAGTTTCAGCAAATCAAAAATAAGGTAAAGCGGTAATAAATGTTGATGAAAGGAGGTAAAGAATTGGTATTATGATAGAGTATACACTCTGTATGCATGTGTGACAGGCTGACACATTGCTTGTTACAGTGACAACTTGTGCCAGATTTTGTTGATGAATTAGAGGATAAATCCACAGTAATTGTAGGGAGATTTCGACATCTAGTTGCTTTGTTATAAGGAAAGTCATCAGACAGAAGAACTACCGTCTGGTTCAACTTAGTGTATACATCATCATCATTATAGCAAACACTCTTTCTCAGCTTCTGGGTCATTAAGTCCGGTATAAGCATAATGATAAAGTACCTTTGGTTTTAGATGAGTACAGTACACGGGTCAAAGATCCTGATGTATTAAAGAAAGCCTCTAATGCTGGTATAAAAGTGTTATCTCCCACTACACTGTACTCAAAATTTGTCAATTCTTAATCTGTCTTTCTTCCGCAGATGAAAAACAATTTCAACTTATCTTATGGGAACTTTGTTCGTAGGAACCCTTGCAAAATGTTGTGAAAGAAGACTATGAGAAAGTCAGTTTCAACTGGAAGAAATCAGCCTCTCTTGGATTCTTAACATATGGATTCAGAAAATGATTGTACTAAATTGTGATTTTCGATGATTGATTACTATGGGTAGCAAATACTGAAAGCAATACGTTGGATAACTGGTGTAAAACAAAGTTCCTTTTTAACGAGCTTACATTGTTTCAGTGTTCCTCTTGAATTTCAACTCAGGTTGTAATGAATCGCAGCAAAGTTTGCAAATAAGCCATACGTAGATAATAGCAACCTTAGAACTAGTATTTCATTGCGTTTTATGTTGCTTATACTCCAAAGATGTGAAGGATTCCATTGTTTATATAGTGTCGACATCTCGCATAGTAAGTGTCAATTTCTCCAGCAAGATTCCCAAAACCTACTAATCCAAAGCAGTCCGTTTATTTGTTCTTGTACTTTGAAATATTTCATTTCAGGGAATGGATTTGTGTTTCCTAGCTGGGACAAGGATTACTGTCATGCATTATTGCTTTTGCACAGTAAAATTATCATAACTTTTAGAGTAGTATCGACTTGTTTCTGAACGTGTCGAAATGTCCCTAAATGACCTTATATTGTTTTCACATTTCGGATGCCTATTTCAGGCTTACATTTCAGACAGAAGGAAGATATAATATGATTCAATCCCATCATTAAACTATAGCGTCTAAAGTTTGCTTAAAATAATGGTTCTTAGCTCTATAATACTTACTGCACAGTTATTTTATTTCACGTGATTTCTTACAAATGCAATAAATATTTATAATCATGACCATCATTTTTAGAAAGAAAAAAATAGAAAACAAATAAGCACTGTTTTTGATTTTTTTTCTATCTGAAAACAATCATCTTTAAAACACCAATTTCTCTGATAGTCTAACAACCATTGAATTGAATTTTGTGCTGCTCAAAAGGGACTGAACCAATATAATTTCTTTTAGTATCCTTCGTACTGCTCCTAACATTTCTTAATTGGTTTCCTGTACTACTTACCTCACGGGTGTCTCTGACGAGGATAAGGGGCACGCGTCTTCCCCATCATTTTGTGTAAGAAAGGAAGTGGATAAAGACTAAAAATATTTATATTGAAAATGATATAAAATGTAATATTTCAATTTAATATCCCAGTCTGATTATTTTCCGGTCTAACTCTGTAGAACAGTGTTTTATCTAGGCATCTTAGGAGGGAAAATTCCCCCCAAAGTTGTAGAATTCTCCCCAAAATTTTTGAAGATATAGGTATAGCCGGTTTCAAATATATATATTTCCGGTTTCAAATTTAACGTGCAGTTTTTCCACTTTGCGAGTTTTCAGTCGATGTCCTTTTTCATATTCCGCAAAAAGTCATATTTTTTTCATGGTACCATTTTTATGGTACCATTTCCCACCTCATCAGCTTTTTTCGACTTTCAACAGGCTATGGAAGTTCTTTCATCAGTCACCGAAAAATCAAACAAAGTTAAAAGTATTACAAGCTATCATGAATGATCCTAGTCTGGAGCTTGTGAGGGTAGGAGACAGTCGTTGGACGTCTCACTTTCGAGCTGTGAAGGTCCTTGTTGACTGTTTGGCAGCAATCGTAGTGACTCTACAAGAAAAATACACACAGATTGCAAGGATTTATCATCAGAGGCAGAGGGATTGTTGTTAGTAGTCCAGAACAAAAAGCTAACGGTCTTAATGTTCGCTATCTTGAAAGTGTTGAAGCTAATTAATCCCTTGACTAATTTTACAGTCCGAAAAACACTTGCTCTTAATGATTTACCGATGAAAGTATCAGTAGCAACTTCTCTTTTCAAGGATGAGTGATACATCGACTTATTTGAAAGCATTTCATAGGGGTCAGAAGAAAGTGATAGAAGAAAGTGTAAGTATTTCTGGAGACATATTTTCAAGATCATGATAAACTCCATAATAAAGTTGTGCGGCCATATGTGATAACTAGGGTTCTGAAGTTGAAGACCTAAAAATTGCCTAAAAAGGACCTATAAAAAGACCTAAAATATCTTTTAAAAAAAGAACCTAAAAACTGGAAAAAAGGACGTAAAATAAGACCCAATTTAATTAGAATTACATATTTAATGAATATAATGCTCAAGAAATACAAGTTTCTGGTAGTATACAATTTACCGTTGAAAGAAACTTTATCAATAAAATGCTTTACTTTGTCATTCAATTTGCATTTTTGTTATATTATTTCTGTTGTCCAAGTTAAATCCTGCATTTTAAACACTTCTGGAGGACAACTCGAAGTTGGACACTTTTGGAGAAGGCCAGAACACAACATTGACCCGTAACACTGCAATTATAATTGATCTGTGTATCAGTTGGCACGTAATAAAAAATATTTAAATAATTTGTGCTTTAAATTGTAGGTAAAGAACAAAATTACTACCTCGCCGGACATTAATTCGGCAGCCTTGAGCAGCAAGACGTACGAAAATGAATTTTTATTAGGTCTTTCTCAGGAGCGGCTCAAAGTATAATTTTCACCTGGGCAAAGAGATTTGTTACCCCTTTCCTAGTCCTAACCTATGGTTTACATTTTATTACAGTGATTTTAATAATTTAGAAGACTTTTTTCAGAAGGATGTAGGGCGGGTTCTAATGCAATTCTGAGTTTCAATACAGTCTCAAGCAGCCAGTGGCGTATTTAAAATTTTGTTTCGGGGAGATATGCACTACACAGGTCACAAAATCTCCATTTGCAGGTGCAAGAAAATGATTTTTAAAAAAATAATTCGAGGAGGACTTCAGTCCAATAGTCCCCCTTAATAGACTACTCCATATAATCGTTACGGTACTGTCTGTAACGATTCCCGCCATTCAGCTCTAAACATACAACACATAGCGTAGTGCTACGAGACTCCCTTACTAGGTTTAACTTTACTAGGCTTAATGTTAGGCATGTTAACGATCTCTCCTTCTTCCACAAACTGAAGTTCAAACTAAAATAAGAAAACTTCCCCAATCTCACACTCCTGCTGGAGGACATTGTTACACCTCCTTATCTGACTTATGGTCGTTGAAGATCTAGTTTTATCAGTCCAGTTGTTGAGGAATGTGTTACCTTTTAAATTTTCTTTACTAAAGAAAAGGTGTTTAAGAGGTAGTGGTGATTCGAGTTAATGGCCAGTAAATTTATTGTCGAAAGATGAAGTGCAAAACAAAAACCATTAAGACCTATTAAAAGCTTTAAAAAGACCAACAAACAAAAAAATCGTCGAAAAAGGCAAAAAAAGGACAAATAAAATCCATCATTTTCTGGCCTACAATGACGCAAAATGAACATATTATTTTAAGCCTCGTACTCGGGCACTTGTAAGAAAGGGGATTTTTCCTCAGCTTCCGGGCCCTAGTGATAACGTTGCTAGAAAATTTTGATAGAAGATTTGGTGATATGGTTGACAAAACTTCCTTATCGTCCCTAGTGTTCAACTGTAGTGACATTATGCCTATGAATAATGCAATACAAGTACTCAAGTCTTTGTGTGATTTTTTCTATGAATTTTGGAGAGTGTGTAACTGAATATAAGGGTTTTCGTTCAATTTTAAAGAAGTTTCAAGAGAAGAATATGAAGTTGAGTGATATCTTACGTAAACTTCAAATAGATGATAATGAGGACGGTTTTCCTACACTACAACTAGGGATGCGCACAAGACAAGATTTGTGGCTGTCTCGTCTCGAAAATGTGCTGTAAAAGTGATGTCTCGACTCGAAAAAATGTATATTTCTGTATTGGAAGAGCCGTGTCTCGACTCGAATTTTGTCAGGAAAATCCTGTCTCGACTCGTCTTGTGCGCATACCTAACTACGACATCTAAAGTGCTGCCAAAATGTCTTGAGCCGTGGCAGAAATGTGAACTAAAGCTCACCCTTGACACACCCACAAGTTGAGCCAATAAGGGTTCAGATGTGCTAAGCGAGAGAGCCTCAGCGAAAGGGAGTGGAATTCCTTCAGCCGATAGCAGCGCTCTGAACGGAAGATTAGGTGTCAAGTCAATGTGGTACATTTATAGCTACCATACTAAGTGTGTGTGTGGAAAGTTGAAAGATCATTCTCAAATATCGTATGAATTTGTACTAAATTGAAACAACTTACACCACATCACTTAAGTTCACATGTGTGGTGAAGATTCATGAAAGGTCCTCGTGAACTGGAACTTTTCCATATAAGAAATATAAAAATCTAGTATAATACACTTCCAAGAAGAATTGCACTGCCTTCTTTTAAAACTTAAAATATAAAATATGTTAGTTTATTAAAAATGTGCATTTAAATATTTGGTTCAGGAAAAGGTAAGAACCTTCTAGATTAGTATTAATATTTTAATAATTGAATAAATATGAATCTTTATCTGATCAAAATATTATTAGTAATTAAAATTGTATATAGAGAATACTTATATTTCAATAGTTAAAAATTAATGTATAGCAGTGAAGAAGAAAATAAGACGGTACAGTTCTCTGAAATTATATTGACGACAAAGTATTTAAAGGTATATGGGTTGCATAAGGTACATTCATGTCGAAAATGATTGTCGCATATCTACCTTCTTGTAGAAATATAATTTTGAAAATGAGTTTACAGGGTACTTTTAATACTGATACTATGTGTATAATCGGGAAATGTATATTTGTGGAAAATTTCATAGGAAAAGAATTATAAATACAAAAATTAGAATGAGTAAAACAAAATGCTACTAAATGGGGAAGAAAGCTTTATTTCCGTTTTATTGTTCTTATTCACTGCTCTTTTGACATTAAATATACCACATACATCTCTTTGTCGACTATACACATACTAACATTATAGGAAATGCCGGTCGAATTCGTTATCAAATTATATACAACAACATATTTATAGACATGCGACAATAATTTTGGACATGAGTGTACATTGTAACTTTCCACGTTTTTAATGGGCTCCCCCATAGAACATCAGATTTCCCCCTCAAGAAAAACCGAGGGGACTGGATAAAACACTGCTGTAGAAAACCCAGTAAGTAGTACTTTTACTAATAAAATGGCAAACGGTTGAGCATTGATCAGACTTATTTTTCTAGTAAATCTTTGTTCGGTATCAGGAAACGTTAGTATGTTGTTCCCTATACAATACACTACTTTAGAATTGTTACTGTTACAGAACTTCTCTCCCACTATCTTGGACACCTTACGACGGTAATACATAGTCCACTTTAAAAGTATTTCATTGTATTTGAGATAGTAAACATGAGATAATGAATAAAATACAATAAATATAATATAGTAAAATATAGGATAGATAGAATAACGATAATAAATGAAATATAGTGTATATGAGACACTAATTATGAGACTGTACATATAAGGTAGTAAGATAGAAGATACTGAGACAGTAAGCATAAGATAAATATACAGGAAATATAAAGATTGTGAGATAGTGTGCGTATGTGACAGTAGCTTTAGGTCGTAAATACGAGATATTAAATATGTGACTGTAATATGAGATAGTGAGTCTGACAATAACATTAGGAGATAAATGTGAGATACTAAATAAAAAATGAAATGAAATATTTAAGTTTTACGTCCCACGGTTATGCCGGTTAGGCTAAAGGAGACGGTGATAATGAGAGATGAGTGAAATGGTGGAATGAAGAAAGTGGGAGGAAACGGGAGAACCCCGAGAAAACCCACGAGCACGGTGTTTGCCCACCACAAAGTTCACTTGGCGGGGGCTGGGATCGAACCCGGGACCCCAAGAACCAGAGGTGAACGCTCTACCACTGAGCCACCGCGCCCCCCTTGAGATACTAAATAACAAACGAACCATAGTATCATTGTTATTTTGACTGTCCATAAGTTAAAAATCTGCAGATACGTTGTAAGGAGTTATAATTTTTATTCTTTCTTGTTTCAGTGTTTGCGCTACATAGCAACATGCCCTGAGTCATGTGAAGAATATTCAGGAAAATTGAATGTTACGTCCACATCTGCAACGCTATATGGATTAAAACCCTTTGCTCAATATGAGATCACAGTGACAGCTTATACCGTGGCCAAAGGACGCTCTTCAAGGATGTTGATCGGGACCCAAGAAAAAGGTAAGTCCACAACTATTTCATTAGTTGTGTTTTCAACCATAATCACCCGAGGAGTATCTTCCTGAATGAGCATAGACTAATGCCTAACTTCGCATACAGCCAATTCTATATGTCATTTCACAGAAGATTAGTATGAGACTGGGAATTCTGGAGTAAAGCTGGAATGAAGGGGTTCCATAATATCACCTCCACACTATTATTTGTCCTTAGTACAAGACAAAGAACAGTTATAGAGACTATCAGCTAGTTAACATTGTATTTCTTTCGTACACAGTATAAATAAATAAATAATAAACCATCTATTTCAACAGAATAGAAACTATCAAGCATTAACCATGAACAATATACCTTTTAGCGCCATAAAAATTCACGTCCCTCAAAAACTACACATGAAAATTTACCGTCAATCATTTAATTTCTTTCAACTCAATGTTTCCTGTTGATTGATTGATTGATTGATAGGTATGTCTCACCTTTGCACAATATTCAGTAAAACAAAAATTTAAGTTTCAGAGTTAATCATATTTGTTGAGTACATTTCATTTCTACTTTCTGTTCTGCATGAGGAGCCTTAGACACTTTGTAGCACATTTTCCATCTTAAAGTAGAAAAAGAATTCCTGTTCTGGCTAATCTTTGCAAAAAGAGAGAGAGAGATATTAAGATTTCAAAGAAATTTAATAATTATTATTTTCCCAACAATTGCAGTTCTTTCAGGGCCGATTTTCGCATATCATTAAATTAAACTAGCAACTATAAAACACTATTATTTTAGTACGAATATAATCACCTGATGTCTACCGGCCATCTAGAACTTCACCAATGCTTATTTGCGCTATACAAAGCTTCACTATTTGTACTTAATTGTAATTCGCTGTATAAAATATAAATTAATCCAAGAGATTCATAAAAATCAATTATACATATAAGTATGTGATCTATACGGAATAGTTAAATACAAGGATACGGTTTAATTACTTTTTTCTAAAATTTTAAAGCACTCAATAATACTTGTAATGTTTCCTCATCGAAATTATTTTTACCTGCCAACAGCATTATTTAATTTTACTTCTAATACCAGGCGAACAACATTGGACTATAAGTGTTTCATCATTTAAGCACTAAGAAAATATTAATAGTTTAGAAGAGAAAAATAAATGTTTGTGTAATAAAGTAACTAAAATAATGTAAATTTTAGATAGTAGTCTCAACTGTGTTACAATGACACATTACTGACAATGGATTTTATCCGATTCGTAAATAGTATATAGTGTTCATCAAACTTCTACATAGAAATATAATATATTCCGGTCGTGTTATGTATCATATTTCCCTTAATGAAATTGCGAATGACTCAATTTGGTTAGCTGATTTGCATTGGTTTTCTTAATGTTTGTACTCTATAATGTTTGTATCTGTTAATGTTTGCACTCTGATACAGACAGGTGTAAATAGCTTTTCTCCGACTTTCCATACTTACGCATAGCATTGTTTGGAAATGTAATAAATAAATAACTACATTAGCAAGAGTGTCAAAAATATTACGAGTTTTAAAGAACCTACACACACACACATTTAAATTTATTTCAAATTGGCTGTCTTTCCTACTACGCAAAAAACATTTCATGTGTAACAATTCTAAATATGAAGGACTTAGGTACTTTTTTAAAAATAATTTCACATATATTAATGCGTCATTACAACGAGAAATGATGTACACTATGTATATAGCAACAGATTATGCTTCTTGAATTCTAATAACAAAAAATTAAAAATTTTCAGTTCCAGATATTGCACCAAGTGCAAATAACAACTCAGTTGCCAGTCGTACAAATACAAGTTTTACTGTCAACTGGCTTCCGCCTCCTAATTGTTCCCAAATCAACGGATTTCTCTACGGCTACAACTATGAAATTAAGCGGAAAGATGAAAACAGAACGTTGTTGTCTGGGAAAGTGACAAATACTACATTAACCTTCAATAACTTATTGCCTTACACTGATTACAAAGTGAATATCTATGCATTATCCTCTGCTGGGTTAAATTATCAATACCCATTGACCATCACTGCAAAAACTAAACCTGCTGGTGAGTATAGTATAAGTTAATTTATTAGTAGAATTATGATTATGATGTTCATGCCTACTAGTTAAGTTTTCTTTTAATGTGTCCATATTTGGAGAAAGATAGTCTGTTCACAAAGTTATCAACATTGTTTAAGTTTATATGATCTTGAAGCTTTGCTGGCGTCTACTATTAATCCAATGTTCTCGGGATTGCTGCCACAGTGAGTAGTGCTGTGCTAAGCTTTCGTTACCATACTGCGGCAACACCTTCAGAGCTATGTGAAGATATTGCCGCTGTATGGTAACGAAAGCTCAGGACAGCAATACTCACTCTGGCAGCAATCCCGAGAACATTGGATTAATTGTTTAAGTTTGTTTTACCCGAAACATACATAATATACCTTAGAAAATATTCCAGTACTATTTTATCACATAAAATCAAGATATGTGGCCCACAAAATAATCCGTGTGTTCGGAACAGCTTAAGAACTATATAAAATTCATGTAAACAATGTCATGTTTCTTGTATCCGTGAGATATTTTAAACCCTATACCTAACAAAATGTTAGCGTTGCCATATGCCGTATTTTGTACGGACTGTTTGTATTTTGGATCCGTGTCCTTGTCCGTATCGTACAAAGCATGAAATAGGAAAGTGTCCGTATTTGACAGTTTTTGGAACTCATCGACAATTTCCGAGTCGGGAATCGCTAAAATAATAAACAAAAAAAATTGTTTTTTTTTTAAATCATATAACTTATATTTTACTTACTATTAATGAAGTAGGTTATGCTTTTAAAAAGTGTGTCGTTTTTCCATTCCAGGGTTGTTTTGGTTAGATTTAATATATGTAATCTAATGGCATGATTTATTATATTTCTGTTAATGAAAAAAATATAAAACATGTTAGTTTCCAATAGTGTTTTAAGTATTACAGTAAACAATTGTGTGATAACCTAAAAAGGTGATTTTTAGATAAAAAATTTCAAAATATTTATTCAGTGTTTGGACACTGTATCTTGTATGGGTCTTCATTTTGAGGTTTTGTCTATATTTTGGATCAATCACGGCAACCGTACAAAATGTTCAAGTAGAAGATCAAAATCTGATTTTAAAAAAATTAAAAAGAATAACCTTGTGTTATTAATGTAAGTTTTTTCTTTAATTGACCATATTTATTTTTTCTTACTTAAGTTAGTTTCAAAGCCAAAATTATTAATATATACATAATATGATATTTATGTAGATAATTTTCCAAGCTACAAACTTTCAACATTATTAAATTATTTAGGAATATTCACTCTCTTGTAATTTCAGAATTATGTATTATTTAAAAACATCATTAAGTATTTTGGACCCTCCCTCCCGCAGGACATCAAAAAATGCCACTTTCTCACTATCAATCAATACCAGTGTAGAAAGTTGTGAAGTGAATAATCAACATTTGAATGGAACTGTACAAAAATAACATTTACGATTTCAGTTGGAGTAGTAGTCTGAAGAAGGAAGTGATATACTTCCGAAACTGTAACATTTCTAGTTAATTTATAATAAAGATTATAGACAGCCTTGTAAGAAAGTTGTATTTAGTTTGTGACAAAAATATCATGTTTATAATAAATAAAATCGCATCACCGTCAACTATGTTTTGAATAGTATTAGGGGAGACCGGCCCAAAATGGCATACCAGGGTAAAATGGCACACTGGCTGTTTTCGAAAACTGTTTGATTAGAAACAGCCAATAAATGATTTAAATGACAGTTTGATGTAGCACCACTAGTGAGCAAAAATGGCGTGTGTATAGGTAAAACGCAGTAGGTGTAATCGAAGAAAAAGTGATTTTGGTAGGTCAAACTCTTATTTTTTCTGTTTTTGATGAATTATTTTACAGCACGAGGAAGTACAGACATTTAAACGTATCAATCGTAAAGTACATTCCACAAGAGGTAAGTTAAGCGTAGAAACTTCAAGGTTAAGCTTTCACATAATGTGCAGCTATTTTTGTTTTCCCTGCGCATCAGAGCAAGATGGCAGAGTTAATACTGTATATGCCATTTTGCCCTTTTTTAATCTGCGAAATTATGAAGCATTTAAAGCAGTTTTCTTCAAATACATTTGTCACATATTACAATCAAGAGATGGAAAGGTGGTTGAAAACACATTTCGAAAGAACCGTGAGTCTTACATTAGTAAAGTCGCCAAATTGTTTTCAAATGCTTATTTGAAATCTGCAACAACGCTCAGTGCGCTTAATGGATTCAAAGCAACTAGCATATGTCCTTTCAACCAAGATATTTTTTCAGACCATTTGTATCTACTAGCTGCTACTAGATTGCCCTTAACCAGTAGATTAAAGTGAACCGATTGTGCATTCGAATGCAAAGTGTGAACAAGTCACAAACCCACAAGATAAAAACGCTACTTCCATTGAGGATATTTCCTCTTCAGGCCCATCTACACCAGAGCAGGAAAGAGCTTCGGAGGTTTCTGTAGCAGTTTCCCCTAAAACCTTCATTGAGCACATTTCTCCAGTACCACGAGCTGTAAAGAAAACGCGAACATAGAAAAGAAAGAGGTCTGCACGTAAAGAAAGCCAACTCCTCCCATGTAGTCCATACCTCATGAAACTGAAGGCAAAGAGCGAATCTAAAATTAGACCTGCAGCACAAAGAAGATCAAAAAGAACTTGGAAACGTAGGATCTTTATTGATCTTAGTAATGAAGACTATAAAAGTCTAGTGCCCTAGCCAAAGATTGGAAGCCACGAAGATGATAACGATGCGCCATGTATCTACTGTAACGAATTTTACAACATGCCCAAAGCCTTAGAAGGTTTGTTGCGTTGTCTGCTTTGTTTCCTCTGGAGTCAAGCTGCATGTGCTGGATTATCTCCAAGGGCCAAGATGTATGTTTGTGAAGTCTGTGAAAGTTCAATTATACTTAGTGCTTCATTTTCAGTTTTCATCTTGTGTGTTGTCGGCATAATCCTGAAACATTTTTAGTTTCTTTAATATTCCTTAATTTCTTTTAACATGTTCGTAATTTTTACGTTGTTTTGCAAATAAAGTTTAGGCCTGCATTGATATTATTAAATATATTTGTTTGAAAATGTTTCTTCAGCCATTCTGTATGTTTTTCTATTAATCAATATTCACTTGCCTTATTTTTATTCTTACTTTTAGATTTTTCTTGTTTTCTTATTTTGAAGTTTTTATTTTTTAGATTTTTTTTAAACGTTCCTAAAGTATATTTTGCCCGGGTAGGCAGGGCAAAATAGCACACTACTTTGCTTCTACGAAACATATAAACAGAAGCATTTCTGTTTATATATTTCGTAGAAGCAAGGTAGTGTGCCATTTTGCCCTGTCTACTGTATCTAATTCACTGAAAAAAAAAAGTCCACACTCGGTTCAGTTACCTAACACCAACACCGTAAATCTCAACAAGTTGACGACAAATTTCAGCTTGAGATGTACGTTTCATCTAAGGTCTAGTCAACTGCGCACTTGAACGGTTGCGCACGTGCCGATATAACTGACGTTAGAGAGTGTATGAATGCAAGATACTATCTAGAGGGAATGTGGCAAAGCCAGGGCCACCGATCTGGATCCCTCCCAAACTTCGCAACACAACATACATTTGTACACCTTCTTAATAAAACTATACTTTTTAAAAGACAAATAATTGATATAGACAAAATATTTTATTTTACATTTCATCCGTACTCTTTTTTTTTCTCTTATGAAAACAATTTGTTTTATCATTTTTTTCTGATAATGTAGGCCCCAGTACTTAGCAATTACTTATCATATTTTCAGGTGCAAAAGAATACCGATTCATTACTAAATAATGTAGTGTCTTGTATATTTGACCCCCTCCCTCAAAAAATTCACTTAACCTACCAAAACTTTTTGGGTGTGTGCCTGGGCAAAGCATAAGTTAACTTGCCCTAATTCCTTTCCCCACGGTCTTGTTACCTGACTTATGAATCTTCTCATTTTCTTTAATAAAAATACACACACACACACACACACACACTATTTGTACAAACAGAATCCTGGACAATTCTAGATGTTTACTAGTTGATTATTAAAGTAGATTCAGACAAAATTGGGATTATAGTAGACAAATAATATACCGGGGCTATTTGAGCCAAGGGGCTATTTGGGTCAAACTTAAGAAAAAATGTTACTGCGCACTTAATATGCGCATCAATGTGCTGAATTTGCATTCATTTGTGAGTTCGTTGGTAAAGGAAAGTTTGTATGTATCGTTGATCTGCTGCTTTCTCATCAGTTCCTGTAAATATGAGACAATTCTAAGCAAAGTGGATTGCAATGCTTCGTATTTTGGTCTGATGTTAAATAATGTCTGTATAATATAAGGTGCTAAATCTGTGTAAACGCATTTTTTGTAAAATTATTACCGTACGCGTAAAACAGAACGCCCGCATGTTATAGTCGCCATTTTTGGCTCTCTCCGCTGTTTCATGTGAAAATAGTACATTCCTATGTATATATGTGCAAAACAGGGTTATTTGAGTCGAAAAAATTGGGGCTATTTGAGCCAATCGGGGCTATTTGAGTCACGTATAAACTTACGTGAATATTTTTAATTTATGAATTTTAGTTTTGTATTTATGGTTCAACCTCCTATGTAATGCATGTATGTAAAAGAAAACACTTCATTTTCTTTTTATATAGTACGAAAATGCAAATCAAAACATAAATACAGCAAGTGGAATAATGAAGATATGGAGAAGGCCATGCAAAGTGTAACAAAAAGTGATTTGAGTTTACGTGGAGCTTCATAGCTCTGCAATTTTCCTTTTGAAACTTTGCGAAGGAAAATGCAGTTCGAAAGGGTGAGACTAGTTTGGGTGATAATAATGGAACAATTCAATGTACAAAACCGAAAGTCATAGGACACTCCACAATACTGACAGAAGAACAGGAGGAAGTTGATATTGCGAATTATGATTCTCACGGAAAAAAGGACTAAGCTATACCATGAAACGATTCGTAAAGTTGTGCATCGATATGTAACAATAAATCAAATTCTTATACATACCTTTCAGATACTAGCTGGTGAAGATTGGTTTTCAAGTTCGATGAAAAGATATCTGAATTTATTATTACGAAAGCCTGAGGGACTTTCAAGAGCTCGTGCTGAGGGCGTTAATAAGGAAGCAGGAGTCCGATATTCAATTATTGAAATCCGTTACTTCAACGGTGGGGTCTCAACACAAAAACAACACCGTGTATACAATGTGGATGAAGCAAAGTCATTGCCAAAAAGGTGGGAGAATGGGTGGTATTTACGTTGAGAGAGGCAAAAATGTCACTATGACAGTCGCTTGGAACGCAGTTTTACAATACATCCCACAATTTATTATTTTAAAGATCAGCATATGAATCAAGAATTTGTAAACAATCTATCGCCGGCTTCTCAAGTTTCCTCATCAGATTGTGGTTACGTTAATAAAGACTTGTTTGTTCGCTGGATCGAGGTTTTAGAAAAACTGGGCTGAGGGAAAATGTTTGTTAATTTTGGACGGACATATTTCTCACTGTTCGCTACAAACTCTCAAATTCTGTGAGAAACATGGCAATGAACTTTTGAGATTGCCACCTGACACCACTCATATATTACAATATTACAACCACTGGATAGAACAGTGTATTTTTATGACATCAGTCCATCAGAGCCCGGAAGTTCAAGTGATAATCGAATTTTAAAATCCAGTCTGGGAAATATAATTAAGAGTACATGGGATGTACAGTATATGATGGAGCAGCAACTCCATCATATACTGTACAATGATGTAAATTCTTCTCACTCTTGCATAAAATGTCAAATGTATCTCCACAAAGAAGAAGCAAAGTACAGGTCTACTTACTTCTCCCGGAAATGTCCAACAGCTTCGCACGAAACAGAAGTTATAAATGGAGGTATCTGGTAAAGCTTGCTCGAAGACAAAAATAAATAAGCATGTACCTTCAAGTGTTACGTTACACGTTATGGTGATAATGAGAACGAATCCGAGAACAATGAACCATGCAGATTCTGTAAGGTGAAATATTACTCTAAAGAATCTATGAGCAAAGAAGAATGTATTTGCTGCCAACATTGTAAACACTGGCACCATGAGATATATGTTGGACCTTATGGTAAAAACAGTTTGTATGCAACCAGTGCCTCTATTTTACATATTCCTTGATAACTTTCATTGTCTCGTACTTCAGAAGTTCGAGAAATTAGTGATTTTTCATAAGTTTATATAAAAAATAATTTTTATGCACCTTGCTTTCTCCAGCACAAATTTTGATTTTTATGTTACTATACACTTAATTTTAATTGACAAGACTACTCGTTAAATTGATTTTGAACATAAATCTTATTGTGAGTTCATTTTTTATTTTAAAAGTTAAATTTGAACTATAGTTTTCATTATAGTGTATTCTTTTTATTTACTAAAAATTAATGTAGAAAATGTAAAACTATCCGAAGTTTCTTTTTATGTTACTCTGTCAGGAGTTGCCTTTGTTCTCATTTGCTTTTACAAGTGTTTATTTCAAAGAGAATAAGTCAAATCATTCTAAGATAAATCTATAGGTGTAAGGTATTATGTAACATATAAGAAAATTAAAAGTCTTGTATTATTACAATGCTGAAGGAGCTTTAGCTTATCCTGAACACCCTTTCCTAAAGAATTGCTTCACTTATTTTCTTTTACTATAAAGTTATGTTTTTTACAAATTATATAGGAAAGGGTATACTTTCAGAATATACATGAACACTAATGTAATTAATGTAAACAATGTTGATACAGTGAAGTACCCAAATAGCCCCGTGAGAAACCCAAATAGCCCCGTGATTTTTACTAGCCTCGAATTCTGCCATTTTTATTTTAAATTCGTTTCCTGAACTTCCATAATTTAACAGGTTCTTTATTCTTTAATATGTTGTACTATAATAATGTACGTAGATTATGGCCTAATTATTTAAACTCTTAAGTGCGTAGTTTTTGGGAAATTTTGAGTTTTCCCTTACTATACTCAAATAGCCCCGGTCTCCCCTAATCTTTTGAATAGCTAGTGATATTACATTTTTATTAATTTATTCTTTACATTTGTACAGTACCTGAAGTTGTTGAAGACTTAGTTGTATATAAGAAAAGTCGCCACATGTTAGGACTTCGATGGGCTCCTCCGAAACATATCCAAGGAAAGTTGATTGGTTTCAATGTCACTTACGAAGACATGGAGAACGGAATTATCAAATCTGAGACAGCACCTTTGACTGCGTGTGGTGCTTGGCCTTCCATGTATTGCTACACGCTGAAGAAATTACGGTCTGAAGCTGAGTATCTTGTTTCGGTAAGCACATGTTCTGATTTATGTTGCAAATTTAACTAAAGGTAAATACTATTTCCTTGTTCGTACTCATCGAAGCTCAATATTAGAATGATCTAGTTTCATCTGAGACTGCTTGAATTTATTCTTTACACAAAAAGCAAGACGCATCAGTCTGTCAGCCACTTCTCTAATAGTTCACACTTGTCGTTGCTAGCTGTGATGCCTTCTACCTAACACCATGATATGTTGATAATGCACGCTATTTTCAGATGAGGCGAAAACTTAGGGGAGAAGCAGTAGCTCAGACTCAGGGGAAGACTGTCCACTGTCTTCAGTCTGTCCACTGGTGCCTAAATGACTCCACTATATAGGAGAAGGCAGTTACCAGAAATACGAGCACGGGATACAGACACCGTTAGTTTGTAGGGTGACATATAGTTCGCCATGGTGCTGTTTATCGCAAGTCGATTTTGGTGTTCTTGCCAACGATGTTTCCATTGCAGATTTATCAGGTCTCATTACCGTTAAAATTGACACATGTCTGGTGTTAACAACTAAGGATTGCCAGCATCTCTATTTTTGATTCCTATAGTGTTGAAGTGATAACTGTTTTCGGCTTCGGGACGAAAGGAGTCTCATATAGAGTCCCGCTGCTGAAAAGTATATTAAGTTTCAGACAAATGAACACAGAAATTCACTAATTTCACTCTAACTTCATAAATTGATATAATTACATTTTCTTTCTTGACGTAACTCTTTAACATTAAATCAAACCATTTGGTGTAACTGCCCGCTTTGTGGGCCTGAGCCGCTCCACGCCATCTGTTAGCGATTGGTAGTACTACGTCCATCCTGGCAACGAACCGTGGTTAGCGCGCCGCGTCGCCATGTCTCTAACAGAGGTATCGGGAGATTTTTAAGATCTAGTGGCCGTCACGGCTTTTATTCACGTGATTTCCCAGTTTGCCTCACGACGCTGGGTAGACGTCGAAAATTGGTAAAGCACTGGCCGGGAATCGAACCCGGGACCACGAGAACATGAATCCAACGCTCTAAGCACTAGACTATGATGTCCCCTCAGTTCTTTAACATAACCTCGTATTATATAATGTTCTACGCTATGCCACTAACCCTTAAGGTATCCGGGGTTTTGGGGCTATTTTTTAGACTTTCAGTCAAGCAGCTACTGCATCGTCACTATTTATCCTAGGATCATAGTTCATACCTCATTCTCTTCAGAATTGAGCTGGCTTTCAAATGATACCACTTGCATTCTCATATCATATACCAGGAGCGGGAAAAATGATGTCAAAGGGAAAATTTAGGAGGGAATTTTTTTTCTCGCACTTTGGGCCTCTCAGGAGAGGCCCTGCGTGAACGTAGCCATATTAAAAAATTCTGATAAATAATATTTGGCATACTGAATGTGTGTGCCAAATTTCAAGTTTCTATCTTGAATACCAAGGGCGGGAGAAATTTTATCAGGAATTCCCATCATGCCCCAAATTACCGTAAAACACCATGATCTCAGGGAAAAATTTCCTGAGACATCCCGAATTACCCTAGGGTCATGTTTCGCACATCATTCTCTTCAGAATAGAACTGTCTTTCAGGCGGTATGAATCACGTGTCTCCATCATGTATCTAAGGCGGGAAAATGAGGAAATACGGGATTTTTTGAATCTAAATATCCTTTTTTCAATTTTTAGCCCCCTGGACCCCCCCTGTCTTAACACAGAGATCTCAAAAAACATCTGGTAAATACTACTCGGTGGGCTGAATGTTTATACACAATTCCAATTTTCCAGGTGCAAAAGTAAGCCCGCCAAAAAAAAAATATATACCGACAATGTCCCATATTCCCGTATACAGAGGGAAATTTTTAAACATTCCCTGAGACATCCCTAATTACCCTAGTGTCATGTTTCGCACATCATTCTCTTCAGAATAGAACTGCCGTTCAGGCGGTAATATTCACTTGTCCCCATCATGTATCTAAGGCGGGAAAATCCCGTGAAAGAGAATTTTTAGTAAAAATTTCCCTTTTTCAACGTTTAGCCCCTCTGTACCCCCTGTTTTAACGCAGAAATCTGAAAAAATCTGGTAAATACTACTCGGTGGACTGAATGTTTGTACACAATTTCAATCTTCTAGGTGCAAAAATAAGTCCGCAAAAAGTAAGACCGAAAATGTCCAAAATTCCCCTATACAGAAGTATATTTTGATCAAAATTCCCTGACACTTCCCTAATTCCCTGACACTTCCCTGTGTCGCACATCATTTTCTTCAGAATAGAACTGCTTTTCAGGCGGTACGATTCACTTGTCTCCATCATGTATCTAAGGCGGGAAAATGAGGAAAAACGGGATTTTTGGGTAAAAATATCCCTTTTTTCAACTTTTTGACCCTCTGGTTCCCCCCCCCCTGATTTAACGCAGAAATCTGAAAAAATCTGGTAAATACTACTCGGTGGACTGCATGTTTGTGCAAAATTTCAATCTTCTACGTGCAAAAATAAGCCCACCAAAAATACTTTACATAAACCCCCCCCAAAAAAGTATTACACGAAAATATAAATTTTAGACTTATGACGTCATCACCTCCTATGTCTCGACGCAGGAAGGTGTGAAACCATACGTAATGTCTTCTACAATGCCTTTGGACTTGAAAAACAAACAAACAAAAAACCGGACGAAAAAGCTCAAATAGGAGAGTTATAACGCAATGTACCATGAAACACCCCGTATGGTACAAATTGTACTATGGGATCCCCAAAGGGCTAAAGGGCTAGGTTTTATATACTTAAAAATGTACATAAAATAATAATTCGTGCTGTCGCAAGAATAGTAAAAATTACTAAATGTCATCTGTGCTAACTTACGAAGCTCAATGCTGATGTGATGTAATCCTTTTGCTAATTTTAACTTGTTCTAAAGCTTTTTTAACATCAGGATAAACTAGTAATTGTGTTTTTATACTAATTTAAGGACGCTATATCCAATGGAACTCTTTTAAAACATACTTGTCCATCCCATCACTAGAAAAATGGTCTCAAAGTTGAACTGTTTGATCTCAAATAGTTGTCGTTATCCGTTAGGGTGTTAATAGATTGGGTTTATTAACGAACTCGGCAGAGGAAATCATTCTAGCTATATATTGCAAAGAAAGAAAAAACAGGATTGAAGAATTTCCATACGTTCAAGATATACTGTGGGGAGTAACGAACGGACGGACGAGCAGACATGCGCACCGACTACGTGGGTGCTCCGAGGCTCCAGCACCCACACAAATAATCTTATGGGTGCTCCGCACCTACAGATTTTTTAGATAGAAACAAAATAAGATAACTACTTCTCACTTGCAATTATCAGAAGATAACAAACAATTAAAACATTCAGATGGAAGTTAAAATTTCTAACCACTAAAACATAATTGTTTGTTTCAAATGTGATTGTAGAAAAGCAATCAAGCAACACACTCCCCTTTCCCTTGCCTGTCTCTGGCCTAGTCAAAGGCCGTCAACACAATAAAAAAAATGCAAGTATATTGTGAATAGAATCGAGCACAGCTCTTTATGACAGTGTTCATAAAAGATTTTAACTAAAAGGAAATCAATCAAGAAACATCGAGACTTCCCTGGAGACATTCGTCCCACCATTGATATGCACCCACATAAATTTTGGAAAGTCGTCGCCGTAGCAAACAGATGTCCCGACATCACAATTTTGCAAATCACACTGCAGGGATTTAAAATTTAGGATTTAGATTTCTGTTCTTTCGGCATCTAAGGTCATTTAGCCCGTCATGATTTAAGGAATGACGTTCCTCGGCGATCACACTATCCGGGGAAAGGGAAAGAAGAAAGGATTGGGAAAGGAAGAAAGCGGCCTGGGACCTATAAGTTAGGTACCGTCCCGGCATTTGCTTGGTGTGAATGAGGAAACCTCATTAAGGGTGGCTGACCTGCGTGTTACATTTTTTCGACCGAGTGACTCCACCGGGAGAAAATCACATTGCAGGATCCCAATAATTAGCCAGTTTTTTTTTTTTTCAGAAACGTCACGTAAATTTCTAGCGTAAGCTTACGATTGTTATTCAGTTCCAAATAACCCTTGGGATACAGCTGAAGACATATGTAAGCAGGCAAATCGCTCGTAACATTGCATCATTCAAGAATTTGAGAACTTTTAGCAGATAAAGAAATTTGGAACAATATTTTTGGGAAGCTGAGACTGGAAAATCAATTCACATTAAGTCCTGTTTATCAGCTTTGGTAAAGTTAATTCACAGTATAAATTTAGAATATGATCAGAGTTCTAGAAACTTCAATGTGTAGTAGTAGGGTTTTATTCCATTCTATTTTAACATTTCGGGTGTTTATAATTATTGTCACAGCTAAAAATCCGTGTCGAGTTTATCATTAAAAAAAAATTAGATTGCAATTGATTTAAAATTAAAATACGAGCTGTGAACAAAATTGCCCACCCATGAAGCCAAATAATCGGTTCTATATAAAATTGCTAACACTAAAAATTGTAAGAAATAATAAGCTGTAGTGGCGCCAGACATATATAAATTGTTCAAAGTATCTTAAAGATTGTTATCAAACCAAAACATGTCTAAAAGTATTTTTTTAGTGAAAAATTGAGAAAAAGTGAGAGTACGTTAATAATATTCATGTACTTATCTGTCCGGCGGCCATCTTGAACCTCTAAGTAGTAGGGTTATATCAATTAACAAACGAGAATAGGAACTATGTTACCGTAAATTTAATAGAAGTAATAACACTATTGATATACCCTATTGATTTAATCCGTAGTCTTCCGTTGCAAGCGCTGCTATCGGCTGAATGAATTCCACTCGCTTTCTCTCGCTTAGCAACAGCTGAACCCTTGTTGGCTCAACGCGTGGGTGGGTGAGGGTGTGAGCTTTAGTTCGCATTTTTGCCACGGCTCAAGACATTGTGGCAGCACAATAAAAATGAACAAAGGTAACAATAGCTAATAATAAGAACAATGGAGAAGATGAGTTGTAATAATAATTTGTTAGTGTGATTATTGTGGTGGAATCTTTGGTAACGCAAGTAACATATTTCATTACTGTAGGTCCGAGGAAGACATGAAGAGATTAACGAAGATGGCGAGGTAGCCACTGTGAAAGCCATCACAAAGGAAACAGGTTTGTGTTATTTATAACTTGTAATAGTAGCAGTTTTAAATTTTGAACCAAAGGTACAGACTATTTAACTGACATTGAATGTATTGCCTTTTCTTGTAGTAAATCATTACCAGGTTGTCAGGTTATTATTTTGTAGCGTAATGGTTAATAAGCATAATCGATTTATGGTAAGCATAAAATTTCGTCATTAGCCCAACATAATGATTCAGTTTTGAATTTGTTTGAATTATCTCTGGTCTTGAAAACCAATAATAAAATCAATAAGGGCAATGTGTTAACCAGAAATCATGGGCCAGGCATTTTTGTTTGGGTAGATGTCCAATGCACGAAGTGGCTTGAGTTTGATTACCGGTGGAAGAGTGTGTGGTTGGAATTCTACGTTAAATTGTACCTAAATGTCACATAGGACCTGCGCTGAATACAAAACTTACGTCCCAAACAATCCGTGAGATAGAATTCGAAACTAGGTATCAAACCTATATAAAATAATTTGTGAACTCAAAAAAATAGATAACTTTATAATCAAAACTTTCTATATTTGAGAAACAAGAGGTTTTCTTAAATCTTTTTTACGGAAAAGCAACTTAAATCGACCCATACATTTCAAAGATTTTGAGAGAATAAACCATGTTGGTGACTACCCATTTTACTGACAGTTGAAGAAGGCACTACTGAACGTGTTCCTAATTATTTGTTTACTTCGTTGAAATTTCGAGTTTATTTTAGCAAGATGCTGACCCTATGTATTATCATAAATGTAGCTTCGTTTCCAGTATTTGATACACCACATGTTTATTTGTTTTCAAGGTTATATATATATCTGTATGTATCCATCGGAAATAGGACATATTCGCCTGAGGAGTGAAATTCTTCGCTGTCTTTCTTTCCATATCCAATAACATAGCACATGCTACGCGATTCAGTTTTCAATTGTTACACGCGCTTTTTAGACATATAAACGTACGACATTACATTACGTCATATCGTAAACAACGTAGCTTTATACAACTTCCGATTATACATGAATAAGTTAACCCTATCTCACAAACTGCTAGTGCAACGATGTAAGATTCTTATTCAAAGATAATAATTAACGGATTATCTTATCCGATCTTAATCCTCAAGTGGTGCAACTGAGCATAATCTTGTAGGCGAAAATAATGAATTTAATTGCAAGAAATTAATTATGTGTGATCTGATTGAATGAAAGAATGGAAAGAAACGCGAGATCTACAAGAAAATCCAGAGATATGATGTTGATCTCTTTAATTTCACATAACCTAAAATTAAAAGTTCTTTTCAAACGTTTGATTCTTGACTACCCCCTCTTTTCATAGTAAAATATTTTTTTGTGAAAACTATACTGTATTAATATTCCATTCTTTATTTTCTTTTTATAATAGAACCTGAACCTCCATCTTATCTCAACATTACTGCTAAGACATCCACCTCCTTGAAGCTAAAGTGGGGTCATCCTTCGTTGGTCAATGGAATTCTGCGATCATTTTTAGTGAATGTGGAACAAGTAGATTCTTACAATCCATCTCTATGCTGCAAATATTACCCCATCACTGAGCATTTGGTCAAAACGGAAGTGCAGAGCTACGAGTACGAGGTAAGATTACTGAGCATTCGATCAGCACGGAAGTGCTGAGCTACGAGTACGAGGTAAGATTACTGAGCATTCGATCAGCACGGAAGTGCAGAGCTACGAGTACGAGGTAAGATTACTGAGCATTCGATCAGCACGGAAGTGCAGAGCTACGAGTACGAGGTAAGATTACTGAGCATTCGATCAGCACGGAAGTGCAGAGCTACGAGTACGAGGTAAGATTACTGAGCATTCGATCAGCACGGAAGTGCTGAGCTACGAGTACGAGATAAGATTTAATGAAATATTTCTTACTTATTTTTCCATAGGTTGGGGAGGCTACAAATTTTCTGTCTGAGTTAACTGTTTGACATGTTGATGTAATTGTACTTTCCTGATAATGTACATTCATGTCCAAAATGATTGTCGCATATCTATAACTGTCTTCTTGTAAGAATATAATTTGATAATAATTTTGCAGGGTACTTTTAATACTGATACTATGTGTATAATCGGAAAATGTATATTTGTGGTAAATTTCATAGGAAAATAATTATAAATACGAAAATTAGAATGAGTGAAACAAAATGTTGCTAAATGGACAAGAAAGTTTTATTTTCGTTTTATTGCTCTTATTTACTGCTCTTTTGACATGAAATTTGCCACATACGTGTCTTTGCCGATTATACACATACTAACATTGTAAGAAATACCAGGTGAATTAGCTGTCAAATTATATTCCTACAACATCATATTTATAGACATGCGACAATAATTTTGGACATGAGTGTACATTCTGTACATTGCTGATCTTTCTTCAACATTTTCTTCTGTTAGTCATTCTTAATTGTGAATTAAGTCGGTATTCGTACTAAATTTATCTCCTCGGTTACCTATCGTAGCGAAAATGCATTAATTTTCGTTTCCTTCTTTCATTCGTCTCTATTATTCTACCGTTCCTCTCATGGGTAATCGTAGCATTCTCTTCTAGCTACATGCTTCAAACATCTAATTTTCTTCGTGTTTGTTCATTTAAAATAGGTTTCTGAGGATAAACTTGGCAAATTTAGTAGGAATGTTAAGGAAGTTGGAGTAAGGTTAGTGTTGTAATTTTCATCCGAGAAACAGAGATGAAGTTATAGGGAACTGAACAGTAAATTGTCCATAGAAACACATATATACATTTCATATTGTTTTATGTGAAATAATGATTTGAGAAAGCACATTGTTAAGGCTTATTGGAGTTCCGTAACTGTAACTTGATAACGCTTCTTACAAGGCTTATTGGAGTTCCGTAACTGTAACTTGATAACGCTTCTTACAAGGCTTATTGGAGTTCCGTAACTGTAACTTGATAACGCTTCTTACAAGGCTTATTGGAGTTCCGTAACTGTAACTTGATAACGCTTCTTACAAGGCTTATTGGAGTTCCGTAACTGTAACTTGATAACGCTTCTTACAAATTGTGTTATAAGGATTCTTATAGTAACTATGATTTCAGAGGATTGTATCTGGGGAAAATATTTGAATAATTATCGCTGCACATGTATTTGTAAAATCTAGTGCAATTTACACGAGTTGCGTTCAGGGCGTCCGTATTTCTAAAAGGAAACATGGAATATCCTATGTAAATTTACAGTATATTCATAGTTGTGCATTTGCTGCATGCTGGAATATCAGAATTAATTAAAAAATTAAGTCGTCCCGTTCCAAATTGGCTCTTGTCCATTTAAAGAAAATTCCAGTAAACTTTAAAAAATGTAGAATCTGCATTTTTTGTAGAACTGGGGATACTTCGGTGTGTTCATGTGAAAAAAACTTCAACATCCTCAAATATTTCCAGATCTATAAAATGCATCGATCCTACAGTTTTTCTCGGTTTAATAGAAATGGACAAGAGTCGTTTTGGAACTAGACGACTCAGTTCAACATTTACCAAAAGTGACTGACAAAGGGTGGATTATTCTTATCAATTGATTATCGACGAATAATAAAAGCGTGATTTCTAAAAAAAAAAGAAAAGAAAAAGAAAAAGAAAAAAGAAAAAGAAAAGAAAAAAGAAAGAAATATTTATATCGCACTAATACTGCAATATTAGTTTACGTTTCGGAAGGTAAGATGGACAACCACCGTGTGCGTGGGTTTTCTCGGGGATCTCCCGTTTCTTCCTACTTTCTTCATTCCACCATTTTCATTCATTTCTCATCATCATCGTCTCCATTAGCCTAGCCGACAGAAGCGTGGGACGTAAAACTTACAGATTTTATTTCATTTCATTGTACTCTTTCGATCTTAGTACTAAGACCAGAAAGCTTTATTTATTTTATTTATACACATTTCTTAGCATTACCGCATCTACGGCCTTGAGGCCGCCACATGTGAGGGATGACGCTCTTTGGCGACCACGCTATCCGAGAAGTAGGGGAACAAAGGAAGCGCCGAGGGGCCTGTATGTTAGGTACAATCCTGGCATTGGCTCGATGTGAATGAGGAAATTACAGGAAACAACTTTGTTCAGGATGGCTGGTCTACTACGGTACACGAGATCAGAGGATCAGAAAGAGAAGAGTAAAACTGGGTTATCTTCAAGAGCTCCTAATATTGCTTTCTGAACTACAGCTTTTTTAAGAAAGTATACCCATTAACAAAGTAAATGCCAATAAAGTATTCAATTTCCTGTTCTGACATAGAAAGTAACTTACTCTTCCCAAATGCGTTAGGTGAGATTTTTCCGTTTGGTATTTGATGGATAAGTGAGTTGATTAGTCAAGTTTTGCCTTCCTTTCGACATCAAGGCTAAATGAAACATGAACCTACATTTTAAGATGAATTCCGCCCCACAGTAGTGCGTTTAAATTTCAAGGTTATTTTATCAGGAATCATATCAAAAACCCCATATCGGAAAGCTCTCTCGGCAGCCATTAGACCAACAGGAAAGGCGGATTCGACGTTCGGGTTGAAGTGAAAGTGTGAAGAATACGTAAAACGAACTGTATTTTAACAACTATTTTCCTCTTGTGAATCCGGAACTGTTTCAACCCTAACTGGGATGAAACGAAGGGATAAAAGACTCATGAGCAGCTTGAATATAAGAGTCAGAATAAAAAGGGAAATAACTATGGGAAACAAAATTCGGTAACTTTGTCCACGACACGAGTGTTTAGAGGAAATAGTCAAAATTGTTTTTACTATAGAAGATGCTATTTATGTATGAGGGAGTAGAGTAAACTCCATTCGCTATGCTGATAATATAGATCTTATTGGAGAATCTCAAAATAAAAGTAGTGTATTTAGAATATCTGAGGGAAAAATTGTGAATAGTATGGAACGAAAAACAAACGAATTAAACTATTGCAATTCTAACGAAAGAAACTTTGTCAAAAATTGGAAGAGAGAATGCAAAAAGTGACTAGTGAAGAAGTAAAATATGAAATGGAAAATGATAGGAAGGATAGGATTGGCGAATAAACCTATTACGAAGAACAGAAAAGTATTTCGTGGTACAAGAAAGACACTTACAGAATGTTTTGTGTCAAGCATTGTAAGTAACAGAAGCTTAGATAAAAGTGATGTAATCATAAAGTGGCTAGAGAGTCAGTAAATATGAATATACAAGAGAACGAAAAAGTTTACCTGCATCAAACGGAAATTCATTGAGGAAGAATTAGAAACAGTGGGAAAGACAATAACTTAAGAATGCAAAATGAAACTGATTACAACCTAATTTGGGAATAAACTTTATACAGACGAAATAGAAGGATTATAGCAATTTAGAAGAGAAAGAAAAATATAAATATTTATGGACAATATAAAAAGAGGTAAGTCCTTTGTGAAGACGGGATCATAGCCGAAGATTTGCAGCAAGCGACCAGTCAGGGAAGACGAAGTTGTAAGAATATAGATACTGTCTGTCAAAACGACCATGTTATTGTTTTACATAGAGATAGACTGAGGGGTGTAGCCACGGGGGAACCCATCAGGGTCAGCCCCCACCCAAATGACCAGCTTTTAAAACATCATCGCAAGATTACCTCGCTTCAGTCATTTAAAAATAACAAAGTTTACATATAATTAATAATTTACGGTAAAATAGTATAGAAAAATACTATTTTACCATACCGATCGGAAAATAGTATGGTATCTCTTTCTTATACCGATCGAAAAAATAGTATGGTACACCTTTCTGTGACAGCAGACTACACTACTTACTGCGATTTATGTTTGATAGTTTGAAGACAAACATTTTGACAAGCTACTATAAATGTAAAGGTAACCAACAAAGTTCTGTCGCTTTTTCACCCACCACCTTTGAACATCAATATGTCACTTAAGACGTACCTGGAAAATCAAAAATAGTCCCCATCAGCATCGACTACCTTCTGCCAACGTTCTGGAACGCCATGGATTCCATCGTCGTAGAACGTGGTGGGCAGTGAAGCGAAGAAGATACCAAGTGCATTTTGCACCTCTACCAGAGATTTGAACTGACGTCCTCTAAGTTACTTGTCCAAGGAATGGAACAGGTGATAATCGGACAGTGCAATGTCCGGGAATTATGGCGGATGCAATACTGTTTCCCATCCAAGGCGTAGAATGGTGTCCCAGGTCATCCTAGCCACGTGAGGCTTAGCGTTGTTCTGTAACATGAAAACCCCTTTACGATTCAGAAGTGCTGGCTTCAGAGTTTTGAGTTTTTCATGCGCACGGCTCAACCGCTGACAGTACAGAGTTGCATTGATGCTCTGACCAGCTGGTAGTAGCTTCCGATGCACGATACCGAGAGCAGTCTACCAAACACTCAGGAGGACCTTCTTCTTGTACAGTGCTGGTTTTGGCTGTCTTGGAAACTGTTCATGGAATACTAACCAATGTCGACGACGCCGGAGAGCTTCGTGCAGAATCCACTTCCCATCATATTCAACACTCTGTCCAGAAATTTCTCCTTCCTTGGATAAGACAGCAAAGAAACACAGATGTCTGCTCACGTTGCCTTCTGGCGTGGAGTCAAATCATGTGGGACCCATCGACCCAACTTGTAGTGCTTCCCAAGCCGATGGAGGTGCTTCCGAACGTTTTCTCCACTCACACTGAATTGTAGTTCCAGTTCCTCACATGTCTGGCCATTGTTCACTTCAATTGCTGCCTGAAGATCTTCATTTTGTACGTGTGTTGGTCATCCTGCACGTGGTGTGTCTTTGAGTGTTTCGTCACCGTCCTTAAACTTGTTATGACACCACTGCACTGTCTATGTAGTCACGACACCCTCACCAAAAGTTTGCCATATCTTGCGCCATGCTGCAGCGGCGTTTGACTCCAGTTTGAACTTGTAGAGCATATACGCCCTTATGACGCTCTATGAAGGTCCCGTGTTCACTCTGTCCTTACGGAAGTTCACGGTGTAACTGAACTGCCACAACTAGGTATTATGTTGGATATACCCACACCAACAACTTTCCTAAGCGTTATCTCGATTCGCATTCGACTCACGGTGTGGGGAGCGAATTGAACACAGACCTCCATAAAAAGTGACAGATGTTTCTTGGTTACCTTTATACTACCATAAAACAATGGTATTCAACTAATTAGTAAGTACATTATATTTTTTATGCTGTACCTAGTGCTAAAAGAATAAAGTTTTCTTTCAGTTTTCAGTGAGGATTTCATTCGCTCTTTTTAATACTACTTGCTGTAAAACAAGAAGTGAGATACACCTGTTATTAAAATAATGATGATGTTTACTGGTCACGAACAATAAATAAATATGTTTGTAGGAAATCTTAAAGAAATTAAGTGCAATTTAAAAAATCAGTCTTATGTATAAATGTAACCAAGAAAGTTTTCTTTTTTTTTGGGGGGGGGAGACTGTGATCCATTGGCCCTCGCACCGTGAGTTAAATGCGAATGAAGATGAAGCGAAGGCCAGTTGTTGGTGTGGGTATATCCAATATATTACCTGGTTGTGACAGTTCAGTTACACCGTGAACTTGCGTAAGGAAGAGTGAACATGAGACCTCCACAGAGCGTCATAAGGGCGCGGTGTGCTGTACGAGTTCAAACTGGAGTCAAATGCCGCTAGAGAGGGGCAGAAGATATGCCAGGCCTTTGGCAAGGGTGTCGTGAGTACGCGGACAGTGCAGTGGTAGTTTAACAAATTTAAGGACGGTGACGAAACACTTAAAGACATACTACGTGCCGGAAGACCAACACACGTACAAATTGAAGAACGTTAGACAGCAATTGAGGCTACAGTGGCCAGACATGTGAGGAACTCGACTACAATTCAGTGTAAGTGGAGAAACCATTCGGCAGCTCCTCCATCAACTGGGGAAATACTACAAGTTGAGTCGATGGGTCCCACATAATTTGACTCCGGGCCAGAAGGCAACGCAAGCAGACGCCTATGTTTCTTTGCTGTCTCGTCTGAGAAAGGAGCCATTTGTGTACAGGATGTTGACATTTGAAAAGAAGTGGGTTCTGTACGAAGCTCCACGGCGCCATCGTCATTGGTTAGCATCCCACGAACAGTTTCCAAAGCAGCCAAAACCAGCACTGCACAAGAAGGTCCTCTTGTGTGTTTGGTGGACTGTTCGAGACATCGTGCAGCGGAAACTGCTACCAGCTGGTCAGAGCATCAATGCAACTCTGCACTGTCAGCAGTTGCTCCGTGTTCAAGAAAAACACAAAACTCTGAATCTGACAACGCTAAGCGCCATGTGACTAGGATGACCCCGGGCAGCATTCTGCGCCTTGGATGGGAAACGCTGTTGCATCCGCCATACTTTCCGGACATTGTACCCTCCGATTATCACCTTTGCCATTCCTTGGATAATTAACTCAGTTCAAATCTCTGGTAGAGGTGCAAAATGCACTTGGTATCTTCTTCGCTTCACGGCCCACCAAGTTCTACGACGATGGAATCCATTGCCTTCCAGAACGTTGGCAGAAGGTAGTCGATGCTCATGGGGACTATTTTTTATCTTCTAGGTACGTCTTCGCCCCAGGTGACAACTTTCTTGGTTACTTTTATAGATAGGTTATGTTTACGAGAGCTTATATTGAAATAGTTCTGCACAAAGGTATAACGTTTGGTCCGGGGCAGCAGTTCTTGATTAAAAATAATAAAAACTGCCTGGAATATAATTTATGGAGAAAAAGCAAAATAAATGAATGAATAAAAATAAAAAATAATACATAAGTAAATAAATAAATAAATAATAATAATAATAATAATAATAATAATAATAATAATAATAATAATAATAATAATAATAATAATAATAATAATAATAATAAGAAGAAGAAGAAGAAGAAGAAGAAGAGAAAGAAGCTAAAAAGCAGTGTTTTAGTTTTCCAAATTAAACCAAAATTTTCCGTTTATTTCAGGTCTCAAAAACACGAACTGCAACACAATTTTTGTTGTTTTGTGCATTGTAGCTGGCCCCTCTTGAAAAAGTACGGGTCCCTCCTACATAAACCTGCTGGCTACACCTCTGGATAGACTGCACACAAAATTCTGTAAAAATCTTTTTTCTTTTACTGTTATCGATTCTTTGATATAAGCTATCCTTTTTATCTGTAGAGTGCTTGCTTTGTCCGTCCATGCAATCTTCAAACTATTTTTAATTCCGTCTAAGTAGACTATACTTTCGAAATACTTGAATATCTTCACATTTCCGTTGAACCTTCTCTACGTGAAGGAAAATATTAAGTTTCTTTTTTCGTGTAGTTTCGAGAGCTCTCTTGTGTCTATACGATTAACATATATGCTTTGGCCCCGACCCCGGGGAGACCTGAGTTTCATTCCAGGTGAGAGGTCCATGTAGTTCGAATCCCACTTTAAGATGCACACTCATGTTCAAAATTATTGTCGCATGTCTATAAATATGTTGTTGTGGGAATATAATTTGATAACGAATTCGCCCGGTATTTCTTATAATGTTAGTATGTGTACAATCGGCAAATACATGTATGTGACAAATTTCATATCAAAAGAGCAGCAAATAAGAAAAATAAAACGAAAATAAAACTTTCTTGTCCATTTAGCAACATTTTGTTTTACTCATTCTAATTTTCGTATTTATAATTCTTTTCCTATGAAATTTACCACAAATTTACATTCCCCGATGATATACATAGTATCAGTACTAAAAGTACTCTGCAAAATCATTATCAAATTATATTCTTACACGAAGACAGTTATATATATATATATATATATATATATATATATATATATATATATATATATATATATATATATATATATATATAATGACAATCATTTTGGACATGAGTGTACGTCCACGTTTCATATAACCAAGGGGTGAAAAGAACTAAAAGTGTAGTCTAACTTACCGATCAAATTTGCACTTTTAACGATCTTCTTGTTTAATATTTATCTTAAACTTTTCTCGATTTTTTGTGTCATCTCCATGACTTACTTTCTGCTATTAATGCAATGTTGTCCACGTACAAATGATATTTAACTTCTTCTAACATATCTCGATATCTTCTATAATTACAGAAGACGACTTGTTTCAAGGCTTTTCACTGAATAGTAGTGAACATAATACTGCAAATTACGGATACGTTAAAACATCAAATAGTACTGTCGACAAAGTGAATAATTTCCAACATCTAACATCAACAGACCAAAGCATATTCACCAAGAAATTAAATGTCGAATTTGTGTTCTTATTCAGTCCACAAATCTATCGTCTTCGCGAATTCTGTCAAGGAATTTGAAGTTTTAAATTTATAAAACGATAATTATATATGTCGTTCTGTATGAGTTTGCGAAATATATTCGCTATTTTGAGGAATGAATGCATACTGAAAGTATGTGAAGAAATCCTGAGATAAATATTCGAACATAAGAAGAACAGGATTGGAAAATGGCGGAAACTACATAACGAGAAACTATTTAATTTGTGACGTTCACCTAATATTGGGAGCCATTAAGTCTAGGAGGCTCAGGTGGGTAGTTTATGTAGCCAGAATGCTGTGGCGTATTTAGGGGGCTTCCGGGCTTACCCCCCCCCCAAAATCTTAATTACTATAGTAAAGTATATGAAATATATTGCCGAATTTTCAAATTTTCAGGCAAAGCGCCCCCGAAAGTTAGCAAAGCCCCCCTGAAACAAAATCGTAAATACGCCACTGCCAGAATGTAACAAAGAATAAACGCTTTCAATCTTCTAGCAGGAAACTCAATCGGAAAAGGACGTAGCGTAGGTTAGAGACAATATTAAGATGGATGTCGCAGAAATAAGAATACAAAGTAGAATCATGATCTAGTTGCTAAGGACAGAGAGGTTTCGTGAATTAGGCCTTGAACGTCTGAGTTTCGTAGGACGTAGAGTTAGTTAGTAGTGATGAAAGTCAATATATATATATATATATATTGCCACATTATTTTCTCTACTTTCAATTCCTGTACTCTTTTCCGATAGGACCTTACAAACATTCCATATATCAAGCACAATCCCATAGAACGACAAGATTGATGGAAAATTGTGTAACGTATACAATCCTTCATTTCCTGCTTTAGAGAACAAGTTGATGGTACGTTAAATAAAACAATTGTTCACGTCTCTATTTCCAGCTCAAGAAACTCGTAGGTGTTAGGATCAATGAAAATATTTTGTTCAATCTTCTATTATCTCACTTTAGAAATTCAATGATGACAAAATTAATGAGAAATATTTTATACAATTCTCTACTTGCTGGCTCAAAAAACTGATCGATGATAATATTAATGAATATATTTGACATATATACGACCTTCAGGTTTCTGTCAAAGAAAACACGTTGATAAAAGGATTGTTGGAAATACCTGGAACATATGCAACCCTGTAGATTTTAGCTCAGCTAAGTAGTTCATGTTAAAATTAAGTAAAATATTTGAAACATGTATAATTGTCAACTTTTCGAATACGATATTCATCCGATGTTTAGATTGATGAGAGATTTTTACAACAAATACATGAAACAGTCTGGATTTTGGAATTCTTGCTGTTAAACTGAATGGATAATATTTGAAACATATACAATTCTGTGACTTTAGGTTAATATTTTGATGATTAGATCAATTTAAACGTTTGAAACATTTACAACCTTGTCACGTATGGTTTAGGTAACTCATTGACGTAAATGGGAAAAATGAAATAAAATGAAATCTTTAAGTTTTACGTCGCACAATTATGCCGGTTAGGCTAAAGGAGAAGATGAAGATGAGAAATGAATGAAATGGTGGAATGAAGAAAGTGGGAGGAAACGCGAGAACCCCTAGAAAACCCACGAGCACGATGTTTGTCCACCACAAAGTCCACACGGCGGGAGCTGGGATCGAATCAGGGACCCCCAATCACCAGAGGTGAACGCTCTACCACTGAGCCACCGCGCCCCCCAACGTAAATGGGAATTGAAATATCTTTATATATGTTGAAATACGTATATATAAGTCGGCTTTAAATAGTTTTGGAAACACTTATCATAAATATTTCTAACATTATTCACACTTTAATTGCTTCAAAATTAAAAGCTTCCCTCCACAATAATATCTTCCAACGTCTTTGTTTATCATAAGGATTTACCCTTTTTAATATTATTTATCAAGCACACATTGCTTCTTCGTTTCTACCGTTTAATGTTTACCTTCTATCAGATTCCTCTTGATACTGCTCCTTCTAAACTAATATTCTGACTAGTTCCTTTTCCTCTTTTCAATTATCTGTATTATTATTATTCTTTTTCGTTCAACTGTTTACAATGAACCTTTTTTTTTTTCTTTCCATCTACTAATATTTCTGGATTCTTCTCATATCTATACTTCAAACTTTAACAGGACTTCTTAATTCTCGCTGTTTCATAACATCCATGCTTTTGCTTCTTATAACACAACATTCCATTCGGAACGTTTGGCATAGTTCACTACTTAACCCTCTGTGTCCCAATGGTTACTCCATAAAACCATATTTTTGAATATTTCTCCTCTGGTTTTGGTGGCAACTTGCTGAAACCATGTTTCAAGATTGATTACTGCTGTCATTTGTTGTACAGAAATGCAGTTAACTCTTTATTATCTAGATCAGTAAGAGAAATCAAGAAGAAAAACAATAGTGGAAGATTATAAACAATATTGTCTGTAGGAATAGTTTTTTAAATGTCATCTCAATTAGATATACGCAAAAAGTTCATTTTTCAGTATAATATTTTTATACATGGTCCTTAAACGGTTAACGATACACAAAATATAATTCTCTTTTCCTTTAATGTCTTCTTTTGTTTTGCTAACTTTGGCCTTATTTTCCATTCATATTCGAGATTGTCACTAGCAAAAGCCATGATAAGCCACACTAAGCAGAGAACAATACAGGTTCCTTATTTCATAAGATGCATTAGGTGGTGAATAAAACCAAACGAAAATAAATAATTAATTCCTTACTGACATTTTTACCGAGTTTCACTTTTACGCTATTGGTAAGTTCTCTGGAATCTAAGTGTGATGATACGGCTGAGGATATCCTTAGAGCCAATGAATGCATTAGAATTAGAGTGTTCTTACATATGCAATAATTTTCTTCAAATTAACATTATAAGTAATTCTTTTTCACTCTTTTTAACTATTGTTTTATAATATTGTTCAATTATTTGATACAGTTCACAAATCTCGATGCAGCATCTGTGTACACAGTGAGCGTATCTGCGAAAACAGTTTCGATGGGCCAAGCGTTGACCAAAACAGTGAGTACAAAGCCTCCGAAGCCAGTGATCTCTAAGAAGCCTATCATTAACGGAACATCTGCGGAAAATGGAACAGCAAATATCACAATTCATCCAGTTTATTTATACAGTGGACTTGTCAGGTATAAGATTAAATTCTTACCTTTAAATTGTAGTAAATAATTAGTATACAGTAAATAATCTATATATTGTCAATCTTTGCCTGCTGATAATTAGCAGCTATGGCGTCGCATCAACGGATTATTGAAACAACTAATCGCTCAATTAGGATAAATAATCAAATTTTACAAATTGATATTGCCAGTAATAGCGTTATTTGTTGCACACAGAGGGTGATCATGCTACTGAATCATTCATCATCAAATTTTGAGATAATAATAGTGTCACTGAACAAGTCGTTCGCTCACAAATGTACACGTTAATAAAGTTATTGATAAAGTTGTCTTTGTTACTGAGCTAAATGTAATCAAATTTTATTCACTTAAGCCTGTCTCAGACGGGACTGAAATAAGGCTGCAATTCACGATCTAAAACTCACGACCTTACTTAACGATCGTGTGAGAAGTAACTTGCCCTTAGTCCATGTTCAAATTTTCTGCTGTCCTTATTTGGATCCTGACTTGGAAGAAATAGAAGTTTCTATTTTCTCCTAGACTTGCATACAACTACCAATCAGAAAAGAGTAGCGTCTGACGACATTCAATTTTATTTCTCGCTGTAATTTCAAAACAATGCTGCCTGGACAATAGAGTTATACGAAAAATATGATTTTTTGTATAACGTGAAGCACAATTTATATTATTTAAAAAAATGCAAGAATAAAGACCTCAGAGTAGGTATGCAGTAAAATAAGTAGTGTCCGCCCGAACACTACAAGTGTGAACAAATGTAGTTACATCTTTTAAAAGAATAAAAATAGGTGATTTAAGTATATTGTGCAATTTGTATACCAAAAAATGTAACATGTTAAAAAAAAGCGTGCAGATTTACTTTTGGCGCAACCACTCGAATAATTGTTCATAAATTGGAAATCCTTCACTAATTTCCTCCTTATTGTTTTCTAAATGATTTGTGCTGGGCGACATTAAAATATTCACATGGCGTAATTAAAATTCAAGGGGGGATCATAAGCAATTGTTGAAAAATTATAATTCTTTTACGATTTCCGTATAAATACAGCGTCCGGATGCATGCATAAAAACTACAGCCCAAAATACACAAAACAACCTGCACTAGGTCACCAGTAAAAAGCAGGAATGCTACCTAACCGTTATTGCAGGTCGAAGCTGGACGGCCCGAGCGTCAGCGAGGGGGTGCGTCTGAATGGAGTAGGCGCGTCAGCGAAGGTGGGTATCAGCATATGCGAGGGTAGTGAAAATTAATGAGTTTTGGCAATGACACGCGTTTCAATAGCATTTTTCATGGTTTCATACTAGTAGCGTTCCACTTGTAAACAAAATACAACTTCTGTACACTGCTGGTGGAAAATAATTTTTTATACAGGCATCTTTCATATGAACTTACTTATTTTATCCGTCGTAAAGCACTTGTAATAATTTTACACTAGTAAACCTACTCTTGTAAATGTAAAAATCAGATGTGGTGCGCCAAAAGTATACCAGCACCAAAAACAGAAACAATAAGAATTAATTGTCATCAGTGTTGTGTGGCCTTCGTGCAATTTTAGGGAACAGCTCTACAATGCTGGCACAATACAAAAAGTCCGAGCGTAGTGCATGATAGGGGTTCCTTGCACGGTGTGAGTTTACTTTATGGGCTTTGTGAGCATTTTTGTGGGTAGTGAGCTGACCGGATACACTCAGTACCTACACTAGAAAATTGCTCTTTCTTCTTTATTTTAGCTTTCCGCGCCTAATGACTGCCCTCATTTATATATTTGGACAAGTCATTTGATTTTCAATTCTACAATCTGGTGGATGCAAGGATCTATAGACCTTTTTTCAGCTGATACAGACTCCCTCACGTTCGTATCTCGCTGCCGAATTTTCGGAGTTACTAATTTCAATAGTATATGGAATTCTGAATAGTCCATTCTGTAGGTTTTTTTTTTTTTTTTTTTTTTTTTGTAGGGCCGAGGATTTTTTGTAAGTTGTGCATTATTCACCATTGAAAATAAGGTGCTTTCCTATCCATTATTCTGGCGAATAATTCACTCCCTGGTCCAGCAGCTCCTCTTTACTCTTTCTCTCTCTCTCTCTCTCTCGTTTGTGGGGGGAGGGGAGGGCGGATTTTGTATTAACAACAGAGCACATATAGCTGCTATGGTTATTTCATCCTCTTCGAATGAACTATATTGTGAAATAGAAAAACGATAATATTTACGATTACGTCAGTTGATTGCCCTGTGCGTAACACATTCTTCAAGTGTTTTTCGTCTCTTTAATACATCGACCACGAGAGGCTCTGCTGGTAAAACCTACCTAGTTTTAAGGATCGTCTGAGACCCCTACATCACCTCAGGATAAAAGAAATTGCAAGGAAGTTTCAGTTAAACAACACTGTCAAGTTGTAACCTGAATTGAGGCCTTAGTTCAGATCCTTGTGAGACCGGCTTTACAGTGGTCACTGAGAAAACCATAATCAAATTTAACACAACAACACACACATAATGTCACCGACAGACAGATTTGTGTCATTGGTAGTGAAATTTGTGCTACTGGACCAATCGTCTCCACGTTTCACAAGCTGATATTTTCGCCAATAGTGATGCGTGTTATTTCTAAACCAATAGCCACTGAGTCTACACATTAATAATACAACTAATATAACGATTTATAATATTACTGATATGGTAACTTTCATTAGTAATCAACCGTCATCAAAGTTTATACATTGATGATGACTTGTATCACTGATAGTATAGCTTGCCACGGAAGAAATTGAAACCAAATTTTACTCATTATAATTTCATGGCTTGGATAGGTGACACTGAATCAATAGTTACCAAATTTTTACACATTCAATGTGTCAATGGTATAAGATGATTTATGTCCTTCAATCAATCGTCACCAAGTTGTATTTACTCTTAGACTATTTGAAGTCGTTGATAGAGTCGTTACCAAATTTTCGCACATTTACTAGTTTCTTTATATCACAGGACTAATCGTCGAAAATTCTAACATTGATGTTGTCATTGGAAGAGTGATTTCGGTCACTAAACTGAACGTCACACAAATTTAAACACTGATAGTTCTTAACTGACACGGTGAGACGTTTAATTCAGTTAATCGTTACCAAACTTAACGCTTTCATAGACTGCTTTGTGTTAGTGTACTAATCTAAAAATTACTCCCATTTATAGTTTCACGATCAGATGATACATGCCGTTGAACCAAACGTCTTCAAATTTTATACACTGATACGATTATTTGTATAATCTATAAAGTGATTTCTGTCACAAATTGGATAACTTTTGTCTAGGAACAAACTCTCAATAAAGTTTACACACTTAATCTTTTCCATACCAAATTTAAATCAACGGTTGAATGCAAGACTACGAGATTCGTCCATGAGTTGGCAATCACTGAGCGCATTGGTTTCGTTGAAATTCCGTAACTTGACTGTTTGTTAATATACTTTCTAACAAAACAAATAACAAGTATTAAAAACACTCTTTTTAATGTGTAGAAGTTCTCGGAGTTCTTTCTGTCGAGAACTCTCTGGTTTGTAAGGGGAATAGCTTCAAGTGGATTGCGTATACAATGGTAAGAAACATGTGGGGCGTGGGGCGTATGCAACATAGTATAGTCGGGAGAACATTGTTCTTTATAGGAGATGGTAAATTGCTACTAGCACGTTGATTTTAAACGGAATGCTTTGTTCTTTCCAGGAACAAATAAAAAAAATACAGTAATTTCTTTGGTTTTGTATATATTATCTTCCCAAATAGGGATATTCTTTCTGCCACATCATTGACACATTATTAGTGTCACTGATAATTGAATATGTCTCAGAAAGGACGAGAATTCTTGGTCAGCAAAAGTATTATTTCACTCCAACTAACCGAACATTATTAGATATCCGAACTATCTATGCATAAACGTTGGAAATCTTATAGAACGAGTATGTCCGTCTGTCTGTCTGTAGACAGGCATCAGAGCAAAGACGGCAAGAAATATCGAGAAGCAGTTTTTTGTAATAGATTCAATATCCCTAAGTAGGTTCCATCCCATTCGTTAACCCTCTATGCAAACTAGAAATGGTAGAAACTAGTCATTTCTGGTTTCCGCGTTTATCGTCATAGAACAGAAACAGTAACAGATATCGACATTTTTTTTCAGTTGGTTCAGGGTTAGAAGAGAGCGTAAAACTATCACCCGCAACACGCTATCAAAAAGCAGAAGCAGTTCAAATTTACTACTAGGACAAACTCGCTAAATGATATTGAGAATCGTTTTTTTGTAATCGATTCAGAGTCCCAAGAATAGGTTCCATCTTCTCCGTTAGCCCTCTATTCAAACCAGAAGTTGTAGACAGTGTTGAATGCAGGTATGTTCAAGGGGGCCTAATCCCCCTCCTACAATATATATGCGCCCCCCTAGTATATCTCTAATTACACATGCATTGAAATATTTGCTTTGTTCTGTTAAACTTTTTTCGGAAATAAAAGTATTAAAAGCAAAGATTTTCGTTTTTTAAAGAAAATTAGTTTCATCTTTTGGCCAACCTAATTGTTCTAATTAACAAACCGCGTTCTTGTATAAAGTCAAAGTTAAATAAAAGCTTGGAAATTAGATGCACACGCACACAAACGCTTTACAACGTTACTTAGGGAAAAATGGCAATATGTTGGTTATCGGAACCGAACAGGCAATAACAAGTCGAGAGTTTTGTTGTGACAGAATCCTGCTACTCTATTGCAATCTGGAACATAGCCCCCCTTAAATTTTTTGCCCTCCTTGTACAAAAGTCTGAATTCAAACACTGGTTGTAGAAGTCAACCATTTTTCGTTTCAACATTTATCGCTACAGGACAAAAACGGTAACAAATAGTGACTAGCAGTTTTATGCAATCAATGCAGCGCTCCAACAATCAGCTCAATCTAGTGATGGGCAAAATGATTCACCTCTCAGATTCGTCGCTCAGTAGTTCGCTCACTAAAATGAACCGGTTCATTTGAACGACTTAGTGACTCACTTATAATTTTACAACCGGGAGAGGAGGAGGTTAAAACATAAAATCCTATTATCAGACTAAATGCAATTAACAGATGTAATATACGAAAAAGTGTGATTCAGCTGCAAAATCATAAACAATTTGGATTAAATAGAAGCATTTATAATAAATAAAAAAAATACAACACGAATTCAATATATATATATACAGGATACGGGCTTGCTTATTTTTAGTGAAGAGTTTACATTCCGAGTTTCATATTTCTAATTTGACAGCATCGTAAGAAACTATCTTTTTTTTAATGTGACTACCGCTCACCCCCTCTCCCTGAGGAACCAATTATATGAAAAAACCGAGTTCGAGGTAGGTGATAACTATATCTAGAATTTCATTTAAATCATTCAACTGTTTTCCCGTGATCACAAACAAGATTGTTGTCATTTTTATATAAAATAGATTTATTGTGTCAATAATATAATATTGCGTTTAAGAATTGTTTAAATACACAAAGTCTTAATAGGGGCGTAGGCCCCAACTTTCCAACCCATATGTACTTCCATAAATTTAGGGATATTCAGATACAACTTAGGTGATTACGGTTTGAATTTTGTACATCACACAGCCTTAAGAATTTCCATAAAACACCCTTAAGCAGACCTTCATTATTTAGGCTGAAATTACCTTCTGCAAGAAAATAATGAACTAACAGTAAGTCGTAATCAAAATTAATTCTCTCTTATTATAACATAATAAAATTTACTGCAATTATTAAGAGTTTATTTGAATTATGTATTCTCATTTCAGCATATCATTCCTCCTTAAGAATTGTGTAACACATAACTGTCTTTAAAACTACCAGTTGCAGAACGAGTAATCAGTTCTTACCGCTATTGCAGATGTATTGTGCACATTTATGTTCTCATTGTTTAATTTCTCAAATGAATAGTAGATTGGAAGAACAGATTCTTGGAAAAGAAAAACACCATCTCCTAAGGCCTTTTACTTAGTTGACCTACTACCCCATTATGCAAATTTGAATTTACTTAATACTGAAAAGTTTACGAATTAGTTTTGTGCTTTATATATGAAATATCATTTTAAGTCCAATTGTAGCATTAAAGTGGAAAACATTCAGCCTACGCCGTTGATACTATTTTTAATTCATTAATGTCAAATTTACACATACATGTACATGGTAACGCACACTTACTGAACAAGACTGAAGAGGCGCAAAGTCCAGTGAGAACCAGCGAAACCACTTCTCTAACCAAAAGAGCAACTGACTAAATTAAGTAACAGTAAATCGTGAAGCAAGAGAGCGGTTCACGAGTGAAAGAATCGTAGTTCCCAGAGAACAGTGGTTCCAAAACAACTACGACTCTTGAACAACTCGACTTTCGAAGAATCACGACTCTTGAAGAACAACGACTCCCGAAGAACCACGACTCCCAAAGAGCCGGCTCCTGAAGAGTCGTTGCGCATTTATAGTAAGCCATGACTCACTCACTCATCCAAAAGAGTCGGTCAGAAGAGCCGACTCACTCGCGAGTGACACATCACTAGCTCAATCTCCCCGTTTATAAGATGTGTTCCTGTTCGGAGCGACATTTATAAGAGGAGTTTCGTTCGACTACCGTTTGTTCCTGTTTTATAAGAGGAGTTAGTTCCCGTAACGAAAGCCAGATATAATAATATTGGGATTCGAACCTTGGATCTCTTTTGGAGTCTTCCTTAACATCATTCATTTGTAAAAGACTAATAGATCCAATAAGGAACTGGCAAGTAAACAAATAGTCTCACTCCCACGGTCCTAGGATTCGGGCGTTAAATGTATCAGAGGCATGAGCCGTATACCCACCGTCGCTGTTGCGTCAGCTCCAAGACACGCTGGTCAATACCTGTAAAAAAGTGCAAGGTAGGACAGCCATACGTGATTAACACCAGATGAGTAGTGGGAGACGAAAGTAAATGTTTGAACTTCTCTATTGATAGATACCTTACCTTCTGACAAACACTTCACATCGTGTACGTTTTAATTGGTACACATTTCAATCACTAAGAAAAAGGGCATAACATATTAAACTCATCTGGTTAGCACTATCATCACTTTTTAGAAATGATAACAAGAATTGTAAATAACTTTGTATTATTATGCACTATGTGGGTTACACTACATATGATTTAGAACAATACTAATATTTTCATATTACTTTTAACATTTCACTCGAAAAGAAATTGGCCCTTGAAGGATTTCGCGACGATCTGTAAACGCGCACGACGGTTCCGGCGACTATACCGAATACAATTCACTAGTCCACCGTTTTAGAAGGATGAGTTTTGCGTCATCTTCTATAAGTTTCCTCATTCGAAGAAGTCAACTACAACTGGTGAAGAAGTCGATGCTTTCCTTGACATTGCGAATTGTGGATTTCATTATTTTCTTATGTCGTTTTCATTATTCACTGGTATATCAAAAGGCAATGATTAGTTTCGGTAATTAAACACTAAGACTTTACATACTTCAATAATTTTCGTGAAGACAGAAACAGTACATTCAGCTCACATGGTGGCTGAAACAAGACACACACACTTCTCTTCCGGCGTCCCCTCGTTGCCAGTTCACAGCGCAAGAATACACTGACTAAACTAAAATATAGTTCGTAGAGAGCATTGAGTTTTTGCATTATTATAATGTTAATAATATATAATGAATGGTTCATAAGTTAATAAAAATCACATTAAAAACACTGATAGTTCCAATAAGTTGTGGAACTGATTATTATTGATAATTTTTACATTGTCACGTAAAGATCTGTCATCGTCATGAGGACTTATGCGTGGGCGTTTCTCTCGAGAGTAGCTAAATTTTTCCTCCAAATATGGGCTGACGGGAGGAAGCAAGACTGTCTGGAGAAGTGAGGTACCTTTTGGGTGAGAAATTCCTAAGCATTGTTCTCTCCCAACTGTTGATTAGTCGCATTTCATTTCCAAGAATTGATGTTGGAATAATACGAGGGTTGGTTTAAAAATTCAAGCCAATCCATACTGTTATACGTTAACCCTCTATTCAAAACTCTTTCCAGATTTAACGTTTATTACCATAGAACAAATGACAATAGATAGTGATATGCGGTTTCCTGCAATCGACTTAGTGTGTCAACACAACATATCAAAATCGTTTACTACATCGTACCAAAACCAGAATTGGTTCTAATTTATTAGTTCTCCGATTTCAGTATTGATTTCAATAAATAAAAAAAAACGGTAATAAATACAGAGTAGCGGTTTTTAAACCCAGATGAAGAGTCCCAGGAACGAATTTTCACTCAAATTTTATCTTACTGTTCAAATCGAAAATGAAAATCTACAAAGTCCGGGGACAACATTGAAGGTATAATGGATAAAACGGAAACAGAAAACGACAAGCAGTCTTTTGATATGGATTCATTTCTGCAAGATATGTTTCGTCTCTAACTTTACTCCTCCTCTATTGTAATGAGAAGTTATAGATGTACTAGTTCAAGTTTGAATATTGCATTCGCATAGTTAGGAAGTATACCGTAGATTTCACATTTGTAAAGAAATTCACTTGTTTTCTTATCAATTCAAGATGGTATTCAGTATTAGCCAGCATGTTTATTAAGCTATGAAATTGATAAGTGAATAAAGAGTTGTTAACATGTGATCATATGCTTTATTAGTAAGAAAATGTAATGACTAACAGTAAAGAAGAGGACGACTGCGATTTGAAGTGGCATATTGTTAAATGGGGTTGTGACAAAATAAATAGGCTATATTTAATATGGTTTTTCCTTCATATCGGTGACCAATTAATGTTTTACTTTTCGCAGTGCTTATTTGTTGCTGGTATTCCCTCCATCGTATAACGAGAGCGTGATGTCTTCCCAGTTCATGATTCCTGGCCTGGAGGAAGAAGTTAGACTTTTAACAAACAAAACTTTTTATGTTGCTGCTGAGTTTTCACAGGTAAATGCTCATTAATTAAAACATTTTACTAACAAGATTACAGTTAATTACGTACTCTTAAGAGTATTTATATTGTGTCTTTGTCAAATCACAGTAACACAGTACACACGGAAGATAGAAACTTACAAAAGATAATGATTGATATTAAACAGCAATCAATAACATTAAACAATACAAGTACTATTCATTGTTATAGATTGCTGTTTAATATTAGTTTCTACTGTATTATAACAACTAAAATTTGGCAACCTATTTTACAGTATATTTTTGTAATTTAGTTAAAAATGAATTAAGTAGAGATTATTGTTGTTGAAGGTAATCATAATAGAGTTATCTAAACAATAAATCGTTCACCCGTTATAGCGTTATTAAATTACAGAAAAATCTACATACTATAAGGAATACATGTATATTAACATAATGAAACTTAAATAAATACTAATATAAAAAGCTGAATATTAACGGTACCACTAATCATCATTTATTGTAATGTCAACCGTACTCGGGTTACCAATTACTGCAATGTAACAGCAACCGTATTCATGGGACTTTCGCAATGCAGTCATGCGTGGTGTGTGTGCTGTGTCTAACAAAGCAAGTTTAGACAAGTGCACAAACAATCATTTGATTGGTTTAAAGGTTAACACAAGCTCTTGAAATTAAAATCAAGTTTTACGTATAATCTAAAATATAGTCATTGAACTTAAATAATGACAACACACGTCTGAAAGTTTGTGGCTTGTCGACAATCTATTTTTTCTAACCACTATTCCTTCAAAGCTCTAACAGAAAGTGTCCATATTATGAATGATATAATGCGTGGTCTCCATTGACATTCTTTCGATGGTCACCTAAGAATACATCCCGAAACAAAATCAGATATATAACTATTTCATTATTCCCCACTTATTCCATAATCCCGCCTTTCTCTCTACTTATTTTACGATAAATAAAGATTTTATTTGACAAATCATAGTGTACTGACATGTAACTATCTTGTAAATGTGTTGGGAGCTCTTTGGGCTGAGCAAACAGTATGCCTACCTCAGATGAGCTTGAACTTCACTTTGAGAACTTTTGCTCTACACTGTACATTTGGTAAACCTATTTTCAACTCATTATTATTCAACAATTCTTAGATCCCTATTTCTAATTTTACTAAAGGGTTATTTCTTCATTTATGTATATTCGTTTGGAAATTTCTTTTGGTAATAAAGAAAATTCTGATAATAACGTCCTTTTCTTTTTGTTGGTGCGAAAAGTGCTTAAAAATCTACGCGTTATGCAAAGTATTAACTTTAGTAGTTTTGTTCTTTATATGTGTTTATTATGAATCTACTGCATTACTTCCTTTCGACCAATGATCGCCAAACCGTCGATCGCGAGCTACTAGTATCTATCGCCGGGACATTTTCGATAGATCGCGTTAACGCTCCGGTTGGCTAGTTTTGATTCCTCCACTGAACTGATGCTAACGATAGGGGGCGCTGACGACAACAACTGCTTGTTTGCTCCGCGCCAACTGCAATTGTCAGCCTCATCTCACAGTTGATTGTATACGCGTGGGGTTGCACACGTTACGTTTTTCGTGTGTATATTAGACATTTGCTAACGTTATGTTTTTCGTGTGTATATTAGACATTTGCTAAATGTTATGTTTTTTGTGTGTATATTAGACATTTGCTAAACGTTATGTTTTTGTGTGTATATTAGACATTTGCTAAACGTTATGTTTTCCGTGTGTATATTAGACATTTGCTAAACGTTATGTTTTCCGTGTGTATATTAGACATTTGCTAAACGTTATGTTTTTTTTGTGTGTATATTAGACATTTGCTAAACGTTATGTTTTTCGTGTGTGTATCAGACATTTGCTAAACGTTATGTTTTTCGTGTGTGTATTAGACATTTGCTAAACGTTATGTTTTTCGTGTGTATATTAGACATTTGCTAAACGTTATGTTTTCCATGTGTATATTAAACATTTGCTAAACGTTATGTTTTCCATGTGTATATTAGACATTTGCTAAACGTTATGTTTTTTGTGTGTATATTAGACATTTGCTAAACGTTATGTTTTTTTGTGTGTATATTAGACATTTGCTAATTTGGGTAGTTTGCTTTCATATTCACTAGAAACATAAGTTTATAGGTAATAAACAAATGTAAAATTTCTTTTTTTTAAAAAAACAAAAGTTGATAGTTCTTTTGGTTGATAGCTTACAGTGGGATTTGAAAACGGTACGGTAGCTCAGAAGCTTCGTAAGTTTGGCAACTACTGCTTTAGAGTTACAAACTGTGCAATGCATACCAATGAATAATTTTTATACAAATTCGTCTGTCCTGTCATAGATATCAGAGAAAAACGGTAAAAGACATCTATGTTTAATTTACATTTAGTGATTCAATAACCTTCTCCATTATTTTTCTATTAAGTAATAGAACTGTAGCACTTATAGTTTCAATGTTGAATGGTAATACATATCCAGGAATATTTTGATATGGATATTGATACCTAAAATAGATTGTATCTCTCTCCTTATTGCTTATCCCTATATTGAAGCTGGAATTTCCAGAATTATCGTTTTGGTTTCCAATGCAGGGTGTCCCAAAGATAGATATACACCACAGCATTGATCAAGTATAATATTCTAGTTTATGGGTTTATTTGCTTCGGTTCTTCCGAACTTAAGATGTAAGTAAAAAGACGTTAAGAACAAATAATAAGGAAACTAAATCTACCTGATGGATAACAATAAGAAATTATTTAAAATGCAATGAGCTGATCAGTACGGTACTGTATATCTACTTTTGGGCCACCCTATATTAGATTCGTTTAGTTTGAAAGTCTAGTGCAGTCTGTGAAACGAAACTCACATTTCAAAAGAAAATAAATAAATTTTATTTTCTAGTCTGAACTGCAGAGCGACAACCAGTTTACATTAGGCTCAGAAGAATATGGCGATGGCATTTATGTCCAGTACCAGAATCCACAATTAGAACCAAACATCACATATTCAGTAGGACTAGTTTTAATTTTGGAATACGAATGTGAGAAGTCTTTTGGTTTTATAGAAAGCGATACTTTCAATATTTCAGTGGCGGATGGAACTAAAGAAACTGAAGAAAAATGATTTGACACATTAGTAAGAAGCATAATTGTTTCATTTTGAACAATTTCTTGTTTCATTCTTCAACAGAACAATATTTGTAGCAATTATGGTATGTTTTTTTTAAAAAATAGTATTTCTGTAGTGCTAATAGTTTATATAGTTATATATATTGCGTGTAGTGTAAAATATGTTTTTGTTAAGTTGAGCTGTTATTTCTTGTTTGGAAATTTAATAAATAAAATGAATTTATTTTTCGAAAAAATCTTGCGAATATGATTTGTAAATCTATAGAATTTTCTGAAAAACGATCAAAATGAATTTAGCTGTTTCTGCGATGTTCCTCAGAAATAGATGCGAATATATGAACAGTGATTTTAAGTATTAACCCTTGCCTGCTCAACAGGGATAAATTTGACTAAGATTAGGTTAACTTTTATCTTTCCGCTAACCTTTTAACCCTCGCCATTGTCTCGTGCATACTCTGCACTTTCTCCAAAACTATAACAAAAAATTATGGGTGCGAGTTATATGCGTGAATGATAAGACATATGTACATCTGGGAACACACCAGCATTTACTTGTTACGTGTACACTTGAAGCATAAGTCTTCGATGTTTCTGCATTAACATGTATGCCATTGAATTAGATGAGAGCAATAGACTAGCACTTACTTGGTGTGTGTGTGTGTGTGTGTGTGTGTGTACTTGAAGCGTGAGTTATCATTGTTGTTGGCAGTGGCGTGTGATGATGTTTCCGAAAGGGGAACAGGTTTGACTGAGTACACTCTTCGGTATTATCAAACACAGTGTAATATTAGCGTGTTACTAACAGGAAAAATCATGTACATGGGATTTCTCAAGGTTTTTCCCGTTTCCTTCCATATTACCATTCTTTCTTAATCATTCGTTTTCTTTAGCTTAAATTATATTATCGTGGGACGTCATGTTAAAGATTTAATTTCTACACATGCTCGTACATTATTGCGAGTGATGGATTTCCAATAACATCTCTGAATCATTTTTCCACCTTGACTCCTTTTTGTCACGTAGTGTAACAGTGTTCAAAGTCATCAGGCCTGTTATTTTGCGAAGTAATATTGCAACAAGGGGAGAATTCAAAATTTTACTCCCTATTTCGTTAAGCATTTTCTCTACTACATGTATGCTTAAGTAATTTTGAATTATATTGGAAGTTCTAGCAAATGTAGTTACCTGAAATAAATTGTTTAAAATTTAAAATAATATTTTAGAATAAAATTCAGCAGTTTAATAATGTAACTGCTTTTATTCATCGATTCGCTACTCTCTCAATCTCTTTGATGAATAAAACGTCTAGCACTAGATGTTCTCTTTTCCTGTTCAATATACATTTTTATAGCTCATAGCGATTCATTTGACAATCGTCGTGTAATCAAATATGTTTACGCAGTACTTTGAAGATGATTTTCGAGCTATTAGTGACACCCACTTTTTACATAGAAAATTATCACTGTATTCTTAGACATTCCAAACGCTTTTTTAGTAACAAGATGAACATGACTAATTTGGCAAATTATCATTTAATGAACACCCAGTTAACCGCTTCTAGAATTATGGTGATAACTTAGAAAATGGCTAGTGTAAGATTTTGTTTTTGTTTCAAATTCGGTAAGGTAAGGAACAGACATGCCATTGAAATAATCGTACACTATCATAAAATTCAGTGAACCGAAAGAATACAATTTCACTTGATCTATCGTACATGGACTAGTACATTTCTGTTCAACACTTAAGTTCTGAATTCGTGTGAGCCTCAAATCGCTACCATTCACTTGTTCTGCTGTCGTCCTATTTGCACATTTTTGACCAGTAGTTTGGAAACCTAAGCCTATCCGAGTTTTATCAAAAAAGTGGTACAATATAACATACAACATTATATAAAAAGATGACCAAATTCCTTTATTCCTTAGCAAATTAAAATCATATAAACAAACTGTACTGTATGATGCGCTAAATTCTACTATTCCCAATACACTGGTAGGAAGAACAGACCAAATGCACGGCTTCCTTTGGTTTAATTGCTATGTTCTTATGTGCGCGGTTTCATTCGGCAGAAAACATCCCTCTCACTACCTATAGCAATTTGAATATTAACGTCAATGGCTTTGCAGTCCTACAGAACAGACGGCATGGCGTTTGCTTGCAGTAAGACAGTGAATGGTATTTTACCCTAGAAAGTACAGGTTTTAGAATAATATAAATCTTAATTAGACATGCACATAAAGAACGGAAGACACTGTTCCGTCTATTTCATGGAAGAATCACTCCTGGTTGTTGGGTTTACGTGTCTGCTATTTAATTAAGTGAGAGCAACTCAGCAACATTCCTTCATTCACGTATATTTGAAGCCTTAATTTGATTTAGAGTTTGTTGGTCCTTTTCATCAGCGAGGTTATATGAGGTGTGGACCTACAGCTTAACGTGGAATCCGAACCACATGAATTTCCACTGCGAATCAAACCAAAGTCTTCACGCCTAAAGTGCGTACGCAAACTGTTTAGTCAATAGTGAGTTCATTGCTGTTGGATTAATGTGTCTGTCATTGAATTAAATGAGAGCAACGTAGTACCACTTACGTAGTACTGCTACACATGCACTAGAAGCATGAGATATCATTGTTGTCGAGATTCGTGTGTTTCATGCGAGGCTACCTTTTTTGTTCTAAAGCTCATTTGGCTTTTCGATACACAGACCAACATGTACCAATCCCTGGCAATAGCAGCCTAATAGATTTCCCTAGAAATGTCATAGACGTTGTCGTTGGAAGGATTTAAACTGAGGTGTACGTATCTTCATCATTCAAGTACGTTATACTCGGACCACTCTTGTCTTTGTTGAGTAGCTATCCATAAGGTCGTAACCAGAGAGTCGTCTTGGAGGGTTCGATATCTAACCCTCAACCTGTAACATCCGGAGTAGCATATTGAAGTGTACTTGGATCGCTCTTATTCATATTATACGTAGGTGACCTGACTAGTAGCTTCAACTCAAGTTCAAGAATCCTGTTATTTGCAGTCGACTGCAAAACCTTTAGGGAAGTGAACATTATAGAAAACTCAGGGCTACGTCAAAATGACATAAATAACTTTTGCTCCTGGTGTATAACAACAAGACTTCTATTAAGGTAACCAAGAACGTTCTATCGCTTTTTCACCCACCATCTTCTAGCATCGTATGTCATCTAAGACGTACCTGGAACATCAAAAATAGTCCGCATTACCATCGACGACCTTCTGCCAACGTTCTGGAGGGCCATGGATTCCATCGCGGTAGAACTTGGTGGGCCGTGAAGCGAAGAAGGTATTAAATGCATTTTGCACCTCTACTAGGGATTTGAACTGGCGTCCTCGAAGGCGATTTTCCAAGGGATAGAACAGGTGATAATCAACGGTGCAATGTCCGGGAGTATGGTCAATGCAATAGTGTTTCCCATCCAAGGCGTAGACTGGTGTCCCGGATCATCCTAGCCACGTGAGGCTTAACGTTGTCCTGTAACAGGACATTTGCAATTCAAAAGTGCTGGCTCCAGAGTTTTGAGTTTTTGTTGAACAAGGCTCAACGGCTGACAGTACACAGTTGCATTGATGCTCTGACTAGCTGGTAGCAATTTCCGATGCACGATGTCGCAAGCAGTCCGCCAAACACACAGGAGGACCTTCTTCTGGTGCAATGCTGGTTTCGGCTCTTTTGGAACCAGCTCTTGGGATGCTAACCAATGATGACTGCGCCTTGGAGCTTTGTACAGGACTCACTTCTCATCACATGTCAATACCCTGTCCAGAAATGACTCTTTCCTCAGATGAGACTTTTTTATTTTTTTTTTTTATTTAAGGCCACCACATTCCCCTGCCGTTGCCAATTACTTTTGGACTTATTATAGGGCAGTCGCAACTTTGCCTATGCCTTTATTTTCTCTCTTTTACTTTTATTTCAGTTTATCTCTCTCTTCTGTTCGGCTATTATTCCTCAGCAGGTTGAGGTGAGGCATATTTTTCTAGCATAACATCTGATACTTTAAGCCTTTTATGTATCTTTTTCTTTTTTCTTTTATTATATTTTAATTTTTTTATTATTTTCTTTACAAAAACGGACAACCGTGTAAAAGAATAATATAAATATACATAAGATATTTTTTTTATCATTTGTCATTCATTAAAATTTTCATTGCACTATTTTGGGCTGCTTCCTCTACCGCCATCTGAAAATAAACTAAAAGGAATATATATTAGTAACAATATAGCGACAAGAGGCGCAGTGCGAAACAAATATTGGATTAGTACAAGTTTCTTCCGAGTTTTTTCCTGTCTTTTATTTCTTTTTATATTATTATTATTTTGTTTACTTCTTGAGATCGCACCAAATACTTACATTTAAGACACAAATAAAAATATGACACTAGCACTGACACTAAGCACAAAACAAAAGTAGCGTCTTTCTATTCCGGTTTTCATTCCAGGAATATTTTATTTATTTAGTATTTGTGAACAGAATTCTGTGTTATTTTTTTATTCTCCAAATCTAGTTTGTGTTCTGTTCTCTCCTTCTTCTGTTTTAGTTCTTCTATTCCACATGTTTACTACTATGTGTTTTGTCAATTCTTGAAACTTCTATAGCCTCATTTTATCCTGTCTGATGTTTTCCCATGTATCATTTTTGAGTTTGTCTCTGATATTTATTATATCTCCCCTCGTTATAAAGTGCACACAAGTCCATGTTACATGTTCGGGTGTCTGGGCCATTTAGCAGATACATGTCTGATTTTCTTCTACTGTGATTCTATATAAATGTGACTTAAAAGGCCCATGGCCAGAAAGTATCTCTATGGTCTTCTTATTTAGGCATCTCTCTTCTTATTTGTATCGTCGGTATGTATTCTTTTAGTTTCTGTCCTTTACTTGAGCTTTCCCATTCCTCTTGCCATTTTCTTTGAATGGTTTTTATCTAACTTTGTCTTGTTGTTTAAAATTTGTCCTAGTATTTCTAAACTTTTTTGTAATTTCGTTATTTTTCGTCCACATTTTATAAGCCTGGCTTAGTATCTGGAAATGTATTGGCTCTTCTGGAGCCAGTATCTGTAAAGCCTCCGCTGACATGTTTTTTATTACATCTAGGGCTCTAATAAGTACCCCTCTTTGTGCCCGGTTTATTGTTTGTCTTAGTTTTATATTCATAAAAAGTTTGTGTCACCAGACACTGGCACAATAGCTAAGTACTGGCATGACCACTGTTTTGTTGTAAGTTTGCAATTCCTTTTAGAGATTTGATAGTCCCTTCTTGCTATTATTAGTAATTTGTGTGCTAGTTTTTTGCACTTATTTGTAATCTCTATATGTTCCCGTAATTTAATTTTTCATCTGTCCATATTCCCAGGTACCTTTACTCTTTAACTCTATCTATGTTTTTGTTGGGTATCTTTAGAATAGGAGCTCTTCGAATTTTCTGTCCAAAAATTGTATATTTCGTTTTTGTTCCAGAAAGAGTTAAATTATTTGTTGAACACCATTTTTATAGCTTTTCTAATATTATATTTCCCTTTCTTTCTACTTCGTGTCTTGAAGAAGCCGACAACACTATCGCTATGTCATCAGCATAACCAACCACTCCTTCCGTTTCTTCAAGTCGATTGAGACATTTCAGACATGGATTACTCGGGACGAGAAGGAAAGAAAAAATGCAACGTCTGCGATTTTACTGAAGAATCAGAAAGTTGCATGGGTGAGCAAACCTTGAAGTGTCAGTGTCCTGCTTGTCAGGAAATATATCCTACGCAGAGGAAGTGACTAAAATCGTGAGTGAGTGTATACAAACGTGCGTAAATATAATATACAAAACAAACAAATCTAAGCATATGATAATGTAGTAAACTATAGCACGTGTTTAGTGTAGTGATAACTATTGACAAACAAACAAAGTAAGAAAGAACGTATTCAGAACAAGACAAAAACAAGGTAAGTGGATTTATAATAGTACTATATTAATTTTTTTAGTGCAAAACGACATTTTATTGATAGTTAATTTTTGGCGCCAATTTTAAGAAAGATAAACGCTTGTGGATGATCAGCAACCAGCATTACGTTATAGTGAATCCGTTGCATACCATCTGGATAAGAGACAATTTTACATACTATAACAAAGACAGGTCGAAATTCATTAGCTTAAACGAAATTTTGCCCCCCCCCCCCTAGAGAGGCTCTCTTTGGTGGTAAAAGACAAAAGGGAATAAACATGGATCGGGGACCGATACATTCGAATAACTCCTACACAGAAATGCTTGATCAAAAGTATCAAGAACAAAGGGAAATACCAAGTTTAAGACGACAAGGTAAGTCTAATCTATCGAGAACGAACATAATGGATAAATCGCCCAAGGAAGAATATCATCGTAGAACGACAAAAGAGGGAGGGATTCGCCAGACAACAAGGACAGTAAGAAAAAGAAAGACAGTACCCCAGCAAAGAAACAGAACAACATGGAAGATGATAATAACGATTACAGCCAAATTGTAAGTCATGGAGAGGAGACGAAAGATGAGGATGAATCAGCTAAAATACAAAAGGAGGAGTTAATATAGGAGTATGAAACAGCTTTAAGTTTTGTAGAACAAGCTTTCTAAAAAAAAGTAAAGAAAGTTCGGCAATCACGCGTAGCATTAACAGGAAACTGATTGGATAATAAAACAGTCAAAAGTAGGTGTGTTAAATAATCAGGTAAAGATGGAAAATTAAAAAAAAACTCAAAGAGGAAAACAAAATATTGAAGAAAGACAGTGAGAAACTGAGACAACAAAAAGGAACAAGTGTAGAAGAAAAACCACTGTATGTAACTATCGTAGGAAGAAAACAGGCGCCAAAACAGACAACCAAGAGAACGCAAATGAGTGAAAACACAAAAACAAACAGAAATCTGCCATCATCATTAAGCAAAAGAAAATGAAAATATTACCACAGTTAAGGCGAACTTTGTCAGACTAGTAAATCCCACTAAACAAAAAATAAAAATAACAGCAATGAAAGAAACGGAAAATAAATTAATTGTGGAGACTGCCTCAAATGCAGACATGACTAAGATAATGGATAACAGAAACCTTTAACAAATTGTTAAAATCGAAAAACCAAAAGTGAAAATCCTGTTGTTGATAGTATATATGATGTTCCATAGTATATTTGATGGTACAGCAACGAAGAGCTGATGGAAACATTAATTGAACAGAACTTTGGAGAAGAAGAAGACTAGAAAAAGCGAAAGAGGAAATAAAGCCACGTTTTAGAATGGGACCCAAGAACAAAAACAAATGCCATCTTGTGATCAAAACGAGCGCCGTTATAAGAAAGAAGCTAATTGAAGAAGGTGAAATGTATCTGATGTATGAGTTCCACGGAGTCAAGGATTTTATAACAATCCCAAGATGCTTGTTTTGTTTCGACTATGGTCACATGAGTAAACATTACAAGGAGGAGAAAAAAATCTGCATACAATGCGGAAAACATGACCACGAATGTTCCAATTGTATTGAAAAAGACAAGGCAAAGCTCTGTATACCACGCAAACAAAAGAAAAAAGAAATGTATGGCAAAATCAGAAAAGGATTGTGCGACCTACAAACTGTTTTATGAGCGCAACATCGGAAGGATAGATTGTGATGGATAAGTATCCAGAAAGATTCATTTGTAAACAACAGGGGAAAGAAATAACAGGTAAAAAGAAAAATCAGTCCAATATAATAAGAGATAAAAGTAGGTCTGAAAATAGAAGCAAGAATTTCTTAAAAGTAAAATATCAAGATTGGCTCGAAAAATTAACACCATGCACATTTCATTTCAAATCTTAGAGGAGATAGCCAAATGTGTGCCTTGACCATCTTGAATTTGTAAGGAAAAAATACATTTTAAAGATGGACATGGCCAGAATACAGAAACAAAGTAACTTTGGTCTCTAGTGATTTGCAACAGTGTTGCAACCTCTTAAAAATCACGAGATATAGGTACTTTTGCAGCAAAGTGGGGAATTGGCGTTTTGAAGGTATTATTAAGAAAGAACAAAAGTGCTAGAAACCTTTTTTGTTGTTTATTTTATACTATGTTTCCTACTCTTCCAAACCATACCAAACAGGAACATTAGTGGTGTAACATAAACTGTAACAAAATTGTTGAACGTAAAAAAATTTCGTTGTATACATATTTTGGATATTTTCAGTATCTAAATAAAAACACATAAGATTTGTTATATGCTAGCAATACATACAATGGAAACATGACATTACAGTAAAAATATTATTTCCTACTTATCTGTACGTCACAAGTGAGAATTTAGCATGAAAAAAGTGTAACTTTCAGAATTGGTCTATTTTCAAAAATTAATATCTCAAAAACTCCATCTTGAATTTTCATGAAAATTACACAAAGTATGCACATAACATTGTTCATCAATCCTGTAAAGACAGATTTGCTATTATATTTCTGGGAAAAGAGATATGAATTTTTATATTGCACGTTACACGGTCTGTTAAATAATAGTAAAATAGTGAACAACGTGTGGGATTGGGAACACTGCTGTTGATTTAAATTCCACATCCAATGTGTTATATTACCATAGTAACAATGTAAGTACATATTTTGACCAAGAACAGGTTCAGTAATAACAAAAACTTATTTTATGTAAGCAGTCACCAGTGTATCACAGGTGGGCAAAAACGTCTTCTGTAAGCTTTTAGTTGGGTTACTGGAAATCTGTACAGACGAGAAGAGCATCCGGTGTGAATAGGGGAATTAATCTTGAGTAATACACTTCGTATGGAAATTTTACAGATATCTTGCACAGAAAGCATTTGAAACCAGTTGCAGGACCATGTGGAGTCCTGAGAGAGATCGTAACATATTCCAATTCAAGTGATACGTGCGTTATTTGTCCCACCCACCACTGATTGTCTAATACGCACGATACAAAATCACGTACACACAAATCCATTACAGTATAACGAGATTTGGTTACGAGACTAAAAATAGCAGGTTTCTTTGTATGCGGAGCAGTTCTGGAAATGAAAAGCTCATGTGATGCAATCCAAATGTGGCTGGACTGAATTCCAGTCACCGGTTTCACATTCACCATTCTTTCCTTTTACTTGAACGATATTCTTCGACAGTACATTTGTCTAAAAATGGTAATGTTGTATTATTCATGAATGTAGAGACAGTTTCAACGAATCCTCTGGCACCTCTAATTGCGTCAAGAGGCTCATGTTGCAGATTAAATTTAGTTGCACAATGCTTTACTAAGCCGCCTACCCCATCACAGGGACCTTTTCCATGCCCAGTTTCTGAAAACAGTCATTTTCTTGTAAGGTTGTCACTTATGAGTTGTAGCTCAAATAACTGAAATCTGGTTTTAAATTGGGAGAGTGCACCATCAGATACAAATACCTGGGTAGAAAACGTGTGTCCATCACACGGACAGATATTTCCCCCATAATCAACTGGATAGCACATAGTGTATATGCACTGTCATTAGCCAATCATCACTGACTACGGCAAGGTATGTGTGAAACCATAAAAGTAACCAACACATGTGAATATCGAGATTTTTATGTTTCCCAATGATAACTTTGGATCTCTTCCTGCAACACAACCATCCAGTTCTCTGCAAAATCAAAGTGCTAGACAAAAGTATCACTTGTTGATATACTTGATCTTTTCTCAGCAGCAACGGCCTCTCTTTGAATGCGGCGAATGTGAACATGACAGACCCCTTTCACGATCCAATTGTTTGCAATGGAAACAAACTGATCAATGTTCACAATCTTTTTCAATAAATCCTTCCCTTCCCAAACGGCAAATGTAATGTCATCGTCACTAGTATCTAAACCCAAACTTTCCTTCGTAACACCTTGCGCTCCTGGACACTCTCCACACTTTTGTAGCCAGCACTGATCTTCAGGAGTTTTACACAAACACGAGTGGTTATTTGCCCCCAGCGAGTGGTTATTTGCATCCCTGATTTAACAGCTTTGTAACGTGAATATAAAAATTCATATCTCTTTTCGCAGAAAAATAATAGCAAGTCTGTCTTTACAGGATTGAAGAACAATGTTGTGTGCATACTTTGTGTAATTTTCATGAAAATTCAAAGTGGAATTTTTGAGATATTAATTTTTGAAAATAGACCAATTCTGAAAGTTACGCTTTCTCATGCTAAATTCTCACTTGTGACGTACAGATAAGTAGGAAATAATATTTTTTTGTAATGTCATGTTTACATTGCATGTATTGCTAGCATAAAACAAGTCTTACGTGTTTTCATTTAGATACTGAAAATATCCAAAATACGTATACAACGAAGTTTTTTCGAAGTTCAACAATTTTGTTACAGTTTATGTTACATCTCTAATGTTCCTGTTTGGTATGGTTTGCAAGAGTAGGAAACATAGTATAAAATAAACAACAAAAAAGGTTTTTAGCACTTTTGTTCTTTCTTAATAATACCTTCATAACGCCAATTCCTCACTTTGCTGCAAAAGTGGCTATCTGTGATGATTTTTTAAGAGGTTGCAAATCATCAGAGACCAAAACTGTTTTGTTTCTGTAGTCTGGCCATGTCCATCTTTAATATATATTTTTTTCATAAGAATTCAGAATGGTCTATGGACACCCGTTGTATGATTTGAAATGGAACAGCCCAACAGTAAGCAGTGCTGAAAATTATATTATAATAGAAAGGGGATATATTGATCTTGAAGATACAAACACATGTCTAATGCATCTCATTAATCCAGATTTGACAGCATTCCCTAAAGGATTTGCGGAAAACGTGGTTAAATGTCATGAAAACTTTAAAATAGACAAAATGTATTATGTAGATATTAAAGAGAGAAACAAAGTTATCAGAGTATATTACTCCTCAAATAAGTTTCGCACCAACTTCAATTCATTTAAAATCAAATGAAGAATCGGCCCTGGAAGACCTGGAAATAGTGTTAAGATTTATTCTAACCTTGGAGATAAGCAAAGATAAAATAAAATAAATTCTAGTCTCAGCACTTGTGATGCGGTTATGGGGCAAAAAACCGCCAGAAGTCATCCAGAGACTATTCAAAACAACAAAAAATACACAAACACTAACCTTGAAAATGAAAATAATGGACACAAGAGTCCTCAGTAGCTCAAAATTAACACTTGAATATTACGAAAAAGAAAGTAGCAATACAGTTTGTCATAAGTACAAGGAGAATGAAGTAAGGAAACACCTAAAACACCCACAAACAAAAATAATGGAAGAAAATATTAAAGAGATAGAAAAGAAATGCATCTGACAAGATGGAGTAACTACTAATAGGAAGTAAAAAATATGGGAACGAAAAAATACCATAATTCTATTCTGGAAGGAAGATACAAGAAAGAAGCAAATAAAAACAGTCCCATACTTTTTTGGTCTCACTTCTAAGAGTGCATGGTAAAATTAGTTATATAACTGCTAGCAACAAAAATACAACAGATAATGTATATTATTTTTTTATTTATTTAAAATGTATATGAATATATATGGCTAATACTGCTTCATCCAGTTCTACAACGACTTCAATCCGTGAATTAACTTGCGAGGTGTCAATTTTGAATAAACTGTATTGTAATCTACCAGTCTACAACGTCTTGTCTCTCATTTTTCATTAGTCACTTCTCCACTGGACAGATATAGGTTGAGTTGAGTTGATTTTAGTACAGCGTTCCTTTTAGCAGCGAGGCTATATGAGGCGTGGACCTACTGATTAGCGTGGAATCCGAACCACATGAGCTCCCGCCGGGAATGGACAGATATAGGGTATACGACACCATTAAAAATTGCCTCGTTTTAAATTAACCAAATGCACGCCCAAGGTTATGACGAAACTTTGCGAATTTCTGTGTCAGATTTGGCTCGGAATGTGTACAAATTAAACATGAATTAAAATTACATATATATATAGAATACCAAGTGAAACTTTCACGGGTGCTTAAATTGAAATGAACATTCAAAAAAAGCTGTGTCGTCTACTAGATTTATTTTATGTGTGACTCATTGGTAGTTACAGTACCAGAATTGGACGACATCCATTTTAAAACAAAATAATGAGAATTTTTAGAAAAATTGAAGAGAGATTATCGGGAAAGTGGGAAGGAAGGCTGTAGCTGTGGCTATGCTAATGCGTTGAATCAGGAAAGAGTTTGCTAGAGTAACTCCTGATTTAATTGATAGACGGTGGCCGATTTCATTTACAAATTTGAGGCCACCTTCTTCTTAAAAACCGCTAGACTCAATTGCTATTGCAACAAAGCAATAGTTATCGAGTAGATTACTATATTTATTCTTTTTTTCTTTTGCTCTTCGAGCAGCTAAGAGTCAAGCTTGTACTGAGGAATATTGAAGGTTGGAGGGGGCATAAGTATCTGAACATTTAAATTATATCTTAAGCACAATTTCACAGTACGAAATTAGTTCCATTGGTCATTTAAAATCACATGACCCAAAATCCAAATTACACAATTACATACACATGCAAGTAATACATGCACATACAAGTTATAAAGATTTAACCTAAGGTGAACAGTAATTAGTACTCACGGGTAGTTTCACCTACAACTACTTATAAAGAAAATGGATGATTGCTTTTTCATTTCACTATTATGTAGCTCATGGACTTCCTAAGGTTCCTCTAAGAGCTGAGTTGATTTTGAGTTTAACGTCCCGTTAAGTAGGGAGGCTATATGAGATGTGGACCTACTGATTAACGTGGAATCCGAACCACATGAGCTCCCGCCGGGAATCGAAGCCGGGTCTCCTGCGCCAAAAGCGCGTACCCTAACCACCTAGCCACGAGGGAGATCGGGTCCCTCTAAGAGCTATGCATATAAACTGAAATGCACTATCTCACAAAATTTGCTCACTCTTGTAGACATTCTTATCTCAAACAATCTAGCATATTACTTAATTCATGAAATATGTATTGATTCTCAGTTTAGATAGTGGATTCTAGTTCCTGAAAAGAACATACATCAGGTCATACATACATACAAATTGAACAAGCATTATGATGATGTATATGGCAGTGAGATGCATTGATGGACATGAGAATATACAAAATTACTAACAAAATAAGAGAAACTCCCTATACGCATCAACCACAAACATTCACTCACATATATAGACACGCATTATCGTCTGAAGAAATTTAAACTAAGATACTAATCTTGGCATGCCAACATGCTAAAGATTCAGAAACTATGCGAAAATTGAATTAATTTGTTTATTTGTTTACTCAGTATTTACTTCAAACTTCCATACTATAATTTTGAATTGCAGTTGAATCTGTGAACAAAGACAGGGAGACTTATAAACTGTGTAGAAGATGAGAGGTTACATTGTGACTATTAACACTAACATTAATTGAATATGATATTAGGGAGAGAATCTACATAATGCTCAAGTTACTAGCTGTACTGTACATGGCAGCGCACTAAAAATTTAACTACAAGCCATGTTTGTTCTTAATTACACTTCCAAACAAAAAGTCAATCGAGCACTGAAAAAAATGTCAGTAGTACCTGCCGTCTTGTCGCATTTATTTTTTCTAACTTTTACCTTAAACAGGGCTCATAACAGTCGTTCATCGCCATCGAAATTTACTCCACCTTTCCTGTTTTTAGTTTTAACAGCTGTGGATATTAAAATTTTAATATTGTTTCAAAATAATAGCTGAACTCCAATTTCCGTGACACGCCCACTTTCATCGCATGCACCAAAGTATATCGTATTTTTACGCGTTTTCGTGAGCAACACACAATGACTATTTTCATCTCAAAATAGTCCAACGTTGCACTCACGATTTTGCAATGTTATTTGATTTAGAATTAAGAATTTACCTACGGAATGATTAATTTAGACGATTTGGAACATTTTTCTGTGAATATTAAGTAAAAATAATTTCGGTCTTTTTCATCTGCTTACGATCGAGTTGCTACTTATCCTTGTAATAAAAAGGATAATACTGTATCTGTGACGACGCTACAACCTTTGCGTTACATTATTCGAGAGCTATCCCCATATCTCGATACCTACGTACAAAATAAACTAAACAGCCACGTTAATCGTTGCGTATACTTGAATGCCAATAAATAACTACAATAAAATTAATGAGCATTTCGTAGCAACTGATCAGCTATTACCCCAAAAATGATGTTTGATATGCAATTTATTATGTTGTTGTTAGACGCTTCGCAGACTACGCTACTTCGTGTGTCGAAGACGCGCGACAGGCTGTGTCGTCGCGTCGCCGATATTCAACCCAGTTGTCGCGGGAATATGACACTTTTTTTTTTTTAGCCAGAACAAGGAGACAATGCACTTTATATAGTTTGTATGCAATTACCGTAATAGTAAATAATATGTTATATTCTTTAACGACAAAGTGCAAGCACATCAATAAGGAGTACGTATGTAGGCTGGAGTTAGCGATCCTCTTTGACCCGCGGACTAAATCTGGGGCCTAGTCAGTATATTGCTAAATCCGCCACTGACTACATGAGGTATTAACTTCATGCCTCACGGCCTCTCCTTATAAATTTCATTATGGAGTGCCATGAGGCATCAGTGCTATGCCTAAGTGCTTATAAAACATTATTTTTTTTATATTTTCGTACAGTATGTATATATTAAATACATACAACATATAAAAATAACGAAATGTTATAAAATTACATACTGGCCTGGGGGATCACAGTTTGTGACTGTGTAAAATATATTTGGGAATATCTGGTCATTTGTGCTATTTTTTAGAGTCTAATTTGAAATAGTAAAGTAAACCGATAAACAATGTAGTTTTATTAATCCAATGTTCTGGGGATTGCTGCTTGAGTGAATGTTGCTGTGCTGAGCTTTCGTTACCATACAGCGATAACATCTTCAGAGCTATGGATTGGGGTGTGCTGGTCGTACAATTTGTATTGTAGTCTTAAGGAATTGCTGTGTTTCTATTGGTTGTTGTTATTCTTCATCACACGCGAAACGTGAAGGAATATTGAAGACAGAATGAAAGAACACGAGCGACACACCTGACTGAAACAACCTGAAAAATCTGCAATAGCCGAACACTGCATACAATATTAAATACAATCGTACGGCTATGTGGGACCAAATTGAAGTCCTAAAGAAAAGCAAACAGTTCTGGGACAGGAAAATACATGAAGCTCTATTGATTCTTACACAAGCCCTCCATCAACAGAGACGAAGATTACCATCTACCTTGCATCTGGCTTCAGCTTCTCAGTACAGAAAGAACCATCAGCTAATCAGAGAACAGTTTCCACCGCCAACATCAGAGCACGCTATTGGCCAATAACAACAATCAATAGAAACACAGCAATTCCTTAAGATCACAATATAAATTGTAAGACCAACACACTCCAACCCATAGCTCTGAAGATGTTACCGCTGTATGGTAACGAAACAGTAACGAAGAGGTGCGAATATTGTTCCTAAAAGATTCCAGAAGTGTGTGTGGAAAATGTGGATACATACCTTGAAATGTAACTTAGTAACCAAATTGTACACTCTATTAATGTATTTAATGGAAATAAAACAGTGATAAGTTGTTTACTTTCTGGAATATTCATTGTTACAAATAGGTACTGACTTTATTTATTTATTTATTTATATGAAAGTACACAGGCATACACCCACAACATACCTTCTTGACTTACGTAATTGATGGTAACATGACTTTACAAAGAAAAAAAATGGAACATGGAAAGAGAAAAAAATAAAAGAAAAAATAAAAGAAAAAATACTAAAAAATAAAAAGGAAAGAATGTACAATCCAGCCACGAGAACAATAATATACATATATATAATATATATCAGTACGTTAACAAAATAATAATAGATCATACATGGTCATTATTCAGTATTTCATAGAGAAGTTTAACAAATTTAACTTTTCCATCTGAAAATAGGTCTATCCTATCATTTAATTTATTATAGACTCTCAGCATTCGTATAATAGGTGAGTGTGCATGAGTTGAACTTTTCGACATAGATATATAAAAGATATTTTGATTTCTGGAGCGATATCTTGGTACATAGAAAGGGATATGTAGTAACAGTGTTGAACTATTAATTCTATTTGTCAATATATTTCTTAAAATAATAAGAGAATGTACAATTCTTCTATCCTTTAAGCTACTTAGGTTGAATAGCGAGCGTAAAAGTGACACTGACAAGTAAGTTGTCGAATCTGGTTTAAATGTTTTATAACATAAATATCTCAAAAATTTGTTTTGAATCACCTCAATTGCTTGGATGTCTCTCTTAAAGTGGGGACTCCAGATTACCGACGTATACTCTAATTTGCTTCTAACTAGGGTTGCATATAACTTGATAATTACTGATGGTTGTGAAAATTTTTTTGTGTTTCTGATAACAAAACCTAAGGCTCTATTTGCTGAGTCTATAACACTAACTAAATGATTACCAAATGTTAATTTACAATCAAAAATTACACCAAGATCTCTAATCGATGTAACATTCTCTATTTGGATATTATTAATTTTGTATACATATTTAACTAATTTGTTTTTTCTATTAGAGGTTACACTTTTACACTTATTTACGTTCAGTTGTAGTTTATTTAAACCACACCAATCTATGATTTTATTCAAGTTTTGTTGTAAAATTTTGCTATCTTCTTCAACTGTAACTGATTTATAAATCTTTACATCGTCGGCAAATAACAAACAATTGGAATTTTCTACAACCTCAGGCAAATCATTAATTAGAATTAAAAACAACAAAGGACCAAGATTGGAACCTTGCGGAACACCAGATGAACTTACAAACTGGAATACTGGAAATACCCACTGAATTTCCTTTGATTTTAATGGTTTGGGCCTGTTATGGGACAATTTTTTAATGTTCAAATATGATGCTAATATCCCTCAATGATCCCAGCATTGTCCCATAAATGTCCTGGAGAATGTTCCGTTTTGCAACCAGCTTGTAGTTTCAACGTTGATCCCCATAAACCAACAGCGACAAGTGATATTAAGAAATATCTTTATGATATAAGGGACCCAAGTATGCATTTAAATTCAGTTCTTATTAGTACAGTCTATTCAGTACAACTTCCAGTTTCAACATTGGTTCCTATACAACAATGACTGTATGAGAGAACAAGAAAATGATATTGATATGAATCAAACGTCCGAAGAACGAGTTTTATCTTTGACATTAGCCCTCTATTGCAATCGGAATTCATAAATTTAATACTTCCGATTTCATATTGAATTTTGCATAGATTGGAAGACGACCTTAGATTCACAATATGAGACGAAACTCCATTTGTTATTGAGTTGTTTTAACAAAGAAAACAAGTTGTAATCCACATACCACAGAGACTTTTCTTCGATGTCCAAGAGATATCATTTGCGCGATATTGGAATGCCTCATTTTTGCCAAAATACACATGCCCGCTTGTCCCAAAAACGGAACATTCTCCAGGATTCATATGGGACAATGCTGGGATCATTGAGGGATATTAGCATCATATTTGAACATTAAAAAATTGTCCCATAACAGGGCCAAACCATTAAAATCAAAGGAAATTCAGTGGGTATTTCCAGTATTCTTAAAATTTCTACTGTGACAGACACTTCCCAATGAAATACAACAGAAATCCAATTATTCTCAAAATTTCTACTGTAATAGGCATATTTTGTCGAAATTCAAGGAAATTCCGTGGATATTTCTATTATTATTATTATTATTATTATTATTATTATTATTATTATTATTATTATTATTATTATTATTATTATTATTATTATTATTATTTTATTTTATTTTTTTTTACTCTAGCAGGCACTTGCCATTGAAATCCGATGAAAATCCCATAGATATTTCCATTATGCTTAAAATTTCTACTGTGATAGGCACATGCTATTTTAATCTAAGGGAAATCCCATGGATCCTTCCGCCATTCTTAGTTTCTACTGTGATGGGCAAATCCCATTGAAATCAAAGGAAATCCCATTGATAATTCTATTATCTTAAAAATTTTGACAGCGAGTCTGAATGTCCAGGACAGATATGGAACATGTGGGACATCCCGTAGATGTGTTTTAGACATGCAAGTTCTCGGGAAAAAATCGGTTTTCTTAGAAAAAAGTGTTTTTTTTCTGCTTCGCTTTTTTGCTTGGAAAATTTGGGCTTTTTTTAAAAAAAAATCTGCTTTAAATTGATAAAGTAGACTTTGTTTCGCTTCTCTGCAACACAAGAACTCATTTAATTAGTGGTTCATGCAGATAATAATATAAAACCTCGAAAATAGACCATGAATTTCGAAAAGAATTTTCAAACAATTTTAACTCTTAACATATTTATATTACGAATCCCCAAAAATTAACCAATGTATATAATAATTTTTAACCTGATTTATACAAAAGTAAGTACCTTTTTTAGAAAAAGATACACAAGTAACTAGCAAAACTGAATATAGTATTTTTACTTCAAATATCCTAACACCATATTTTTGAAACAAAATTAAATTAAAACACGAGAGAAATACATTTATATGATACTCTTAAAGACTACACATCAAGAGCTTCGTTTTGGGTGATTCTGTACATTCTTGAAGTTTTACAGTTAAATTTTAACTTTCATATATTTTGTATGAATATTTCGAACGAATTTTCCATTCATTTATCACATACGTAATAATCTGTTACCACCTATCAGATGCTTCGGACCTGCAAAATCGGTAAAGCCCCGAATTCTGTAACGCACTGACTGTTCCTTAACCCTTTTCTGCATGATTTTTTCTTTTAGCGAAAAAAAAAAATAATCAGTATTGGAAATCCTCATATGGGAACTTGAAAAATAAATTAAAACTTGAATTTTAGATTTTTCACTTAATTCCGACGGGAAATAAGTAAGTGTCATATATGGCACACTTACAACTCACAAAGAACATGTCAGATGACACCAAAATCTCTTATTCATACACGTCAATATCTCACACAGCAGAAAAACAGTCATTTGATGCCTTTGATAAATCACAAAAAAGCTAAAGTGAAAAAAGGATATGTACCATATATGTCATGCGGTAAGGGGTTAAACTTGTTTAGAATAGGGAAAGTTCCGAATGTTTTCTACATGGATCATATGCGTAATAGATTATTCATCTGAACGTGGGGTTTTCAAGGATCTAGACTATATAACAACCATCATGGTTTATCCAGTCCTGAACGTTTCTGAGTTTTTAACAAGAGGAATTCAACTGTCATTACGGAATCTCCCTTTTTAAAAAAGAAAAGAAAAACTACGGAATGCATTTAAGAATAGTGGAAAGAATCAATCATTGTTACAATTTACAATAAAAACAAACAAAAGGTGTTCGTAATAATTATCGAGGCTCTACTCTTGTCTACCTCCTACAAAATTCTCTCAAACATTCTATTAGCAAGATTGACCCCATACGCAGATGAAAGTATTGGAAATTATCAGTGCGGATTTAGGTGAAATCGATCAACTATCGGCCAGATATTTATCATTCGACAAACACTCGAAAAGAAATGGGAATTTAATATAGCAGTACATCAACTATTTATTGATTTTAGAAAGGCTTACGGCTCGGTTAGGAGGAAAACATTATACAACATTCTTACAGAATTAGGAGTACCGAAAAAGCTAATTAGATTGACTAAGATATGTTTAAATGAATTCCAAATTGAAGTCCTGGTAGGAAATTTTTTGTCCACGAGGTTTCACGTCACGAATGGCCTGAAACAAGAAGATCCGTTATCGCCATTATTGTTTAATTTTGTTCTGGAGCACGCCATAAGAAAAATCAACGATACCAACCTGGACCTAGAGCTGAATGGTATTCACCAGGTAATGGCGTATATTCATTATATAAATCTGATAGGGGATGATAGTAGAACAATCGAAAGATATACAGAAATCTTAATTAACACTTGCAGCAACATTGGTTTAGAAGTAAATGCAGAGAAAACTAAATACATGTAAATTCGTCGGGATCGTAATATGACAAATTATGGATGCGTCAAAATATCAAATAATAGCCTACTTTCGACAAAATGGATGCTTTCAAATCTCTAGGATCAATATTAACAAACCAAAATCATATTCACGAAGAAATTAAATGTCGACTAAAAGCAGGGAATTCGAGATATTATTCAGTTCAAAATCTTTTGTCGTCGCGAATCCTACCGAGGAATTTGAAGTTTAAAACACAGTATATTAAATGATAATCATGCCTGTTGTTCTGTATGGTTGCGACACATGGTCGCTTACTCTGAGGGAAGAACATAGACTGAAATTATTTGGGAACAAGATTCTGAGACGAATATTTGGACCCAAGAGGAACGGGAATGGGAAATGGCGGAAACTTCATAACAAGGAACTGCATAATTTATACCGTTCACCAAACATTGTAAGGGTTATGAAGTCTAGGAGGCTTAGGTGGGCAGGTCATGTAGCGAGAATGGAAAAGAGTAGGAACGCTTTCAAAGTTTAAATTGAAAATTCAATCGGAGAACGTCCATTAGGAAGACCTAGGCGCAGATGAGAGGACGAAATTAAGATGGATCTCGCAGAAATAGAAATACAGAGTAGAAACTGGATCAAATTGGGTAAAAATAGAAGTCAGTGGAGAGCTTTTGTGAGCACGGCATTGATCCTTCAGGTCCAATAGGCCATAAAGAGAGAGAATACATTTCAAGTACAACTGCACAACAAACTTGAGTAAGTGGTTAGCTTTTCGCTTCTATCAAAAAGTACGGTATTCAATCCCGCATTCGACCATTCTGACAAAAGTTTTTCTAATTCCATCTGTGAATGTAGAGATAGTGCATGTATTGTGATTCCTGGCCGACTTCCTTTCTTATAATTTTTAAATTGTTGTTGTTACTAATTACCAGCAGTGACGGATTTTCGAAGGGATTTAGGGTGTGGGATCTCTTTCGGAATGAAGCCTGTGCCCCGAAATTACGGAATTTCTAAAACAAATGAAACATTATTTATGCCTTTATTCATAAACTTCAACCTCCCCTCAAATAAAAAGTTGTAATTTTTAGAGAAACTAAACATTAATAATAAAAGCTCCTCCCAAAATAATTTTCTAAATCCGCCACTGATTATCAGTATAAAATGGTATTCAAGGTTGTATCGACTGTTACCGAAAGATTATTGGTAACAGTCATTACACAGCTACAATATAACAAATGTGGAATTACACTCTGACGGATATATTGTACAACGACTCACCAAAGGTGGTCGCCAACCCTGGTTCGGCTAATAACATAAGTAAATCTTTAGTGGCCGTAATTGTTCACACCTTAAAATATCTTCCGTAATTATATCCACTAGTATTCTCACCTTTTATACTGAAATTACAAGTCGATGATGAGTAGTAAATAATTTATTCGTTGATTCTCTTTTAACGTATATTCACACAAGCTGTTTTGCAATCAAACATGTTAATTATGTATCTATAAACAACTACCTAGCAACCAATTATACAATAATGTATATTTCTTACATATATTAAAAACATTCTTCTTTTGTTATTTTTAAATTAACATTATATCAGGTATAGTGCTTATGTAGAAGCACTTTCTGCCCAAAAATACAGGTAATTATCAATCGATACAAAGTATCTCGTTGTATAAAATGTCGCCCGACGACGGGACTGAATATAAAAGTTACAAGCGAGCTTGGCTTTTATATTTAAGAACCACTGGTCCGTTTATAATAATGATATTCTATTAATTACGTCCTTTTACATTTTGATCGACCCTCGTATATAACTTTATTAAGCTTCCTTTATAGAAATACATTTATAATAAATTTTTTATTTCATTAATATTTATCTTTTATTATAGAAACGTCGTCGCTTATTAATCTAGTCACTGAAGGGTGCGAAGTCAAAAATTGTAAAAGTCAATTACATTTTAAAACATAAATCACAATGATCTATAGTTTCAATCATTATTAAAAACGATCATATTAAGAAAAAGATGTTTGATCTTTCCAGGGCGCATTATATAGTAATTATGTTAGATGATATTTTAAAATATACATTATATCAATAAGGCGTCATGATACAAAAGGATCTTATTCGAATAACATATAAGGTAGCTCATAAAGACAGCCGTCGAATAATTAGCTTAATAGAATGAATCTTATATTTAACATAATCTTTGACAACAAAGTTTCAACACAGATCAATATAATGGAAATAACCTTTGTGATTAATCAATTATGGATCGAATTATAATTCTTCGCATTAACAGGACAAAATTTTAAAAAATCATTTGAAAACTATCATTGGTTAACGAGAATTAAAGAAAATTAAATTGAGTAAAAATCAAAAATTAAACGTAACCTACGTTCGAACGAGCAAAAGGAAGAAAATAAATCTATTTTTACACAAACAGAAAACACCCTTTTATATTTTTTTTTCTTTTAGTCTCCTTCATTCTTATTAATTTGAGCAAGAATGTCAGGTGCAACTAGTCTTTTCACTAAACGCATCCATTTTTCTCTTGTATACTGGGTAGGCCTCCAAACCTTCAACTCGTCTATATTACGAAGTCCAATTGACGTACCCGTTTTAGCGTTCAACAATTCAAAAACTTTAGGGTTTATTTCCTTAAAACATAAATAAAGACCTGAGAAAATGTCACAAAATTTATAAATCTTCTTCAACAACGCATTACTTTGTGGATGTTGTTTAACAAAAACTAAGTCATTGATCTTGATTCGATATTTTCCTTCTTGCAAAGACTCTAATTGAGAATTACGTTTCAAAAATTTGTTATGTCTTCGGATTTTTACCATATTCACTAAATTGGAAGAATCTACGATTGTTGAATCTTCTAACTTGACATTAAAATGTCGTTCCACAGGAAAAATCAAATCAGAACCGTTATGTACATTAGCAGGAGACACGCCTGTACTGTATGATTTTAAAAATACAAAATTTTCTTCAACATCAAAACCATCATTGACACTATCATCTTTAGACCAACAACGATTTACTACAGGCATAAATTGATACTGACATCTATTAACTGCTATTTCCGAATAATTATTTACAGGTACGTCGTGTAAAAGGTCGTTTTCATCATTGACATGAACATGTAAATTTGAAGATAAATGTTCATAAGAATCAATAGCTGATGTGAGTTTGACATTATCGCATAAATTTGAAGATAAATGTTCATGAGAATCTATAGCTGATATGGGTTTAACCCCTACCACATCAGCTGCAGTTAGTTTAAATTCATACTCGTGTATGGTTCCAATAAAGTACACTGTACCGCACAATCATTATTATGTCCCGTATTATTGTTCTGTACAGGAATTGTGTCATTATCTTGATTTGGATGCGAAATGCCATCTCTTGAATTACGATTACGTGTATCCATATAGTTTACTGTATTCCTGGAATTTCGCCATGTATTTCGTCTATTTTTAAATCTATTTTGGTTATATGGTCTAACATACGGATTGCCACGATTAATTAGGTTAGGTGGATTCCCAACATATCTTCGCCTATTTTGTCCGTTCTGATTGTTGAAATTTGCTCGACTTAGGTTATATTCCGTATTGTCTGCATTACGGATATTTAGATTCCGAACAGGTACAAGGTGATCTGAATTGTTTTTAATTTTGCCTAATCCTGCTTGATGATTCTGAGCGTGGTATTGAGTTTCATAACATTGGACAAGCGTTAATAGGTGATTAAGACATACACTGGGTAGAAAACAGGATCTGTTGTAGTTTAAACGGTAGCAAATTTCGAATTGATGCAATTACTCTGGATTCCGATTGCAACGGATTTACGACTTTAAATTCGTTATATGTATTTACGACAAAATCGACAACAGATTTGTGCAAACGAGGATTAAAAGGTTGGTTTCTAATCGTGGCATCTCTGTTTGCAAGCAAAAAGTCGTTTTCGTAATTTGCAATCAGCGCTGCTTTGAATTCCTCATATGTATTGATGTGATCTCGTACTGCTTTAAACCATAAAGAACATGGTGGGAGTAATAAATGAGGGATTAGTTTCATATATTGCGATTTATCTATACACATTATATTGCACTCATCTTGAAATTTTTCTAAGAAAGAGGTAGCATTTTCATTACATTTACCACTAAACTTACTCATAGCACGTATTTCACTCATCTTTACACTTAACTTTACCTTCCTTTCACCATTTCGTGTTCGTGTTGAGTGACAATTTTTACCTACTGCATTATCTGTGGTTCCACCATCTCTTTTCCGCCCATCTTTATTCCTTGAATGAATTCCTTCCAAAATAATGTCCTCATCGGATGGATTACTTGAAGATGAGATAATATGAGGTCCACGTTGATCTGTTACGGGTGAATGCGAGGTCATCTCTTGTGAACAAGGGAACTCCAAATGATCATTAGCCATGTTGTTGTGGTATGCGTTGTCCTTAATTTGTAACATCCTAATATCCTCTTGTAATGTAGATATCAACTGAGTATTTGCACGTATTTGGTTAGAATTATCCGTAACCTGAATCTTTTGTTGCCGTACAGAAGATTCTATTACTTCCAAATCCTTTTTTACACAATTGACTTCTTGGATTACATGGTTGTAATTATCCTGGCAATCTTCTGATACTCTTTTTAACTTTTCATCAAATTGTAATGTAAGGTCTTTCATCGCCTGGATCACAGATTGTTTCGTATCTTCTGAATTTTGGTCTATTTGCTCCAACCGTCTACTTAATTCCTCGTACTGTTTACTGGATTCCTCGGATTTCTGCTGAACCGTATGCTTTAATTCTTCCGACATCTGGGCTAACTTTTGTTCTTGTCGCTGTAAAGCCATTAAGATTTTGTCTTCAAATGTCAACACTTCAGGTACAACAGGAGCTGTATTTTGTTCGTCGTTACCACTGTCACCAGTTTCTTTCTCCATTGCCTCACCGAGCATAATTTTTCTTGTGATTATTTTACCACTTCTAAGTATAGTTAAGTTCGTAGACATGAACCTTATTACTGAAGTAAATTCACCCCTTACTTTGTACTTCAGGATATGAATTTACAAAGCTCCCGGGTGAGGTAAACCAAAATTTTACAACGACTCACCAAAGGTGGTCGCCAACCCTGGTTCGGCTAATAACATAAATAAATCTTTAGTGGCCGTAATTGTTCACACCTTAAAATATCTTCCGTAATTATATCCACTAGTATTCTCACCTTTTATACTGAAATTACAAGTCGATGATGAGTAGTAAATAATTTATTCGTTGATTCTCTTTTAACGTATATTCACACAAGCTGTTTTGCAATCAAACATGTTAATTATGTATCTATAAACAACTACCTAGCAACCAATTATACAATAATGTATATTTCTTACATATATTAAAAACATTCTTCTTTTGTTATTTTTAAATTAACATTATATCAGGTATAGTGCTTATGTAGAAGCACTTTCTGCCCAAAAATACAGGTAATTATCAATCGATACAAAGTATCTCGTTGTAATTGAAAAAACGTAAAGTTAACTATGTGCTAGAAGCTAGAGAACTAAGCCCTAAAAATGAAACACGGATGAATAGAGAAGAAAACAAATATCGATAACTTAAAAGTTAAAATAAAGTTAAATAGCCTCTAAACTTGCCCTCAAATACTACGTAGGGTGAGTTCGCCAATAGTCATCCGCTGAAAAAAAAATCTTACTTCTAAACACTTATAAAACGTGATGATTTCATAATATTTGACAAAATTGAATTGTTTGCTTTCTTTGGGTTCTTTTGTACCATACCGTGTGTTAACTGCTCACTTTTAAAATTTTGCAGTGATATAAAAGTACTTTTACGAAAACTCATCAAAATTCCCACTTGTTTACCATCGTCGTTCAGTAGTCGACCAACTTCATGCTATTAGTCGACCGCGCGCAATTTCTATCGTTTCTATTGCGTAGAAGTAATTGATTGCCTTAGATGATGTTTGGAAATTGTAATATTCGTGAGATTTGAACTTGACAAAGGGATAATATAGATTTTATTTAATTTCCTTTATGATTTTCTGCTTAGTGATTATAAATGAAAGAATCAGGCTATCAGGGTTTGATACATAACAACTTTATTTGGAACAATGGATTTGAATGTTAAATGGTTTTTCCACGTGAAACAAGATTTCTCTCCTGCTTATATGCACACGTTATCTTGTTACTTGTATTACGGCTTCTAAATTCTAAACAAAATACGAGTTACTAATAATTTTAAAAATCCTAAGTGTTCACGTTTCCCCGTGTGAAATAGATTTCTCTCCCGTTTTAGGTTTCTCTCCTGTGTTACTTAAGAACATCGAGTTATCTTCTCATGTGTTAGCGTTCTCTTCTGAGTTACTTGAGCACATTGAATTATCTTTTATGTAATAACAGTTAAGTTCCTGATTGTTCAAACAACTTATATGGTACAATCTGCACACAGAAACAGCTTATCTGCATGAACTTCCCATGCATAGCCAAATAAATCGGTACATCGAAGATGGAACCATTTATCACACTGATCAAAACCCACTGGTTTATTCCCACTTTCCAAAGCAAAATCGTTAATTATCACTTCACATTCTACGCATATGGCTCCGTCTCCATAGTCAATTACATCTTCTTCATTGTGATGCTCTTCAACAACAGCAGTGGTAGTCTTCTTAGATCTTTGGATTTTCCAGCTTGTTGCTCTTTTTTTGCTGTTCTTTTATCTCTTTTTCGTTTCTTTTCCTCCTCTAGTTCTTTCAGTTCTTGTTTAGCAGTCGGCACTCGGCGATATTCTTCTGAGCTAATTGCTAACAGTATCTTCTCTACATTCCTCTTAGGCTTTTTATTGGACTCTTCCGTCAGAACAGATGCTTTTTTAACAGTTGTCGTTATATATATATTGGCCTGGTACTTAGGTGTTGTTGCGATATTCTTCTGACTTGATTCACCTGGTCCAGCAACAGCATCGCTTTCAACGTCCTTTGTTCCTTGCTGTGGTTCTGGCATAGAAACCAGAGCGTCAGTAGGAGATTCTTTGGGATAAAGAGTATCCTTCATAGGCTCAGTTTCATCCAGTGGAGTTGATGTGCTACATTACTCCTCATTTTATGGCACTAAATCTGGAATAGAAGCTTCCTTTCTCAGAATAATTACAGGTCTGTCTGATTCTGTTGTTGGAGCAGACATGACTAATTCTTGTTTTCGCACAATATTGATTTACTCTTTCTCCTGTGCTGCAATGGCGTTGAATTCTTCAGGTTCGTTGGTTAGGTGCTACTTTCACTCTGTTTTCAGTTGTTACACGTAGATTGGCTTCAACAGGCAATGACTGGAGAAGACCATTTAGTAAATCCTGACCAACATTAAGAGTATCTTGAGATAAGTATTCATTGTTATTATAAACAACAGGGATTTCACCAACTACAACTTCGTCATTTACTGGGAAGTGGGAACTTTTATCATCACTTTGTAGTGTTTCGTCCATAGGCTCTTCGAGAGTGTTGAAGTCAACTGCAGCCTTTTGAAGTTCATCCTTGTACACAGTAATAACTTTTCTTGCATTAAGATCTTCTTTACTAACGTTTAGCTGAGTGGAAGTACTATGTTTTTGCATATAATCTTGATGCATTTTGTGTAGTCAACGGATTTCGAATTGAAAGGATACAGTCCACAATTGCGAAATGCATTCTTTATTGTGGACGGTGTAGCTTCTGTTTCTAGAGCCTCTGCAATACGTGGTGCAAACTGAACTCTTGTAATGGAAGATAAATTATGTTCCGTTAGATAGCTACGGACAACGAATTTCCAATTTGTTTATAACGCCTTAAAGACGGATACATCGCATGGTTGCAAAATATGCGTTGCATGAGGGTACAGGGCATACAATATGACCTCGTTGTTGTTACAAAATTTGCTTACTTCATAAGTTAAATGTGTTTTGTGACCATCGGTGAAAAGTTACAGGCTTAGGTACATCGTGATCTAATACCTGGGTAGCCATTTATTGAAACCATTGACGACCCATTCAAAGAATGTCTCACTAATTATTCACGCAGATTCGGATCGTCCTATCACAATCAACGAGGGAATATTGGACACAATATCTCTGGGAACTCGCGACTTGTATGGACAAACAATCATTGGAGCAACTGTTTCTCCCGAAGCACTAAATGTTCCTAGAAAAGTAAGCGTTTCCTTTTCCTTATCTTGAACCTCATAAATATTCTTTCAGCCTTTTATCCCCAGAATTTTCCCGAATGATGGGCACAATTGAAAAGAATATTCGTACGCGTTAAACATTCTACGTGGATCTTCTAGAGGATGAAAAAATTGCTCGTACTGGTGGGGTAGGTCTTAAGATCATGGCACGCGTGCTAGCCACTAGACCAGCAAGGAGGGCTTCTTGTTCTCGTGTAAAAAGCTTGGTTTCACGTTGAAATAGAAGAAAAAAGAAACTTGCAACTAATGTTACAGAACAAATTCTAGTCAACGAAACGTGAAACACAGCATGAAACAGTGTGGTCGACAGGTGGCAAGAAATTTTCTAATAGTCGACCAACATGAGAAACAGGCGGTCGATTTTTAGAATATGTCACGAAATAGAAAATTTTATACACGCATGTTGAAAAACTGATCTTAATATAGTCCTGGATCCACAGTACATGCCCGTAAAAATTTGTGAGTGCACGGAGTTTTATTGTTGCATCGTGTTCTTCGACCTATCGTTGTCTACTTTTTCTTGGGTAGACATCACAATTATGGTCGATTATCTCCACAGACGCCATTTTCCAATATGGCCGCCAAATAAGCAACCAACATGCATAACTAAGGAACTAAGTCACCTAAGAAAGTGATTTTGGTGTCGAATCATAGGTTTTCGAAGTCAAAGAAGTTAAATATTACCATAAAATTGCTATATATTGAAGAATTTTATATATTACAGACAAAAGATACACTATGTATATACAGGGTGGACCATTTTAATTCATCCACGGGAATATCTAAAAAAAAAAACGAATCAAAACAAGTTTTTGATTATATTTGTTCACCACAAAGAGAGACACATTTTGGCGTACTTTTCAATGCCAACATATTAACAGTGTTGCCAATCCATCACAAAGTTGTATTTTTTTAAATGTCACTACGTCAGGTTATTACAAATTTCAAATCTACATTTAAAAAGAAAACAATACCACACTTATTGTTCAGTGTTGTAAACTAACGACGCTACAATATCACAAACATTAAAAACAACCAAGAAGGCTTCTGAAATAATAATTACGCAAATGAGACGTACGGGACAAGACATGTCGAAGGCACCTTACGTTAGTGTCAAATACTATCATTATAATTTGACTATTTCGAATAGATTTGAACAAAATTGTAAGAAATTAAAAATTGGTCTTTTTGAAAAGACTTTATTTCGGAAACAAAGTTAATATACAAAATGGCTTTGTGTTTACAATATATGAAAAAGCAGTATATCAAATATGGTGTTTTTAGTACCATTATGAATTAATATTTGTTAATGGTCCAAAATATCATTAATATAAACAAATTAAACCAATAGAAAAGGTGCTGATGTGACTGAGTATTCTTACAATATTTTCAACATATAAACATTATACACAACATTTTAGCAACTACAATATTTAGTTTCTAATATTATTTTGTCATGTTTAATATATGCTATTTTTGTGTCAAAATATAAAATATCAATATCAACACATAAAACGAAGTGGTTTCGTAACAATTTAAGTTTTTCCTGCACATATCTTATACCTCAGATTTGAGCAACCTTATTATTTAAACCACTAAAAGTAGTTTATTTTTGCAAATACAGATTAAAGATTACCTAATATGCGTCCAAATTTACAGGTCTGAAACAAAATACATGTGACTTACAGCTGCGAATTTTCACAGCGCTTCTAACAAAGACAGTACATTGTACACAACAGTTGAAATTTCTTACATATATTTTGTTTACAATTGTTTGTTTTGCAAGAGCACACTCGCAATGCAGCATCTGGCAAAGATCGGAAACACTTTTTTGGTCTCAGGAAACCGTCTACTTCCTCCCATCCAAATTTCACAGGTCTTTCAGTAATATGTTCCTTTTCTAATGACAACAGAGATTCTCCGATGACCAAGTACGCGCGTTTAATGGGACCTGGAATAGTAGATGAAGTGAGTTGCAGCTCCGATGCGTTTACGGCCCAATCGATAAAGTTCATAACGTAAAACATCAAAAGTTTCTACTTTAGTCGATTTCGCCCACATTTTCGTAAAATATGTTTCTGCATTCCTTATGTCTTCGGCTGAGAGACTGTTTGTTTCAGCAAAATGAAGAAGATAATTTGTTGGTTGTGCATTCAGTGCTGCATTGTTTGTACCCACTTTACTTACAATGCCATTGCGAGTGAGAATTTGAGCTTTGAGGACGACGCTGCTCATTTTGTCTCTAAGTGTATCATATAAGTGGTGAATAGGAATGAAAAAATTTTCTCCCACTCCAAACGTTACCTACAATTGCTTCAGCCCTTTACTACTCAACTTTGCAAAATATCATAGTAACCAAATAGCCACATCAGTATCATTGGACAACTCGCTGCGCGCCGCGTTCAAGTGCCCAGTAGGTTTGAGGTACAATTCTTTGGTCGTCGTCTTCAATCTTTGATGTGAGGATTTCAATATTAGTTACGTTTCCTTTTATGCGTACGTTAGCAGGAAGGACACTGTCATTAATTACCATTCCGCTTGTAACAAGAATTAAGTCTGTTGAAGGTTTTTCAAGTATCATTTTTTTGCTAATGCTTGCAGCATTATTTTATTTTGAACGGCATTCCAGAATTTCAGTTTGATTGGTTTATGAGTCTGAGCCTGAAGGCAAGTGAGATGAATAGATCCGGTAGTGCATAATTGACGTACTCTCTTACTTTCTTTGAGTGAATTGTCACAATAACTGTCAAAAATAAAGTGTATTTCTTTGGCTGGGCATACTTTAGTGGTTTGTTCAATAACAGCGTTTATTGCTTCTCCAAAGTTCTTAAATACTGACATTTTCATCATTCTTATCTGCGACATGAAATCAACAACTACAGTAGTCCGTGTTTGAAATTCTGGATGAAATGAGGTACTATTGTCGATTTTTTTCTTCAAATGTAATACTTGCTCATGCTATGTTGGTCTCGAAGGTGCATCACCTCCATACAACTGACTTGAATTTACGAGATCATGAGAGAGTATTTCTTGCATTGTCAAACCTCTTTCTTTTGCAATGTGATTTTCTTCTGAATTTGTGTGTGCAAAATCCCTTGATTTGATGATGGCAGGTGTCACAGTTAAGTTGTTTGTTGTAAGGGATTCGAAGGTGGGGACATAGACTTTTTCAATTCTGTCCGTCAGTTTCCTTTCTTTGGTAAGGAAGCCCTCTTTCCTAAATTTCTCATTGTTACGCCTTGTATCTCTTAATACACCTAAAATTTTCGCCCTCACATCCTCAGAAACAATTTGTTTTGTCACAATGTTGTGTAAAATAAAACAACCATCCAATTTGAATGGTTACCTTTTGCTATTATGAACTGAAGCAAACGTGTTGCATTATAATGAAACGATTGGCTTTGCTTCCCTGTTAATTCATGATGAATTATTTCTGTGTGTCTGTCTGACCTGTGCATTTATAAGATTGTTCCAAATATTGGCAATGGCGAGAACTTCGTGATAGGTCAGTTGCCATTCAGTGACGTACTGAGTTTTACGCGTTTGTCCAATGATTCCTCTCATACTTTTTAGAGCTTGTTGAATTGTTTGTTCCCGTTTTCATATCTGGGCCCACTGCGTGTAATGGTGCCGGCTTTCCAGAAACTACAAACTAACCATAAAAGAACTTTTCATGTTTGACAGTATTGGGTTCGAACCTTATTGGTCCCTGTTCGGGAAAGCCATATTTGACAGTATCAGGGTTCGAGTCCTGGTACGTTCCCACAAAGGAAAGCCATACATTACAGTCCTGGGTTCGATTCTCGTCCATCCCTGTCTGTTTTCATATATAACAGTACTGGGTTCGATCCAGGTACGTCTCACTCCCTATCGGGATAAACCCTTTTGTTACTGTACGTGGTTCGTGTCCTACGGTCCCAAAGTGGGCTTACGCATTTACTATGGTCTGGGGTTCGATTCTCCACCGCTCGAATGTCTTCTTTAGCATTATCTAGTGGGTTTGATCGACCATTGCAACTGACCATATAGCCGTCGGACAACAGGTTCAGAGTTCGGTCAGAACGTTACGGGAAACCGGCACAAAGTTAACTCCAATTGTATTCTATAGCGCTAATGCAATTTATTAATGTATGTATTACTAAGTTGCATAGGCGCTAATCACTCGTGCTGCAAAGAAAAATTAATTAGATTATTTCTTAAAATAAACATATGTAAATTTAAACCATGATTATTATGTTGAAAGGATACTCGAATTTCTATCTTTACTTTTAATTCACAACACTAAAACTTTATGAACATATAATACATAAACAGTGGCACTTCACTTTTAATAACCAATAATGTAGGCCCATTTAATACGAAAAACGCGGATGTCGCGGTAGACACGAATTACTCGTTATATTTCGTCACATGGTTGATTTTGTTATTCACTAGCACTGTTTACTCACTGTGACAATTGAAAAGGAATTGCCATTGGCGGCTCCTGAGGGTATGTCCAGAAGGTTGCGGGTTGGTTTCTTCTCATCTTCTTTAAGGCGAATTGAACTGCATGCCGTTCTCCAATTCCATACTACCAAAATCACTTTATTTGTACTTGTTTACAATATTATTCAACGTCGCTTGTTCATTTTGATAGTTCGTTCTAGTTTCTAAGTAGAAGTTTACTTAACGTATGTAACAAATACTTCATTTTTGTTGTATGTTTGTACCAGCTAATTCGTTCGTGGTTGCTTCCCCGTGTACGTAAGTCAGACTAAAGCACCCTTTCTCCCCATCTCGTCTGGTTGCTAGGCAAAAGAATCGGTTTGCTACGCAGTTTGGTGATGTCAAGAGCTAAAAATAGCTATGACAGCCCATAGACAGGAATGTTTTGAGACGACGTTTGTCCATTGTGCTGAATTTTAGTTCCTTATATGGGAAGGAGAGAGGAAGTCTGCGATCTCCGTGGCAATTGAGACGCACAAACATATATGCACATTCGTTTCTTGGCTGAGAGAAAAATTCTTGGAAGCACTATTATGCGAGGTTCATTTAAAAGGTTAAAAATTTCTTCTTAGAAATTGACGGAGCTGAACCGTATGGTTACATTGGCGCTCGGCAGGACATTTGTTTTGAGGGAGAGAGAAAAACAAATAGAACCCTGCAACACTGATCACTTCACTAGTGTCACCAAATTTCATCCATTGGTCTTCAAAGGGTTAACATCACTTAACTCTTCTCGTGACGATATAACGAAAAATTTTCAAAGTCCTTTCGGAAATACGGTAACGAACACGTGGGCCATGCGAAACGAATTTCGGATTACGGTTGGGCCATAATTTCAATAAAGTTTATCAATGTCTTTCATTATCTTATTATCTGTTATTTCAAAATATTTAAGTGCCACAATTTCAAACACATCAAAACATGAACAAAATTATTGTTATTTTCCTTTAAAATAACATGTTTAATAATTGGAGTAATTAATCACTGGCATTGTTTACCATTAAACACAAAACGTTACAAGTATATTAAATAATCATTGTAACCTAAAATATTTATTAATGTAGTGCCTTGTACTCTTAAATGTACCTTGAATTAATTATCTAACTATTATCGAAAAGCATTCATTTTCAATATTTGCTTTCAACGACTGTATATCTGCTTTCATTTATTAATATTATTATTAGTAGTATTATTTCAATTACCATTACTACTATAAATCAAATATATAGCACACAAATTAAATTCAAGTATCAGCACACGTAAATATTTTTAAAATATTGGTTACAGTATGAAAATTTTTACTTAAATCTACAACAGCACTCAATATCATAATATTTACATTTATTACATTCCGGTTAAATATTAACCAAGAATGGACTGAGCAGTGGATGGTTTGTCAAACCATTACACTTTTCAAAGTGTCTGCCCTCCGAAATTTCGAAGATACCTACCCACAATAAAATATCATTTATTTCCATCCCCGAAGCAAAGTGAAAAGATAGGATATTTGGGTAAAGTTCAAAAATAATATAGAAGGGACTAATAAGAAAATTGCCTACTCCGGGCATTACATAATATGAGTAACCCATAACATTGGAGGGACCTTTGCTTCCATGTTTTCAAGTTAAGACTTGAAATGTTTTCGTATTCAACGAAAAAATTAATACAAAGTGAATGCAACAATAGTTGCTAATAATTATCACATACACAACTTACTTGGTACTGATTTATAGTAAGATGTCTCATTATATATTCTTTTTAACTTAACAACGCGCCTGAAGGTGGGTACAAGTGTAAAACCATACTACTACAATAATTCAAGTATCCTCAGCTGATTAATAATCCCAGAGGCATACTGATTGTTAAAACGAAGTAACTTGACGTAACACATCGTAAATATACATTACTATTAATTGACGCATGGTTGTTATTTAAAAATTGAAATTTTCATTGCATTAATTTAAAATGTGCTTATTCAGATTTTATTACTGAATGGTTTCTCACCAAAATATATAAATTTATAATTCGAAACATTTTTAATTTTGTAAAATTGCAACACTGTAATGAAACATTTTGTATAGATTTTCTACGTCTTCACCATTTAAACTTATTTCCTTTCACTGTGTTTGAGAATTTTCACTACGCAAATTTACTCTTGCACTTCGAAAAGAAACACTATATTTTCTATGATTCAAAAAATTAAACTTCGTTGTAAATACGTTAACGAAAAAATATACTATTACAAGTAATTTCGTATTACATAGGTTTGAAATATCAAGATTTTTTTTTTTTTAAATATCAAAACCATTGCAAGTGTCGGTTTCATACGGTACAAGCAGTCCGGGTTAACGAAGTTGTTCGTTTATCCTACACCTACTCGAGGTTTTTTCAACACAAAAACAATTTTCAAAGGTTTCATTTGCCAATAAACAAATAGCGTGAATGGTTTCTCTACATATATGACTGCTGCATAGCACAAGAAATTGACTAATTTATCACTTTTTGAGTTGCAATTACTTTTCTTTTGTGATAATTTTCGCTGTGCACCAGTTTTACGGTATTCAGAGCATATTCTAAATTGCATTTTTTGATTCACTAGGTTTTTCCATTTACCTGTATGCTTAGCTTTTGTTATGACGTCACGATCAGCTGATGGCACATCACTGACAATAGTTGGTGATTGACATTTAATTTTACTGTCACATTCACTCTCAAATCGATTAGACGTAAAAGATTTATTCACCCAATTACCACATTCTTCCTGAAAAGGTTCGTGATGTTTGTCTGCAGGTGATGAGTGGTCAGCACCTGACCCCTTTACTACGTCATGGATCGCTAAGTTACTAGTGTGATTTGATTTGGAATTTTGATCACCGTGATGCGACGACACAACTTGACATTTACAACTACTTGCCTGAGCATTGGTGCGACTGTAATGCTTATTTCTCAAAGAACATTTATGAACAAACTTGGAAAATTTTGAAAAACAATACAGCATACATTTAACTCTTTTTAATTTCCGTCTGACTTTACGTACTTTCTTTTTATGTTGCCGGTACCTTTTGCCACATTGAACCTGTAAACTATATTTTCTTGCCCTTTGACAAACAACATTTCGTAATTTACTAAAATATTCTTGACAGGTTTTTAGTTTCTTTTCCCACGTTATTGAGTTATGTTCATTACCATTAGGCCTACCTGGCGTAAAGCCGTTTGTACTATATTCTAAATACACAATTAAAGTGCAAGTAACTATGCAAAAGGTGACATAATTCATTTGTCCTATCTGTATACTTTTAACTTTCAACTCACAGCTTAAAGAACTACTATTCTCTTGACAAATCTCTACAACCCTAACAGACACAAAAAATAAACAAGTTTTGAGAAACGGAACGCATTCTAATTTACTGGTTAGCAAGGTGCCATAGAGGCGATTTTCCTCTAATAAACATACACTACAAGACTGCGTGGGCAGGCCGCTTTTGCCTTCATCCTCAACACAATTTATTACAACTCTAATAAACCTTTCTGTAGCGAAGCACGCATTGCATCCATGAATGCATTTTTTTGTTCCTTTACAAAACAAACAAATGACAGCTGGAACAGCTGATCGCTCGCTCACACACAGAGCTACGCTAGGCGTGATCGACTTGGTTGGTAGGGTTTGCAAGACAGCTGGGTTGTTCTTCTTTTTTCTTCCTACAAAACTATTTGACAGAGACAAAACAAACTCTTTGGCTTGGCCTAACTCAATGTTAACGTGACTGACAACAGAAATGCTTTCATTTTCTACCTTTAATTCACTCTCAGACATTTCTTCAACCTGTTCAAATTCATTGTCAAAAAATTCAATATTGGCTTGATTTACTACAATAGGTGGTGACTGAGACCTAACACATGGCAAAATAGTACAAGTTTCAACACACTCATTTTTCACTGTTCGTGCGTATGCTTTCTGAGCTACGGGGGCAAAGTCCCACAAAATACCTTCAAACTCACGTTCAACAAATTCTAAATTACTTTCAGCAAGTTCTATTTTTAATGGTATTGTTTTACTTTTACTATTCTCATGATCTTGAAAATTTTTTAACTCATTAATTTTCACAGAAGGATGCGCAAAAGTTGCAGTTTCGAGAGGATCAGCAAACCTAACCCGTTTTGGTGGTACAACTTGACAATTTATTTTCTGATTATCGCTGGAATCCCTGTTACAACTAACATTGTATTGCTTTGAATATCTTTTATATATTCTTTCAGCTAACCTTTCTTTAGCAGTACGTACAATGTCTGAATTTTCATAGTGAACTTTCAATTTACCTTTAATGTCTGACAAGGAAATAAATTCTGATTCAAGAATACATTCATCTTTGACCTTTCGATAGAAATCAGATTTGCGTATTTCATGCATTTTAGCAACAATTTTATCTTCAATTTCAGCCCTATATTCTATGTTCCTTTTTAAAAGAGATTTTGCAATTTCTTGTTTAGCTCTTTTACGAATTTTGCAAACTTCCTGATCTACTTTTAAAACATTTTCGACTTCTAACAATGTAAAAGGTTCTTTTCTATATCTGAACTGACTTTCTACTATCAAGTACTCTGTTTCTTTCCATATTTTTCGCATTTCATGCAAGACAGGAATTATTTCTCTATTTACGGACATGATGATTAATTTACTAATGCCAGAACAACAAAAATTAATAGCACTAATAAGGCACTACAATTTACCTAATCAATAAAATACAATTAACGCTGCTTTTATGCGGTTTTACCGAACGTTCCTGTGATATCGGGCGCCATATTTGACAGTATTGGGTTCGAACCTTATTGGTCCCTGTTCGGGAAAGCCATATTTGACAGTATCAGGGTTCGAGTCCTGGTACGTTCCCACAAAGGAAAGCCATACATTACAGTCCTGGGTTCGATTCTCGTCTATCCCTGTCTGTTTTCATATATAACAGTACTGGGTTCGATCCAGGTACGTCTCACTCCCTATCGGGATAAACCCTTTTGTTACTGTACGTGGTTCGTGTCCTACGGTCCCAAAGTGGGCTTACGCATTTACTATGGTCTGGGGTTCGATTCTCCACCGCTCGAATGTCTTCTTTAGCATTATCTAGTGGGTTTGATCGACCATTGCAACTGACCATATAGCCGTCGGACAACAGGTTCAGAGTTCGGTCAGAACGTTACGGGAAACCGGCACAAAGTTAACTCCAATTGTATTCTATAGCGCTAATGCAATTTATTAATGTATGTATTACTAAGTTGCATAGGCGCTAATCACTCGTGCTGCAAAGAAAAATTAATTAGATTATTTCTTAAAATAAACATATGTAAATTTAAACCATGATTATTATGTTGAAAGGATACTCGAATTTCTATCTTTACTTTTAATTCACAACACTAAAACTTTATGAACATATAATACATAAACAGTGGCACTTCACTTTTAATAACCAATAATGTAGGCCCATTTAATACGAAAAACGCGGATGTCGCGGTAGACACGAATTACTCGTTATATTTCGTCACATGGTTGATTTTGTTATTCACTAGCACTGTTTACTCACTGTGACAATTGAAAAGGAATTGCCATTGGCGGCTCCTGAGGGTATGTCCAGAAGGTTGCGGGTTGGTTTCTTCTCATCTTCTTTAAGGCGAATTGAACTGCATGCCGTTCTCCAATTCCATACTACCAAAATCACTTTATTTGTACTTGTTTACAATATTATTCAACGTCGCTTGTTCATTTTGATAGTTCGTTCTAGTTTCTAAGTAGAAGTTTACTTAACGTATGTAACAAATACTTCATTTTTGTTGTATGTTTGTACCAGCTAATTCGTTCGTGGTTGCTTCCCCGTGTACGTAAGTCAGACTAAAGCACCCTTTCTCCCCATCTCGTCTGGTTGCTAGGCAAAAGAATCGGTTTGCTACGCAGTTTGGTGATGTCAAGAGCTAAAAATAGCTATGACAGCCCATAGACAGGAATGTTTTGAGACGACGTTTGTCCATTGTGCTGAATTTTAGTTCCTTATATGGGAAGGAGAGAGGAAGTCTGCGATCTCCGTGGCAATTGAGATGCACAAACATATATGCACATTCGTTTGTTGGCTGAGAGAAAAATTCTTGGAAGCACTATTATGCGAGGTTCATTTAAAAGGATAAAAATTTCTTCTTAGAAATTGACGGAGCTGAACCGTATGGTTACACATGTAAGTAAAGACAATCTATTCCAAGGCGCTTCATTAATTCCAAGTATCGTGAATTATAACGTAAATAATTCAGGTAGTTGAATTGCTGAAATATAGGGATTAATGACTCAAAGGTCTCAACATGTAAATTAAAGTCTTCTTCGCGATCATACTTTACAAAGATTTTGATGAGTCCTTCAATGTTGTGGAAATTGTTGAGGTAACTGAAAAGTTCTGATTTCTCGTTACATTCGTTCACAAATCTTAAATAGCAGTCTCTTAGTTGTTGACTTGAAACTAAAAGTTAGAGTGTGGAGGAATTTACATTTTTCTTCTTTATCTTGCAAGGCCAGTGGAAACTGATTTACTTCTTTAAGCAAATTGTTGTATGCTTCCTTTTCGTTATTCTCCAGAGAGCATCCCAAATCATTTTCTCGAGTACTTCAGAGAATTAACATTCCTTGAAACGCCCGAACATAACATTTTCCATTTAGTACACTCTTAACTGAATTCACTCTGAAGATCTCTGTTTCAACCAGAGCATCATCTAAACCGCTACCAAGGAGGTACCGTAGAGCCACTTTTGTGGAATGAAACATTCTAACCATTGGCAATGTGTCATAAAATTTCTTTGGGTTCCTTAGAACTATGTACACAACTGTACAGAATACTCCTTCGTCTCAGAAGACCGGAAGGTTGGGTTGTCTCACTGATTCAAAGATCTTAAGGGCAGTACACACAGTAGCGCAATCGGTAACTGGGGAAGGAATAACTGGCAGAAACCCAACTTGTTTAATTAGTACAACTTTGGATGAAATTAAAGAGTGTATATTTCTCCACGTTGGTGATACGAGCTGAGCGTCGTCTGAAAACGCACCACATCGAGTAAGAGAAATAACAAACTCAGTTTTTAGAGCACATGTGGATGCCTCATCAGATGAATGAATGCCAACATCCTCAGCTACTTTAAAGTTGTTCGGAAGAACAGGTTTGGTTGTACTCTTCCTTCGATTTTTTTTTTTTTTTGACACGGTAGCTCACACAAAAATTTACAAGTTCTCTTCACCAGTGCAGTTTGTGAAATCTTTTTTCTCTGTGGATCTCTTCTGATGTTTTATGTTGAAAAAAGAACCACGGCAGTACGGTGGCTCTCAAATGTACCTGAGAGCGGTGAATATCCTCAAAGTCTAACTTCTCAAGAGCTCCTATTGTGAAGTCTCTTAAATTGAAATGACTGGGTATCGGTGTGTCAGCTTTGGACCTCCTCCGAAATAAATTCCTGCGTACGCCCCTGGCTATATTATATACAAGACTTCAATATATCGCAAATGTAGGGTAATCTTTGAATTCTCTGACCCCGAAAACCTATGATTCGATACTAAGATCACTTTCCTAGATGATTTAGTTCCTTAGTTATGTATGGGTGATTGCTTATTTGGCGGCCATATTGGAAAATGGCGTCTCTGGAGGTAAGCGACCATAATTGAGATGTCTACCCAAGAAAAAATAGAAAGCTATAGGTCGAAGAACACGATGAAACAATAAAACTCCGTGCACCCACAAATTTTTACGGGCATGTACTGTGGATCCTGTACTAATATCAAACAGGGAATAATTTGAAGCAATTTGGCGCATTCTTAAATAATCCAATAATCGACCACCCTTGGTCGACAATTGGTTTGTATGGGAAAGAAAAAATGCCAAATTCCGACCACATTTTAACGCGTATTTCTTCATTTAATACTTTCCAGTAATTGACAAATTATGCTGATACAGCCTCTAGATGAACTTAGTTATATAACAAAAACATTTCTTACCTCTGCTACTATCTATATATTCAGAAAAACGAAAAACATCGGGAAAAACAAGATTCTCATTATACGCTGTCGTAAACTGCGCACTTGAGTCGTAACTCTATAGATACGTTGAAATTTATCGGTCAAAGACGACCAGCTAGCCAAGAGAGAGTGAAACATTGAATGTTATTGATAGTATATGAAGCAAGCTTTATCATGAATCACTTTTCGTTTCAAAAAATCATCTCATATATTTTATATACACAATAATAAGCAAAAATGGTCGACTATTGGATGGCGGTCGACTAGTGGCGAACTCACCCTACTTCATGTTTACTTTAATTTATAAAACATGTTCTCCATCCATCCTGATGGTGAATTCCAGAACGAAATATGGCATTTAGAACATGAAATCTGATTTAACTATACACTATACTCTAAGAAAGCTAGTTAAATAAAAAAAATCATGAATATGAAAGAAGCAAAAATTTCCAAAGTATCTGTTTTTTCTTAAATAAGGCTTTTTACGTAAAAAAAACATCGATTCTAAAAAGCCGGCTTTTTTACATCTCTGGTTATACTATTTACGAATCGTAGCTAAAACCTATAAAATATCTAATGTTACGCTTAACGGAAAAAAGGGAGTCAGGATCTGAGCAATTTCCATTTCCCTACTAACATTGTTCTCGTTTCAAATTAATACAATATTGTTAAGTTTTCGCTTGCGTGCAGTCCATATATCCATGTTACACACAATTGTGCAACTTCCGCACTATAGCTTATAATAACACGGAGATGAATGCAGAATAGTGGCCAGTTAGATATTGGCAAGTGCAAAACATGTTACATTTTTCATTTATCTACATTTCGTGAAAATCCTAGTGTACGGCCAAAAATAAGTCATGGAACTATTTAAATGAGGTTATAACAAGTTACAACAAGAAAACACAACGGAAGCTATACCTAAAATTTTGCAGTTAATGAATGAAGACAAGAGAACAATTGACACAGGAATGTACAGAAGATTTACCGGAACAAATTAGATTTCTGGAATATTTTAATCTGTATTATACGACCAAACAAGAAGCTGAACTTAAAATGTCGGGTTCAAAGGTAGGTTAAACATGTTCTTTCTTTCATTTTATTTTCTTTCTTTCATTTCTTTAGAAAATATATTTATTAATATGGAGTTTCACCCGCAGAGATTTTCAACTTATTGTGGCTTGCAATAAACTTATATTAGGTACTGTACTATATATATATATATATATATATATATATATATATATATATATATATATATATATCAAGGTTACTAGAAGGAAAGGTTGGGCTATAAGCTCAGACGCTTCGCTCTCCGTTTTGCGTGACGTCACCAGCGAGGAGAAGCAAGTAGGTTTAGTGGCGTAAGAAGCAGGCAGAATATGTCTTCTTTCTTTCTTTATGCATAACATTTTCGCTGTCACAACATCCTCCTACACACAAAACTACGAATAAATAAATAAATAAATAATCCAGCACTAAATAGAACTTCTTAATGCAGTTTATATTATAGAAACTTAACGATGTACCTATATTGTATGATCAATTATTTGTTGTTTGATGAGAGATAATTCTTGAATTATAATTACATTTTAAATTTATTTATATATCTGAAATGTTACTGTGAATGTATTTATGCAAAGTTCCAGATAAATATGTGTTTTACCAGGGTAATTTCTGAAATTTCCGAGCTCTGGGGTTAAATTAATTGCGAAACGAATGAAAAGTGAGTTCCGCACCTAGCATAAATAGATTACTTTGTGAGTACTGTTTAAATATAATATTTAAAACAATGGGTAATAATAATAATAATAATAATAATAATAATAATAATAATAATAATAATAATAATAATAAATTATCAATGCATTTTATTTTGTTCAATATACAATACTCAGGCTTAAAGTTTAAAATTGGCAATTCATATCTGCTCCATGTGAATGTTAAAACGGGACCATCCGTGTTAAACATCATGCCTACTATCCACCACAGGTTATGTTTAATGTACCCATTGTTGACGCTATAATTGCACTTCGTGACATCAATAGTATACAGTCCGGAAAAATGGATTTGGTTTATATCTAAATACTTCGCATGCTAACTAGCAGGCCAATCGCCAGCCCAAAAATGTAGGGAATCCGGTAGAAGTTAGGGGGCCTCGATCCAACCATGTGATAGTTTATTTGAAAGCCTACCGTAAAAATTTTAGGGGGACCAGTAAAACTTTAGAGGGGCGTCTCCCCCGAGACACCCCGTGGATACGGGCCTGCTAACAAGACAAGAAATGAGGTTTTCTCGTCTTGTAGTGACTTGATTTTCGAACAAAAACTTGTTTCGTCTCGCCTCGCAGTTTTTCTAACCTCTTGTTTGAATTTGTGCACAAAATGTATGTCCTGACTTCCTAATTTCAATTAGTGGTTATGTGAATCCATTCGAGTCACGAGAGATCCACGAAGGATGACCCACTTTCTGAAAGTGGATAGTCCTGTTAGTGAAAAGTTCATGCTGTTTCGGATGTATAGACAGTGTTTTAAAAAAATAAATAAAGTGCGTATCATCAGAGCTTTATTCACGTCATCTTTATTCCAATGTGCTCTTCTCTTTTTTACTTATAAGATACTCCATTTGCGTAGGAGTGAAAATAATTTCTGTGATTTGATTAAAACCAGGTTTTACTTTATCATTAAGATTATTCTTTTCAGAGTTGATTTCTTTACTCTTCTTATTTATGGTACAACGCAACACAGCATTTCTAACTCTGAGATTAATAATTTGCATTTTGAGATTTTTGTTCGACTATTCCATAATTACTAATTTTGTTTTTAGTTATTCCATTTCAATATTAAAATCTCTAAATTCTGTTTGTTCCCTTATCTAATTTTCTCTTTTTCGGAGAAAGTGTAGACACGTTTTTCAGAGCCTGTTTTCTGACTTCTCGTGATTCATATCTTATTGTTCTATCAGGTGAAACACTTGGAGATGAAAGACAACCTTCAACATAGCTTGTTTCATTTTGTGCAGGAAATGGACTTTGAATGCCTAGTTGGACTGAGGGAACTGCATTTGGTTTCAGAATTTTCTTGGGCGGCAAGCGTAGAAGTTCATATTTCAGATCTCCCAAATAATGTTCTTCTGAGAAATGCACACTACAAACAGTCGCGTTTTTCAAGTTTATCTTTTCTTTTACATGCGTGAACCCATTGTTTAGCAAGGAGAGAGTCCTTAAGGAAATTGTGGTAAACAATACCTGTATCTTATATCTTTTTATTATGACTCCTTAACGTTGCTACAGCACAAGGTTCACAAACACACATGCACACCAACAAAAAACACTATATTACACGAAAGGAAAGGCACAAATACACGTAATAATAAATAGGCCTATGTACACAAGTACTCAAAGTCCACCACACAATCTTGCAATATTGCATGTTGCAGTCAAGCCAAGCCCAGTTAAAGAAATTTTCCGAGATATTGACATTTTCTTTATTAAATAATATTCGTCCACGTACTCAAAACGTACAATAGAAAGATGTGACCCCAAAAATTTACCTTGGAAAAGAAAACAACATAATTCAACACAGCAAAAACCCAAACTAAATAAATATATAACGAATTGTTTGTGATCTTACTAGCAAATCTTCGCGCGCCAAGCAACGACAAGCTCGAAGTTCCTCGCTGGTGACGTCACTGTGAAGAGAGCGTAAAAGTAGAGGCTCTGAACATAGGTTCAGAGCACCCCCTGTGTATATATATATATATATATATATATATATATAATATATATATATATATATATATATATATATATATATATATAGATAGATAGATAGATAGATAGATAGATAGATAGATAGATAGATAGATATAGATATAGATATATATACTGGTATATAAGAGAGAGAGAGAAGATTATATGCAAAAGCAATGGATTTTGTTTCGGGAGATTCTTGAGGAACGGGTAAGAAACGTTTGAGTTGTACAGTAAGGGACACTTCTGGATGGTACACTTTTGCTGTAAATTTCCATATAAGTGTACCATCCAGAAGTGTCCCTTACTGTACGTGCAATGCAAAAAAAAATATCACATGTTTATTTTGGGAGGTGCTTGAGGCTGATACCTACCCTCTAAATACGCCACTGTACAGCAGTCAAGTGTTCCCATATTATTTCACAGAGCAACGAAACAAATTTTGAGTAAAGGCAAAATAGCTATCAATATTCGAGACGAGACCGAGACTTTCAAGACTGACAAAAGTCTCATCTTGATTTATAGTGGTCTGTCTCGGTCTCCGTCTCGTCTCGGTATGTAAAAGTTCGTCTCGGTCTCGGTCTCGTCTCGGTATACAAAAGTCCGTCTTGGTCTCGGTACCATCCGGGATAACGCTAAGCTCAACGTGGGTAGGATGACCCGGGACACCATTCTATGCTTTGGATGGGAACACTATTGCATCCGCCATATTCCTCGGATATTGTACCGTCCGATTATCACCTGTTCCATTCCTTGGACAATCACTTTAAGAGGACGCCAGCTCAAATCGCTAGTAGATGTGCAAAATGCACTTGATACCTTCTTCGTTTCACGGTCCAGCAAGTTCCACCGCGATGGAAGCCATGGCCTTCCAGAACGTTGGCAGAAGGTCTTCGATGCTGATGGGAACTACATTTCATCTTCTGGACACGTCTTAGGTGACATATCGATATTCGAAGGTGGTGGGTGAAAAAGCGGCAGAACTTTCTTGGTTACTTTTATAATATGAATACTCATCTCATTTAGTATTTGTCATGTAACTTAAAATATCATATACGAAGTTCGTGTATTATGGTGATAGTTATAATGATTCATATTATCTAAAGCAATACTAACTGTAACACTATTCTACGGTCTAGAGTTCTTACAAAAACTTTATTTCTTGTTTGAAAAGCCTCAATTTTCTTGCCGTTCCCTATATCGTTAAGAATTATTACTATTCTTGTCACTCCTGCCTCTAACTCTGTTTATTTATTTCTTCAATTTGGGTGGATGCAATGGACTTTACTGCAACACGTTATCTTTTATATTTAAGTGTGAGAATTCTTTTGTAATTACTTTGATATTTCTTACGAGGAAGGTCCATAAACCGTGAGAGTTGAATTTTGATGAAAATTAGTGACAAGACTCAGTTCGAGATGCTAAGTAACGTAGTAATAGTCACTCGATGCGCAAATGCTTCGTTGAGCTGCTACACCGTCGCCATCTTGAATTCCAATAGGCAATGTCCAAGAATACCCTTTTGGCATAAAAATGAAAACGTTTTTGGTAGATCTGACTTCAACATTGTAAACCGGGATAGGGCATCTATATATAGGAGTCCTTCTAGTACATGATCGCCATCTTGAAAGGCGCCATATTGAATCCCGGTCAAATATGATAAATGGCAAGGAGGTCATGTGGGGTATCAATAGCACTTGAATTTACTCCTGAATCCATTTCCGTAACCAATGTTTACATATGTGTTTTCAGTTCAGAGTTAAGAGCTCTCTTACCCACAAGAACATATAAACACTGTGCAAGTTAAATTTGTGTTATGGAACACGGTCATGCGAGCAGTTGCAGGGTTTTAACTAATGCCTGCAAGGTAGTAGTCACTTGATCTACAATAGCCACTATATCAATAAGATCTTGAGCCTAGTGAGATAAATCATTAATTAAATTGAAATGCCTCTAGTGAAAAATGGAATAGCAGCACTGTAACAAATTATAAGCACTTAAATGTTGTAATATAACTTAGGTGCAACGGCACATATGATTTTACAAGGATATGTGTTGAAGTTATTAGAAATTAATAGATAAATTATCAGAAAAATAATATAAACTGGTGCACATAAGCAGATATTAACCTACTGATCTTTTGCTCTTCAGTTGTGATGATGGAGATCCATAACGAAGTGATTAGCACACAGCATCATGGAGCAGTACAAACACTTAATAAATGAACTTTCGTTACAATCTTCATAACCACAGACACTATTTTTTATTTGCAACATAGTCTCCATTGAATTTGTAAATGAACCAACTGTTGCTCTGGTGACGTACCCACATTTTTGCCATGCATATGCAAGCATGTCCTTTAGGACTGACGCACAAAATTGATGATACACAACAGAATGCATCTTCATTATGAAAATTCTGTCATATAACTTGTTCGGTGTACCAGAAACAATGAATTTATGTCGAAAATAATCCTCAAGTCTCCGAATTACCAGTTTATATTGCCGAAAAAGCAGTGGCGGTTGGTGACAATTTATTAGGTAGTGACAGAACTATATTATTATTATTATTATTATTATTATTATTATTATTATTATTATTATTATTATTATTATTATTATTATTATTAGAACATATATAGAATTTCAATTTAATTATAATCGATTGTGCTTACATTATCAGTAATCAGGTAGGTACTGGTTCTCTTGCTCCTTTCACTGAAATTCAATTCTTCTTCATGCCAGTCAGTTATATATTGAAGTGAATTCAGAAATCAAATTTGGGGAATAAATCTTGAGATGCTCTTATTTAAGTAAGTTTGTTATTTATCTTGTTGATAAAAAAGACACATATACACTGATATTGAATAAAACACGAGTACACTGTTTAAAAAGAAACACTTCACTTGCACTGTTTATTCTCTTCGAACTTTCAACTGAACACGTTTGGTTGACTAGTTAAGATGCACGATATTGAAACTCCATGCGACGATTTTTCTTGCTGGAAAAAACGTCGATAATTTGTTTTTTGTTAAAATTATCTATTTCATTAACGAATGTCTTTTCACATAACAACATGCCTAACGCAGTTAATCTTTCCTCTTTCATGGTATTTCTTAGGAAAGTTTTTATTCTGCTCAACATCGAGAAACATCTCTCTGCTTCTGCTGTTGACATTGGCATAGTTATCAATAACTTCTGTTTCTTGAAACGTGTCGCACAATTCATCGTCTATAATGAACATTAAGAATGACACCGCGCCAGACACCATTCTCAGTTCGGGTCTCGAATAGCACACTTGAAGTTCGCTTTTTAATTTCTTTTCCTCCAAGAAGGGATATTTTTTAACCATCTCACTGAGATAATTGTCGGGAAACTCCTTTTTGTAATTGTCAAATTCTTCTACAGCAAATAATCTCGTAGCTACAATGTGCTCAGTGAAGTGAAATCTAGATTTGATCTCCACTAGGATTGCATCACAAACTTCTAATGCTTGTCTTTTTTTGTCGTTATAGAACGCCTCACTTCGCCATATTTTTGCATATTCTCTTGCAGTTTCTAATTCGGTTTCTACTTCCTGAATAATGTTGTCAATTTGTTCTCTGACTGACTGCATACCAAGTTGAAAATTATCCAGATGTTTTCGAACCTTGACAGGATCAGTACATTTCTTCTGTAGTTGGCTGAAAATAGTTTCTACGTGTGGCATAATCTTGTGGAAAAAAGTCAACCAAAATACGAAATTTTCTTCATTTAATAATAGTTTGTACGCGGAAGATTGAGTTAAGTGGTTTGTAATGTTTAGAGACCGGATGTTAGGCAAAATGCCTATTCTTTAATATTAAAGATATGATCAAAAATAACGTTTTAAAGTTTATATGGGAGATTATAGTTTCAATTTAAGTCAATTTTATTTTGCCTATTTTGCCTATTTCACCCCTTACTGCCTAATTAATTGCTTTAGTGCCTAATGTTGCCTATCCTACGCATTTTCTTCAAAATAATACTTCACTGGGAAAATATATACCACAAATAATACAGTACATCATATATATATACATGGAATGCATGCCAAAGTTCGTTTCTGGAACAAAGGATCCAATATTTTTAGGCAAAATTTTTCTTATAGGCCATATATCTGGAGAACTACATATAGTGTAGCCAAACAAAAACTACCACTTAACTCAGTATGATGTACTTATTCCGTAAAAAAATAGGAAAACTCGAGTTAGGGGCCGTTCACAATTTTTGTACCCTCATTCAAAAAATTCTATTATATTTCATAAACTCAAAAATTTTCTTGTACGTCCCATATATGGAGAACAACTACATAGTATAGTATAGCCAAACTCGAACTATCACTGAACTCAGTGGCGTAGGGAAGGGGGGGGCCCGGAGGGGCCGGGCCCCCCCCAAAGAGGTCCGACAATGTACTTTGGTAGTTTGATGTTTGTAATTTTTTATATATTTTTATGTTCATATATTTTTTTGTTTGCAATTTTTCTATATGTACATATAACAGCACTTGGGCCCCCCCCAAACACACATCCTGGCTACGCTACTGACTGAACTCAGTATGATGTGCTTATTTCGTTAAAAAAAAAAAAAACTCCATTTAGGGTCCGTTCACAAATTTTGTGGCTTCTGATCCAAAAACTAGTTATTGGCCAAGATCGCAATCTTTTGATCCATTTTTTTGGATCATTTCTAAAATTCTTGTCATATACAGAGTAAAAGAAGATATTTACAAACAGTTATGTTTCTATATTCTTTGAGATTATCTAAATCTTGAATTTATTTTTTAAATTGTATTGAGTATTTACCTTCATTATTTCATGTTACATTTTAGTGCCTATTTTACTGCCTATTTTTGAAATTTTAAGTGCCTATTTGCCTGCCTATTTTGCAACTTTTTAGTGCCTAAACATCCGGTCTCTAGTAATGTTATATCTTCACAGTTTTCTATTGCTAACATAACATCAATTAGATCTTTTCGATACTCGTAAACTGTATTTACTCCACGAGACTGAAAATTCCACCTGGTGTGAGAAACCCGCGGCAACCCCCAAGCAGTGTATATGCGATCGTGAAATATCGGCTGCTTTCGGATTCTGCGTGACAAGCTTTCGTTGTCACGAGCTAGAAGCAATGGAAAGCCTTTCCCGTACACAGCTGATAGGGCGCGTATATGGTGATACCACTATGCCAAGCAGTATTCAGAAGCAAGGGCCTGGTGACAGTCACCGAAGCAGAGTTGCCACCGTCAGGTCTTTCGCGCTAGGTCTTGCGACTAAATAGATACGGCAGCGGGCAGAAAAAAGGAAGAAATTCAGAAGCAGTTATGATATTTAACTCGCTTTCTTTTAATATTCTGAATCTTCTACCTCTCAAGGCAGTGACATGTCACGGCGTCACTGCCTCAGAGGCCGCCACTGGAAAAAAGTATATATCAAGAAGCTGAATAAATTTGGTTGTCTTTGGGGGTATAACTTCAACACGAATGTTTTTCTCATGTAACAATTCTCGCACGTCTTCACTCGTCTGTCCACTCCACGAGTCAAGCAACAGCAGGGAATCCTCTTTCACATCAGGAATAAACACGTCTTTTAGGCACCGTTTGACGTGTTCGCGAGTGAGTTTGCCTGATTTGCTCGCACCAATAACAATGTTGAAAGGTTTCTGTCTAGTCTATCTAACTGTTGTTTCACTTTGGGTCCGAACACGCCTTTAGGCTCCTGGAAACATATATATATATATATATATATATATATAATATATATATATATATATATATATATATATATAATATATATATATATATATATATATATGTGTGTGTGTGTGTGTGTGTGTGTGTGTGTGTGTGTGTGTGTGAGTGAGTGTGTGCCTAGCCGTCCTGGGGAAATGTGAATTTGGATGGTATATGCGTGGGACACCGAGGCCAAAGACTGAACGACTGCTGTGGTATGTTTCTCACCTATTTCTGACAGAGTTCTATCAGAGGTAATTTTGTACTCGAGCCTAGACTGATCAGTATTAAAGATGCATTCACTGTTGTACGGTTTCTCATGTATTATTTTATTAATTTTAATCACAAAATTTTGGGCATTATCAAGTAATTCACCTTCGTTTTCAACATCTTTCTTCGTTACAAATTGAGTAATCCTTCGTGAGCGAATCCTGTGCTCTTTTTTAAATTTGTTAATGAAACCACGAGAAGCACGGAATGGATAGTTCAATTTCCTCGCTGTCAGCAACATCCACGCTTTTAAATGATAATCATGTACCGAAAGTCCTTTAGTGCGATAAATGTTGAATGTTTTTAGTACTTCGTATTTTAGTAGTGACATTACATGAGAGCGAGGAGGTTTGTTACGGAATTTCAAAGCCTTATACACAAACGCCGCATTGCATTTGAATTTCTTCGCTGCAGCTGTAACAGTGTTACGTTTCCCATTCTTTTTCAACAATGCAACATGCTCCTGAATGTATTCGTATGTTTTAACGGCAGCTTCTGTTACACGTACAGATTTTGTCCGGCTTGGAGATGACATCTCATACTCGCTCGTAGAAGGCTCACTTTCACTAATTGATGGACTAGTTATCTGTTCCAAATCCATTTCGTTTGTCGAATCTTCACGCTCACTCTCTGTGTCAGTGTCTACATCTAATGTGTCACTCACTGTTAGAGAAATGTTACCATCATATTTGCTTGTTATCATTGCAAGCAATGTACCTGCAAATGTCTTATCTTCTACCCCATTCTCACTCACCTGCTTGATTTAAAATGTTGACTACGTTTATTGGATTAATTGTTCGCATTTTATGCACGGAACGAATGTTTCATTGGTCCAACAAATACGTTCATACCGAACGTCACACGCCTGCCCGCACCAAAATTGTTGTACTACTACCGTTTGTCATTCGGAGACAGACACCATTTACCGCACTGCACACTAGAGACCTGCACGGGCCGGGCCTGGCCCGAGGCCCGAAGCCCGGCCCGGCCCGCGGGCCGGGCTTGGGCGGGCCGACTCTGCTATTTCTTTGGGCCGGGCCGGGCTTGGGCTGGCCGACACTGTTATTTCTTTGGGCCGGGCCGGGCTTGGGCTGGCCGACACTGATTTCTCTTCAGGTCGGGCCGGGCTGGGGGTGGGGCGATCAATTGCAATTATATAACAATTATTGACTTTCGTTAAACGATAATTGGAATAAAGCCAAACGTTGAAGAAGTGTGTCCGTGAAAAATGTTACAAAGGATGCAATAGCTATTTACAGTTTGTGTTGCTTAGCGGCTCCACTTTCACTATAGAGCAGCGTTTAACAACCGGTGTGCCGCGGCACACTGGTGTGCCGCGAATGGGTCGCTGGTGTGCCGCGAGAAAATCGAAACAAATTATTAATTCTATAGGAACCAAATTGCAAGACATAGGGGAAAATGTATATTTGTATTTCACATTACTATGAACATCTACTATAAATCTACAATTTCAAGTTTCATACTGTGTTACTTTTCTGTACATTTCTGTACATTCTGTAATGTTGAAAAACGTATTTATCATTGTCATGACCATTATTACTTTTTTATTGTTGCAGACTATTTCGTAACTTGAAATTTTAACATATTCAATAAATTCAACAAAGCAAACATGCATACAAATTACCTACATTTGTGTTTTAAAAGTATAGGAGATTTGTTTATTTGTTCGTTATTTAGTGATCTTCCCTTTTAGTTAGAGGTTAGATACAGTTTTCGAAAGAGAAAGTGGATTTTTAAAAACCCGAGTCCTATATTTCATTGCTATTGTTTTCTATTTTAAAATTAGAATGAAAAATAAGTATAATCCCCAGTAGCACGCCGACGTGGGACCCATATTTGTGCGACATCGGCCAATGTCGGCGTCGTGGATCTAAACTGGCCCACAATAACCCACCAAGTTCCCATATGGGTCCCACATGGGAACTTGGTGGGCTTGCCGAGGTTGATTTACTGATATGGGTCCCACGTGGGAACTTGGTGGGCTTGCCGATGTTGATTTACCGATATAGGTCCCACGTGGGATATAAATAGGCTTGCCCACCAAAAAGAAAAAAGCATGGAAACATTTCCTTTTTACAATGAATAAATTTGAAACACATGAAATTAACATTTTGATGGTTCTGTGGCAATTATTTGAAAAAGTAATTTTTCGATTCGGCCTCGATCTATGTCGAATCGATGTCGATCGGAGTACGCAGATTGTTTGTCAACTGTTCACAGTTTTAAAACCATAACACCGTATGGCGCCACAAGCGGTGCGAAGCGAGGGAAAAGCAGGAAATATACTTATGACTGTTGTTTGTTTTGGTTTTACCATCAATTCGACGAAAATCGTATTTATTATTGAAGGTGAGTATTAAAATTATTTTTCTTCCATTAATAGAATGCATATTTTATCTTTGATTTGCATGAACGATGTCGACTATAGATAAAGAGATCCACATAAACTGTTCCAAATAAATTTTGGCTAGTTTATAGTCCGCGCTCGATGCAAGAAATCTGGTACTGGTTTTGTTGTTACAGGTGCAAACATGTGTAGATATCACTATACTTAGTCGTGAATAATTTTGATTTATGGTCTTCAAGCATAGGAGGAGGCTCAGGCCGAGACGGCCAAACATTGGAACAAGTTTATTTACTACTTTAAAAAAATGCGTTAAAAAGTACTTTAAATTGACAGATTATGACAAATGGAGGTACTATCGAGCTATTGACTACCGAATTGGCACATTTTCGCATAGTTTCAGGTTAGGTTAAGATCAGCAAGATTTTACTTTGTATAAAACAGTGGTAGATGCACACGCATCACAACTGATTTGTGTTAAGTACAAGGGACACAGTATTGATAAATATAACTTGTAACTCCATTTTAAGTAAGTTAATTTACTATTTTGCTCCTTGTACTTAATAAACTTTAGGTGAGCGCATACTTTCGCTGTTCTGCGCAACGTAAGATCTTGAATCCAGCTGTTGGTGTAGGGGAAGAGCATCCGCCTGTCACGCAGCACTTTGGCAGTTCGAGCGTGGGTTGGAATCCCGCGCAGGCCTGACTGAGGCTTTCCTCCGCCCCACAATGAGAATGCCGGGATAGTACGTTCTTTGAAAGGCCAGGGCCACATCCTGTCCAAATCCTAGTTTTACCTGAAGGATCGATCCCTTCTTTTTGTCCTTCCCATGAGTAAATAAATAATCAAAATAAGGTCTTGCCGGTTAGGTCATGTTAGGTTAGTTTCTGTCTGCCACTACGTTGGTTTGCCTGTAACCGCCATTTGAAAACTAGAATTGGCCATGAAAATACAGATTCACACGTAGGTTACTTAGCCTGTGATTGTCACTTAGAAACTAGAATTGCCCCCCCCCCCCAAAAAAAAAGCTAGCTAGGTTGGTCAGATCTCTTTTGAAATAACTTACAGGCTGATGTGCCAGCCATGAAACAAGTTAAGGAAACAGTACAGTGAAATATTCTGATGTAGACCTATCTTTATTTCCATGCAACATTCGCTACCTTATTTTTTTCTTGGTATTATGTTTCTGTTCATAAAGATATGTTTTTATGTATCTACACACAAGTACAAATATCTATCGTACTGGGGTAACTGGAAGTTCTGAGCAGTGACGTGTAAAACTTAGAAAAGTCATTGAATTTGATCTTGGCAAATAAGTGAGAACGTTGCCCTGGGAAAACTTGTTTGAATAGTAATTGAGTGTGAGTGAATTAAGTTAACGTTTTGAACAAGTTGTTGAGCTTCCAAGGACGGGACCTGGAGTTTCACGCGGGATACACCCCTTTTGAAGGGGGATTATACCCCCTTCTGTGCCCTCTGTGGATGAGTGGATAAGCTCGTCGTCTTGGAATCAAGGAGTCTCAGATTCAATTGCCGGTTGGGGACACAAGAGTTGAGGATCCCCCGATAAACTGTAAGTCCCATTCTTAGGACGTCATCATCATCCCGTTGAAGACAAGCACCATGAGTTCACCTTGTCCAGAGACCTTCGAGTCAAAGACCTGGCTTCGTGCAGAGCACCGATCAGAACCATCTTACCCTTCCCCCTGGTCCGATTTTCTTCCGCGACCAGATTGACCTTTCGTTTCAGCCAATAAAAATACATTAAAGTTGCATTCGAATTCGTCACTCTTCATTTTTAGAGCACCCCCGTTTTCATTTTCTGGGCATCGTCACTTCGCTCGGCAGGGTTGGCTGGTTTAAACCAAGGCTTAAACCAGCTTTTTTTTTTCAAAAAAACCAACTAGTTTAAACCAAAAAACGAAAAATGTTCGTAAAAGTGTAAGTGTTTGTAAAATCTTGATGAACACACATTTGTGGGTTATCACGTTTCACTCCCGTATATTATTCGTATTATATTCAGATCTAAATTCCCCATTCATTATTCAAAATGATTATGCTACAAAAGCAACTTTTTTTTGCATAAGTTTATAAATGTTTGTTTTGTGATTTTTTTTGTAGTTGGTATTATTGTTATGTAATTACAATCAAAGAAAAATTCTAAATATTGTTTCTTTTCAATGTTTACTATTGATAAATTACATCGAAATGCCGTACTTTGTGTGTGTGTGTGGGGGGGGGATTACATACCCCACGAGAGGCATTTAGTGAAATGAGAAGTATCTTTGGTATCTATTTATGTATAAATGAGTCTGAGCCAAAGTGGACTCAAATAATTTGTATCTTTATCAGGGTTTGCCCAAGTGGGCTCAGCCCGAAAAAAGCCACCGGGTTTTTTCGGGTTGGACCCACCTGAAAAAACCCACCTGGGTTTTTGAGCTTTTTCTTAATATATTACTGATACAACCAAGATGATCACATTGAAAGTGATTTTTATCAGATTTTGAACTTTCCTTTGGCGAATTGAATGCTTTCCCGTTAAGGTATACAACATTCAACATAAGACCTTTATCAAGTTCTGAATGCACTGAATGAATAAAAAACCCTTACCTTGGCTTGAGATAATTAAGTAACAAATTAATGTATGGATTATGCTTATAGCCTATTTGAAGGAAGAAAAAAAAAGCAATTTTATATTTTAGAAAATACTTTCCGTGAATCGTGTGCTCGCCAACTCGGCGACGCCGATGAACGTTGTCCCTTATACGTTTGACGCGTTTAAAGCCATAGATGCCGGTACTACCAGTAAACATGTAGTGCATTAGTAAAACTATTATTATTATTTCTTACCTTTGATGGTAACACAAGTATTCTTCAATAAAATTTAGTTTTCCAACAACAACAGTTTAGTGCAGTTATTTGTAGGTACTCTTCAAATAAGCATTCTGTAGAATCAACACCAACAAAAGCGTAAAAATTCGTCAAATTTAAGAAACTCGATGCTCAGAGTTCCGAAAACTACGTACCCCTTACTATTTTAAGTGCTGAATTCGAACTTTCGTACTAGTGGAAGTTTCGATGTACAGTAAAGGGAGCTGCATTTTCGAGGGAGGAGGAAAAAAAAAAACGTCCCGAAAGAAGTTCACGGGAAATTCCTCCAATTGAACGCACAAAGCATCGGAACTGAATACCTCAACAATATAACTATTTATTTTATGGTGTAAGATATTTAATTTCCTTTAAGACATTCTGAAACATCCTAACTATATATAAAACTACATGAGCTGATGTAAATTATTGAGCACTTCCTGTAGGGCTACAATGATTAAATTTGGCATGATGGTAGCTTTCTGGGACTAACGGTCAGAAAAATTGCCAAAAGTGAATATTTTTAATTTTTAAGGGTTCTAAAGATGGGATGAAAAGTTTCCCCATGTTATTTAAATGGGCCTTTTTTGGACCTATAATCTCATGTTTTGGGTACTTAGAATTGGAATAAAAACTTGAAATTCGGTATGCTTGTACGTTTTCTTAGCAGAACCTAAGTAAATCAGTAAAAATTTAAAAATCCAACTTTAGAGTGGTTTTATAGGGAACTGAAATATCCTTCCCATGTTTTTTATATGGAACACATTTTACACCCCCAAATTATTGAGCACTTCCTGTAGGGCTACAATGGTTAAATTTGACATCATTGTAGCTTTTCGGGACAAACCCACAGGAAAATTGCCAAAAGTGAATATTTTTTAATTTTGAGGGGGTCTAAAGAGTGGATGAAGAATTTCCCAATGTTATTTAAATGGGCCTTTAAAAAAAACATAATCTCATTTTTTAGGTACCGGTACTTAGAATTGGAATAAAATCTTTAAATTCGGTATGCTTGTACGTTTTTGTAAGCGTTACCTAAGTGAAAAATCAGAAATAAAAATTTCCAACCGTAGAGTGGTTTTATGGGGAACTGAAAAATCTTTCCCATGTTATTTATATGGGACGTCTTCTACACCCCAAAATGTTTAGGCCCTTCCGGCATGATTATAGCATTCCAGGACTAACCGACAGGAAAATAGCCAAAAGTGAATATTTTTAATATTTTTAGGGGTCTAACGGGTGATGAAGAAATTCCCTTGTTATTTAAATGGGAGTTTTCTTGGGATACAAAATCTTATCTTTTAAATAGTTGAAATAGGGAAAGAAATGCAGCTAGCCAAAAGCTAGTTTATTTTATAAAATATGGATTATATCTTTCTTAATGGTCCTAAATTAATTTTCTGGAAAGATCCTTCTTGCAACAAGTGCTCGTGACATTCCTGTAATTGAACGCACAAGGTATTGAAAGTTAACTTCAACAATAAAAATCATTTATTTTACGCTGTTAAATTAATATATTTGGTGTTCATATTTGGCAAACGTTACTGAGGCTTCTGGGATGATTCAATCTGCATTTGTTCGTTCGTCTGCTTGTACCACACATATTGCAGGGAATCACTTCTGATCTTTTAAGTGTAAATTTTTAGAGTACAAGCACGATACACACTAAATTTCCTGTGTAGATTTTGGTGGCATACCAACGTAAAATTTCAAAATGGAGTCAATTTATTTTTTTCAAAATAGCGGGTATGCACGCTACAAAGCGCAATTTTCGGTCTTTTAAGTCGAAATTTTTAGAGTAGAAGCACGAGGTACTTTGAATTAGCTGTATATATTTTGGCGATGATCCAACGTAAAATTTCAAAATGGCGGCCATTTTTTTCAAAACAGCAGTGAATAGAAAATTGTTGCAAGTTGTGACAATGATAATCTTGAAATATAAATCATATTTTAACACTTTTACCCCAAAGACATTGAAATATTTTGATAAAACCCAATTAAACCTGAAAAAAACCAATAAAACCGGAAAAAACCCATATGGGCCATGGTGGGTTGGGCTTTTTCAGAAAATCCCTGTTTTTTTTCAAACCCTGATCTTTATTTACTTTTCTTACTGATATGCAAATTAAGTCGTCGTATTTCTTTAATTTGGACCAATAAAAGTCGTTGTTAACTAACTGGAACTAGTACTTTGAAATTGTCCATATTTAATTCTGTATAATGGTTTCACTTGTGCAACTGTTTATCTTTTTGTCCTTCTGAAATGATTCTTGACAGTTATATTAAGAAGCATGTAAAGATCAGTACAACGTATTTTTATCAGGGTTCCTTCGTGAGTGAGTCGGCAGACGTATCGCATTTGTGGCCAATTAGTCCTGGTTCCGAGTTCAAATGGAGGACAATTTATCTCGGATGTAACTCGAGAAGCAGTTTTTATTCCGCTTTAAGCTTATGTGACCCCTTCTAGCATAACCCGGCTGTTGCATAATAACATCAAGGCGAAACAAACATATTTCTGTCCATATATGATATGAATATATAGAGCAAATTATTTAAATCAAAAAATCGTGGTTTAAACAAAAAAAACTTTTTTTTCAATAAAAAACATGGTTTTTGCCAACCCTGTCGCTCGGCCAATAAAGGTCTTAAAGGACAGTGAACATTAATGAGAACTGCACTTTGACGTTAACTACATGTCAACTGAACACCCGACCTTGGTCATAAATTGTAGGTTTTCTTTGTTCAAGTCTCCTGAGTAAGTACAGTAAATAGCATATGGCATTTTGTGTGCGTGATCAAGGATTCGAGTTCTATTTTTTTTTGGGGGGGGGGTCAGTTTGGACGCGGTTATGATTTCACTGCAGCAAGAGCTATATACCCGTCACTAGATGCTCAGTTAAACCACATTTTAACTTTTTTTTAGGCTTGCGTCGCATTTATTTCCCTATGTCATTAATTTATGTTCTAATGATAGTAATTAGTATAAAGAATTTCGTCTTTACGGTCGACTATGTCTTACGTAATGTTTTATCTTTCGTCTTTAGGATCCATTATGTCGGGTAACAGATCGTCGTTATCTAAAACTCTTAAAAGGAGGACAAAACGTCTGTTAAATGAACTTGTGATAGAGGAAAAAGTACGTAGGATAATTAATGCACCTGTTGTTACCCGTGTTCCAGTAGACGAAAATGTGTGTGTGCATTCAATCCATGAAACCAACGTTGATGATTGTTTAACTGAAAAACAGGACGGTAATGATGGTTTAATGTGTGTGTGCGGTGATTACGAGTATGTCGCTGTGTACAACAAGCTTGGAGTGAGAAGCCCTAACAACTAAAAATAAGATGTCTAGTTTGTTTATTTTTATAAACAAGTTTTTCAATTTGGAGTCCAAAATTGGCTACTTGCTATGTTCAAGCAAGTCTTACGTAACAAATCATTCAGACTCAGATCTAGTCTCAAGTAATTTATTTCTATGAAAGGCTTGCTAGTTGTTTTTCTTCTTTTTTTTAACGAGGTTGTTAATACTTTCGCCTTTTATCGGATAAATGCTATCTTCTCATGATTGTTAACTACAGAAAAACCGGGCTCGTAATGCAAACTGTGTCGTTAAATTGGCTCTATTATGAGTATACATCAATAAATAAATAAATGAAAAAATAACGTACACATTAAATATTCATTTAATTATGATATGGAGTCTATTTAGGACAAGATCAAACAAGCAGATAAACAGCGTTAGTATCTTTTAACGTTGTGAGTTAATGTAATCAGTGTATGATTTCTGCGATTTCCGGAGAGGGGGATAAATTCATCAATAGCTCAAAAAAGTGGGGTTTATTTCCACCATATCCAAGGTTGAGAGGTATTTCGAGAAACAGAGAGGAGAAAGTTCCAGCCATCCCCCTACAGATAGAATACTGGATGTAATCATTGTAACATTTTAAACATGCTTTTAAAACCATAAGTTGTCACCTGCTTATTGTGTACCTAACAGTCTAGTAAAAACTGGATGTTTGTATAATTTCATCACTTGCTTTCAGAGTCGCTTGGAGTATCTATAGGAGGAATTGCGGAGGTAAACGTATCATCTATGGTGCACAATTCAAACGGAGGTTGCTCGTCTGCATCACATCGTAAAAGTCCAAATGGACCTTTACCATCCCACTCCCAAATCCAAACTCCATGCAGAATGTCAGCGTTGTCAGTTGCCACTACTTCATGTGCAGATACAGACAGTACCTTCACATCAGCTCGTTTAGGAATTGGCAGTAGTAAGTATCCAAAGATTAAACTGTATTGCTAAGCTTACTTACGTGTGTCGTCATTATTAAATAACCAAACAAAATGAAGACTATATTGCTTCTTTAGAGACATTTTGAACCCTGCTAGCTCGAGAGTGTGGCAGCACGTAGTCAATGCATCGATATTCTCCGACCACTTAGTGTGGCCGCCTTGACCTAGTAGTCTCCGAGATTATCACCAATTTTTGTTAATGAAAAACGAAATTATGGTAAAACTTATGCTTGGAAATTGAAATTGTTATGTTCCAAGCCGTGCGAAGGAAGGGGGGGGGGGGTCCGAACCCTTCTCTTCCTCAAAAATAGATTTTTGTGTAACTAATATAAATTTCGTACTAATTACATTTTAAAACATATATATCATACTAAGATTTGCTTTTTACAGTGAAACCTTTAGTGTTTAAGATCTCCGAAAGTATTTCTAGATCCGGCGTTCCTTTCGTAATGGAAGTACTTCTTGGCTTTAAAATTCAGAACATATAATCTGTAATTCTAGTTTTATCACATTTTGTTTTGCAGTGCATCCTGTTGGAATGGTTGCTTTGGAACTATTCTGTTCCATATTAGAGGAGGCTTGTGGGCAAGCGTATGTTAGGAGCGATTAAACTCCCAACCTTTTGAATGCTAAACCGACGGGTTGACGATATAAAGTTTGTACCATGAAACAGAAAAATTTATATTTTTGTACAAAACAGCGTCTTGTTAGTCATTTGTTTTTTCTTACTGCCTGTGCGCAGGTAGCAGACAAAATTGGCAGGTAGCAGACAAGTCGACACACCGATATGCCCTCTCGTGGCGCTTCTGGTTTCTTCGCTTGCTTACCAACACACACTTAAGTTTTTATTGTTGCTCTGGCTGAGATTCAAACGAACCCAAATTAGGCAAATTCCGTTCAGGTGTCATAATTGTCACACCACAGAGACGCGATCAACGTTCTTTGAATGTTAAGCATTCCTCGCACCCCATTTGAAACCGTTACTCTGCTAGTATCGATATTTAGACATTGTTCCATATACGGAGGTTCTGCAGAGAAACATTGGAGCATATCATTCTTATACTACATTAATTTGAAAGTTGAAATATCAAATGTAACTGCATTCTCTCGCAACAGGAGTTTTTGCAGTAACCTTTCTCAGCAGAAGACGGTAGAATGCCTAGATATTGACACGAGCAGGCTATTTTATTCCATTAGGACACTTGAAATGCTCTACAGACATATAAAATTGACCCGAATGTGGTGTAATGATTAGGAAAGCCCTCAAACAGCAATTAGTAATTTTCTTGCAATAGACTTAAAAAAAAAAATAAAAAATAAAAATAAAACTGCTTATGCATTAATTATGAAGCTTTATCAATATGTGATTTAAAATTCATCCCGTATGTTGTTGTGGGTATCGACTTCAGGGTCAATATGAGATATGTGCCGGTCAGAACCTAGATGACTTTTGTTAATGGTAGTTGCGGCACACACGATCTTAAGGTAGAATAAAAAATATTTCAAACAATGTGTACCATTGCCTCCTTGGTCTTGTATTAATTTAGTATTTTTTTCTTTCTTTTGATATTTCAGCCGTTGAAAAAATATTCCAGTTACTGCAGAGAATCCAGCTAGATATGAAACATCTCAAATGTAAAGTTGATAAAATGGAAGCCAAAATATATGAGCTGCACCAAGTTCCCTGTAGTGGTAAAGAAGCTTTGCAATCTATAGAAAATGCAAACCTGCTAGCTGACAAGCTCCCTTTACGCAGTTTGTCTGTGGTTCATAATTTAGAAGAAGATTTAAGACAGAGAGATGGCTTCAAAATTGGTGAGTGGTATTCTTAAGTTCGTATTGACACGAAGTATTTGTAAATATCCTTCAGGTATTGTTTAAAAAGAAAACTTTTATTCTTTAAAAATAGATCTCGTGTGGCCAGATGCTTTTTCGGATGTACAGGTTGTTAAATTAATGCGTACCAAACAATGTAGGGGTGGGTACCTAACATGGAAACAAGAAAATGCTTTGTGACATGTGCATACCGATCAATAGGTTGGGAGATGCAGGCCGTCGAAAGCGTGGGAAAATAAATTTCAGAAGCCTAAAATTCAAACACTGTCCAACCAACGTAGAGAGTGCAGCTTCATATCTCATAAAGGAAGTCGTTGGTGTTCTATTGCAAAAATGCATGTTTCAAAATTCAGCAATGCATACAAAATTAATTTTACAAGGTGATGGTAAGCCAACAATGACTTACACTTCGGCTTTTCGGTGCCTTTGAAGAGTCCTTTCGCACGCAATGCACATTCTTTTAACATACATTTTTATATAGAACAGGTATGACTTCTTTTATGAGATATGTCATGAGCCTATAATATATTGCTGCGTACATGTACACTCATGTCCAAAATAATTGTCGCATATCTATAACTGTCTTCTTGTAAGAATATAATTTGATAATGATTTTGCAGGGTACTTTTAATACTATGTGTATAATCGGAAAACGTATATTTGAGGTAAATTTCACAGGAAACAAATTACAAATACGAAAATTAGAATGAGTAAAACAAAATGTTGCTAAATGGACAAGAAAGTTTTATTTTCGTTTTATTGTTCTTATTTAATGCTCTTTTAACATGAAGTTTGCCACATACATGTCTTTGCCGATTATACACATACTAGCATTATAAGAAATACCGGGCGAATGCGTTATCAAATTATATTCCTACAACAACATTTATAGACATGCGACAATAATTTTGGACATGAGTGTACATCAGCCAAACTGGATTGGAGATGACGTATTTTTTATTTTTATGTATTTTATTTATTTTTTAATCTAAAGCTGATTGTGACGTATTCTTAATAATGCAGTTTCAAATAAAATAAAATCGAATCAACTATTTCTCTAGCGTTAGCAGTTTGGACTGTGAATTCTTAGGACTTATAATTTAGGTGTCCATATTGGATCTTAAATACTACTACTACTACTACCAATAATAATGCAATCCAATACTAGTTCGAAAATCTTGCTTTCACTGTATAGCACCTTCGTGTTTCAACAACAAAATCATAAGGTAGGATGGTTTACGGTTTCCTCGTGTCGTAGACATGTCTACAGTTATGCCTTGTTTGGCAATACCGGTACCATCTTCTACAACCTTTCCAACCATCCGCGGGTTCTCATAAAAATTAAGTGTTTAAGGGCAACTTCCACAGGTGCATGGATTCTCCAAGCCTTCGCTTTGCAAATAATTGAGAAGTCCCTTCACTTTTCGGGAATTCGGGAAGTCCTGGATACTTTCTTTGAAGTTCTCTAGCACCCATCTCCACCTTGGTAAGCGGAATCAGTGACTATGATGATGTCACGGTTTTGCAGGAAGCGAACTTGTAAGACAAACGGGCAATACGATCTCAGCAATTCTCGATCTCAGCATGTCGACGTACGACATGGTTATACAATGATTTAAATCAGCCTGTTCCTGTGCATTTGATTACGATTAGGGATCGAACGACACTGACAGAAGAATTATTTTTAAAAAGATCTACAGTATAAACTTAACGTACTACTCGTATAAGCAACATAACGTAGGCAAAATGTCTTTCTGTTTAATAATGAGCTAATACAGTGTTTTTTTTTTTTTTCCTATGGTATTATGTTCGGACAAAATACTCTTTCTCTTCGAAATTAACAACTTGCAGCAAGGCAAACAGACAAAGATTAAATAAACTTTTGCTGAAAATGGATACTAAACTAAATGCATGTCGAAAACAAATAAATGGAGACATTTGCGTTCAATTATCACATCCAACAATGCGCGGTACATTAACGATCCTGCCTATTATTGCTTGAAATTCAAGAAAATAACAAAGTTTTATTTCAGGCTGTCCGTTAGTTGGAAGTTCTACATAGACGCTGGGGAATAGTTTTCAGTATCCGCGTCCGTTATTGAGAATGTCAGCTATTCAGAAGTAATTTTCACATTGCACCCAATGTATTTCTGCCAGGAAATTGAAAACTGTCCGTTATTTTGAGATGTCCGTTAGAAGTTTTACTGTAAATATAATTTCTATGCGTCGTACAAAAGTCTAATGAAGTCGAAACAACACATTTATCCTTTGATTTTTGTCGTGCGACGAATATGGAATGGTTTAAACAGGTAGTAAAGTGACCTCACTTCAAGATATGTGCACTAGATTCACGCCACGATGTAGTTCGGGGCCCCTAATAATTTTAGGTCCTAGCATTCTGCCGTTTACGGATGAGACTGAGGAAAAGCCCCATTCGCGATGGTGTCGCTGATTCGCCTGTGTAGGATCTGAGTTCCTAAAGAATTTTGTTATATATATATACTAGAGTCTAATTTCATCTTTCGGATGTATGGCGTTTTTTAGTATATATTTTTAGGAATCTTGGAGGGGGATTACTACCAGTGAAATCCTTTGTTTAGGTGCCATTCTCGCATTATCCTAGTAAAAGTAAAGCTTGCGGTAATATCTCCCAAACAATACCAGAGTTACGAGGACAAGTTCCTCTTCGGATCGAATCGAATTCCTTAACAATATGTAGTAAGGGAACTGGAAGTGTTATTGTTCGTTGTGATCATTTTACTACAGGAATATGAAAAAAATTTTGAATCACCATCAGAGTAAAAGGTCATTCTAGAGGACAAAACATAATTCAATAATACGTTAGATACTCTCCTTTCATATGGATCCGTATCTGCTATGCTATACGCGTTCCTTGTCATATTCATTCATCAGTTTCTATTACTGCAGTTCGTGTTTGGAGATTTTTTTTCTGTCATATATCGAGGGTTCAGAGACCAATATGTGTTAATCTAGAAAAATGAAACTAAGAAAATTAGAGTTTTTTGGCATTTGTAGACATTTTAGGGCATTGGTAACGCTGTTATTCGCAGGTAAATAAAATCATTGCTTTCCTTGTTTTTGCCTCTGAAAGAAGTTGTAATTTTCTGTTAATCGCACCGTGCAAGTAAATTTTTAATTTTTGACTTGAAACGAGTGGATATTCTGAGCCATCCACATATCGTTTTCCACTCCCTACTTCCTCTGTTTGACACCGAACGACAATGTCCTGTTAGATTAGCCTTTCGGGCACGTAATAATGCGCTCATGCGTACAATGGATGTTTTTTGTGCAATGTATAAAAGGTTTCTTTGTATTTTAGGAGAAAGTTATATTTTCGTTCGAATTTTATTTATGTAACTTCAAAATTAATCTGTTATTTCTCAATGATGACATTTGCTATTTAAATGTGTAGTCCCTTCTGGTGATACAGTATTATTGCATTGAGTTTTTACAATTTTTTCTTCTTCAGGAGCAGTACAACTCCGATTTCCTGATATACAAACTAGCGACATTGTCCGACGGATTGGGAAAGTCTTAAGTGGTTCGCGAGATTGGGATGGCTACAGATGTAATCGGAGAAGAGAACAGGCTCAAGACTTAGGGGAAGATGCACAGTCGTTCCGCGGGGAACCCGCAAGAGTCCAAGGACCACTTGAATTCACCTTGCAGAGTCACCCCGAAGGGAAAGCCGTGGGGTGATCGGTCCCGCGGCTAGTTGTGATCAACCCTCAGCAGCGTGTCTGATATAAACAAACTTATATGAACGAAATGTCTTATTGTAAATAAAATAGTAGACAATAATATGTTAAAGTACAAGAGAATTATAAACTTCATGAAAGTAACCGTTATTAATAGTTTTTTTTTTTTTTAATTTATCACAGTAACTTTCAGTTCGCTAATTTGCAGAAATATTTCCTAGTGATACATTTTTATAAGTTTTATGTTGTATTTTACTGCAAAGAACCTATCCAAATTAAAACTTTATAGTGGCATCCATATTTTACTGAATATAATGAGCTTTCCGAACTTCCGTGCTGTCTGTGTAAGTGTAAGGGATGAGTCCACACTACAGACCAGTGTGCGAATTAACGGATATTTTACAGTGGGATTTAAAAAAAAAACTTTTGAGAAGTTAAAATTTATGGGAAACTAATAATTTACAGAAGAAAAGAACTTCCTAAATTTTCTCTAAATTATTTCAGGTTAAGTAGAAAGATAAATATTATCTGCATAGTTTCTTTGATTATATATTAGTTTCCCTAGTCGGGATGTGTAGCGGAAAAATTCGATGTTTGAAATAAATTTATTTACAGTGGCTTTCGTTGACGTAGAGTGTATATGATTTTTACGTGTTTAATTTTATTATACATATGATATATTGACATAAGGGTCAGGAAAATGGCCACTTATCAGTGAACCCTTTTTTGAATAAACTAAATAGTTTCCACACGTTGCGGAACAAGAGCTGGTTCCTTCTTCAGTGGAAGGAAACAATGATGTATATGAAGAGTACGCGTTAAGAACAGTGAAGGTCACATTTTGAATATGCTCAAAAAATATTTTCTCCACACCAAAAGATGCAAAATAGTTGGTGAAAATAGGGCGTAGTCCACTCGCGAATGTACACGTGAGCGAATTACGACGTGTTTTCACCATCTTAATTATACATTTTGGTGCTGAGAAAGAATTTTCTGAGCATTTTAAAACGTGCCCTTCATAGTCCTTCCTGCGAACTCTTCATATGGAATGAAATAAAATGGTGAAGACAGTGTCAACGTTTGGTAACTATTAAGTTGATGCAAGAGAAGATTCACTCATTTTTTATGTTGTTTCTATATTAATGATAATAAGTTACGTGTTTAAAAGTATTTATTTCCATTCGTTATGTTGGAAACAGCAAAACAATTGTACAATATATACCTCTATGCAATGAGTGAAGTTCACGAAAAAAAAAAAAAAAAGTTAGGGAATATGTTTTGTGTAAATTTTATTTTAATTATTTAAAAAAAATAAAAATGTGAATACTTCAATCTGAAAATGTTTTTATTATATACTGTTTTGTTTAGTCTAAATACTGCATCTCTGAAACACGCTAAATGTCCGACCGCCCTCTTGGATCCGCCATAGATAGAAGTGCGGCAAAACTACTTGCACCAGTGACATTTTGAAAAAATGTCTGATGTATCCGATGTCATTTTCTTCTATTTTCATTAGAAAAACATAACTTGAATCCAAAATGGTAGACAAGCATGTAGCGTGCGCCAGAGATGCAGTACATGGCCCTATTCAAATCTGATATGTTGACATATCCATCTGGTGTTAAATCTGTAAAAATTATATGGTCACATCTGGTTTACCGATGTGGGTGGGATCTCCCACCCATATCTTCCCCATACCCACATTGTCATTTTAGCTTCCATGGTTAACCGATGTAGCTCTATATGGGTCCAACCCAGATCTACAACATGCAATACAAAAGAACATATCCGCACTCAGGTTTGAATAAAACTTTCATATTTAATCATTTAGTGTGAAAAGAAATAGGCTGAGCTCGTACGTTTCGCAATTGTGTATAGAAGCTGGAAGATCAGAAATGTCGCCTATTCTATGTTCCTTGTGAAAAGTACTGGGCGATTCAAATACATTTGAATAGCTCCGTTCTTTTTACAAGGAACATATAGAGCTACATCGATTAAGCATGGGAGCTAGAACGACGATGTGGGTATGGAGAAGATCTGGGTGGTTCAACATAGATTCCACATCGGTCAACCAGGGAGCTAGAACGACGATGTGGGTATAAAGAAGGTCTAGATGGGCCGACATGGATCCCACATAGATCCACATCGATCAACTATGGGAGCTAGAACGAAGACATGGGTTCAGGGAAGATCTGGGTGGTTCAACATAGATCCCACATAGGTCAACTAGGGAGCTCGAACGACGATGTGGGTATGGGGCAGATCTAGATGGGCCGACATTGATCCCACATAGGCCGGTATTGTTCAACCAGGGACCAAGATCGATTATGTTGATATAAGGCAGATCTAGATGGGGCTACATGGATTAATGTGGGGCCAACATTGATCTGGAAGAATCCACATGGGACCCACATAGATCAACATCGACGCCGATGTCGATCGACATAGATTTGCCGATATTGGCCAATGTCGAAAAAATGTTTGCCATTCTGCATCGATCGTCATCGACAGCGACATCGATCCCACCAAAAATTCCCATGTTGATCGACATCGGCCCATCAACTGTGCTACTGGGGATGATTTAGCACGGGGGAAAATCAGTGATCGAGCTTTCTTCTCTGTAAGAAGGAGATCAGTAATCACATTAAAATACCACGGCATTTTATATTTACAAATAATAATAGTAATTATATATATATATATATATATATATATATATATATATATATATGGGTGTGCCGCGAGAATTCAAGTTACACCTGTAGTGTGCCGCAAGTTGAAAAAGGTTGGGAAACGCTGCTATAGAGGATTGCAGGCATTATGCGGTAAATTGAGCTCTGACCTTGACCTTCACTGAACTCAAAATATAACAAGAAGGGGTGGGAATGTTTTGCCCGTCGCTAAACAATATTGCCATCTTCACTTTATGCTAAAAATCAATTAAGTTAGATTTTTGTTACAGGGAATTGAGTTTTTGTTCTCTCGATGACAGGCAAAGTTCTAGGAGGCAATGGTACCATTCGGGAGGCAAGCGAGAGGTTGTGGACCAGAGTTTAGAAAATGTTTCTGAGGGTTAGGTCAAATTTAGCACTAAATTTTGAGAAAGATTGGGGCTCAAGTTAATTTTTTTTTTAAATTATCGGGCCGGGGTCGTGCCAAAAACTTTTAAAATTTATCGGGCCCGGGCCGGGCTTGGGCCAAGAATTTTAAAAAACTTATCGGGCCGGGCCGGGCTCGGGCCGAAAATCTCCAAAACTTTTCGGGCCCGGGCTGGGCCGGGCCTAGATACGTTCGGGCCGGACTGGGCTCGGGCCGAAAAATTCGGCCCGTGCAGGTCTCTACTGCACACCCATGTTGCAATCATTGCCTGTAGGAAAACTCTCTAAATTCTGCGTGCTATATCTTAATACCCTAAACAATAGTCTAAAGTCAAGAGAACTAATAAGTCCACTTTGTTAGTTTTTAATAGTACGGAGTACAATATTGGGGAAATTCAGCACATTCCCATGGAGTATTTCAAACACAAAAAAGAGCCATATATATCACTGTGAGGGTTAAAGCACATGAATACACAAATCCCAAAATGAATTTCTTGAGTTGTCAAGTACGTGATTTAAATAATAAATAAATCCTCGAAACACCGGCTACAATTAGTTATTTATCACAGTTTTGATATGAAAACTAGTCTTGCCCTTATTATAAGCTAGTGTTTTATCGTTAAAGGTGGAAAGATGCAGATATTTAGTTATTTAATATTGAAAGAAAAAGCAAGAAGAGGATCTTTTTATGGATTGCCACTTAATATTGAATCTTGTAACAATCTTTATTGCCACTCTTCTTAGCAGGTGTGTATGCATTATCTTATCACTAATAGCAGAACAGACACAAGAAAAAGTGAATTCTAAGTTTTCAGGTGTATATTCTAAGAATAGGCTGTGAACTGATAATTTAAATCCCCTTCATTGTTCAATGCGTCAGCGATAAATCGATTTTATTTAGACAAACTGACAATAAATGCATTAAAGAATTTTAACTTCGTAATATGCACGGTAAATTATAGGTTGTCAAATATGAGTATTGGTAAGGAACGCAATTTTCTGCAACATTGAGGGAATTTGCGTAAGGTTTCAAGATTGGAGAAGGAACACAATATAATGGACCATGTAAAATTGCCTAAAATAGATTTTTGGTTTGATTCAGTTCAACGTCCCGCACTTGCCCGCTACGCTAAGGGAGACCTGGACCTACTGATAATAGTGGATTTTCTAATATATATATCTGAACAATCCCTTTGGTATTCTCTGCTCTTCAGCACTATTAAACAAGTGTTTCATCGACCACCAGTCTATTCCAACACACTTTGAAATAGGTATAATTTATTACAGTGCTGCTATTCCATTTTTCCCTACAGGCATTTCAATTTAATTAGTGATTTCTCTCGCTAGGCTCAAGATCTTATTGGTATAGTGGCTCTTGTGGATCAAATGACTACTACTGCATTAGTTAAAACCCTGCATTTACTCGCACGATCATGTTTCATAACACAAATCTAACTCGAACAGTTTTTATATGTTCCTGTAGGTGAGAGAGCTTCTAACTCTGAACTGAAAACAGATGTGTAAACATTGGTTACAGAAATGGATTCAGGAGTAAATTTCAGTGCTATTTAATACCCAACATGACCTCCTTGTCATTTATCATATTTGACCGGGATTCAATATGGCGCCTTTCAAGATGGCGATCATGCACTGGAAGTACTTCCACATATAGATGCAGTATCTCGGTTTACAATGTTGAAGTCAGATCTACCAAAAGCTTTTTCATTTTTATGCCAAAAGGGTATTCTTGGACATTGCCTATTGGAATTCAAGATGGCGTCGGTGTAGCAGCTCAACGAAGCATTTGCGCATCGAGTGACTATTACTACGTTACTTAGCATCTCGAACTGAGTCTTGTCACTAATTTTCATCAAAATTCAACTCTCACGGTTCATGGACCTTCCTCGTTAGTTTTGTGTTCTGTTGTCATCTTATGCTTTTGTTACATCTTGCCATTCAATTTATTTCTTCATTTTTGTTTCTGACTTTGATTCTCGCGCTTTAGATATATCTCTTTATGGTTTCTCTTTATGATTTTTCACTATGTGTTTTCCTTTCTATATGAGTATTCCAGCTCACATTTTTAAATCTTGCATGTATTTCGGCTTTGAAGTCTTTGTCTTTAGCTAATCTGTTATAAAACATTTGCATGGATTATTAGGTTTCTATCTGTTTTATTATTAATAATATTATTTATTTATTTATTTATTTATTCGCACCATTTACATATTTTCACTTTTATTCCCTATGGTTCTCACACATTTTCATTTCATATTTTCACTAATTTCTCATTTTGTTTTGTTCTAATTTATAAAACTGTTCGACTTAAAACATTTCTAATGTAAGTTGCTTTTCATATGATCTTTTATAAGTTGAGTTAATGTTTGATCCGTTCATTGGAGAACTCAATATTAAACAATCATTTTTTTTTTATTTAGGTTTTGCTATTGGAAGAAGACTTAGCCAATCGCTTGAAAGAGGAAATGATTGCAAACTTGGAACAAATTCATGGAATGAGTGAAAAACTTGCTGATGGATGCAGAGTTCAGTTCGAAGTTCAGTACGGGAAAGAAACCCTGGAGCTGCTGAACAAACTGACAGAAGAGAATGACGAAGAACTAATGAATCATATTCGCGAAAGATTTTCATATGATAAAAAAAATGGCAAATTTAAATATCACAGAACTCGAAAAACAATTTCCAAAGAATTAACAATTGATAACAAAGGGAAACAAACAAAAAGAGGCCGAAAACGTCACAAGAGTGAATCTAGTTCCACTACAAGTACAAGCAGTGAAGATGATAGTAGTAGCGAATATAATGATGAAAGTGATGATGATGATGACGACGATGTTGATAACCTTAACTTCAACTATTCACTACGTAGCACGAATAAGAACATTATGGAAGAAAAAATGCCACATTTAGTGGAAGATCCATCACTGACTAAGCCTTCAACCTCAGCCGGCGTAAGTCCTAACACCACAGCTGTAGAAACAGAAAACACCACTTCACCTACACCGCAAAAACGAAGACGAATAGAAAAGAAAGAACCAAATGTTGCAAAACCCATTAAAGGAAATCATGTTATTGATGTGTACGAAGCAAAACACGAGTCGTCTGGGGGAGTCAAAGAAATTTCCAACCTTAATTCGTCATCTCAAAAACAAAATAAATCAAAATTGTTAAATCCAAGAAGCTTCGGTTACAGAACAGATGTGCCCCATCATGGTATCTGTACTTTTATTAATTGTTCTAATATCAGAATTTATCGTAGTACTGTGAAGCAAATTAATAGGGACAAGATAAAAGAAATTAGTGAAAATTAAGCGAAACCTATCTCGAAACATAGTTAGCATTAGCGTAGCATGAATTTGTTATTAGCTCTTTTCCGCATTTAAAGTGTTTAGTGTTTATTGACACTTACTTATTTTTAAAAATGTATATAGATATGTAAGGATTTATCTACCCTCGCCAACAGATCCTGAAACACAAAATGTTTCACACATGTATTATAGTTAAAGTTGCGATATCAAGAGAGAATGAGTTTCAACTGGGAAAATTTACAAAAATATTGTGTAAATACAAAATCGTATAGGTGATTTTCTTATTAGGTTTCTAAACCGAGTTTTCCACCGATACAGAATTTTGTGTATAAGAAAACAGGTTGAGCATTAGTCTGTACCAAAACAAAGCAGAACAGAAGGTTAATGTAGATTACCACTACTACAAATCTAACTAACCTTACGCAGTTCATTTTGGACTCCCTGAACGGAAACAGTTGTTCTATTGATGTAATATATACCGACTTTGCGAAGGCATTTGACAAATTAGATCATAACATATTGCTTAACAAATTAGCAAATTTGAGCTTATCAAATGCGTTATTAACTCTAATTAAATCCTATTTAAGAGAACGTGTACAGTTTGTTACTTATAATGGGCTATGTTCAGATAGATACGTGATTCATTCAGGAATACCTCAAGGGTCTAAACTGGGTCCACTCTTTTTCCTTTTGTTTATTAATGATTTACCTGGCGTTATAAAATATTCCAAATGTCTGTTGTATGCGGATGACTTAAAAATATTTCGGGCAATAAATAATATGGAAGACGCAAAGAAATTACAAAAGGATCTTGACAGTTGTTACAAATGGAGTATTGATAATAAATTACAATTTAACGTTAAAAAATGTTCTGTTATTACTTTTTCACGACAGAGTGAACCAGCTCAATATAATTATAAAATTTACAATGAAATATTAGAAAAATCAACTCAAATTAAGGATTTGGGTGTTACTTTAGATACAAAATTAAAATTTAATCTACATATTGATAGAATTGTTAATGAATCCTATAAAGCTTTAGGATTCATAATTAGAAACTCAAAGGAATTAAATAACGCAGGAGTGTTAGTTAAATTATTTAATTCATTAGTTAGAAGTAAATTAGAGTACGCTTCATTAGTATGGTCCCCCTGTTATGATAATCAAATAAGGAAAATCGAATCAATACAAAAAAGATTTTTAAGGTATTTATGGTACAAGAGATTCAAAATCTCTGCGTATGTTATGAAAGTGAACTATAGTGTTCTCTTAAGGGAATTTAATTGTTCGTCTCTGGTGAAAAGGAGGAAAATAATGCAACATGTTTTTCTATTTAAAATTATTAATGGTATTATAGTTAATCAAGATTTTCTGGAAATGTTAAAATTTAGCACTAGTAGATCTTTAAGAGTACGATTACCATTTGTTATACCTAAATCTAAAACAATCTCTCATAAAAATTCACCACTTGTGAGACTGTGTAAGAAACATAATGATGTTATAAAATCTGGAATAATCGTGGATTTTACGATGTCTTTGGAAAAGTATATAAAATTCATTCAATTGTTTTTGAACCCTGTTTATGTAATGTAATGATTATGTTCTTGCATTCAAAAAGAAAAAAATAGCCTGCATGAATGTTGCTATTTTAGACTTTTTTCTGTTTGTTTTTTCTTTTCTTTTCTTTTCTTATATTTATTTTAATCTAATAGATTACTTAGCAATTTTCACAATTGTATATTGAATTTGTATTCACCTGTTGTAATTGGAGCAATTGGCTCTGTAATAGGTGTGTGTTAAATAGATAGATAAATAGATAGATAAATAGATAATTTCAACATAAAAGAGCTTTTTCATTTATAACAGACACATTGAACAAAGTCTAAAATATTTAATGATGAATAATTCTGTGATAGACGTATAAAAATCAGTAGGTCTCTTTGATACAGAGTAAACATTAAGAGAAACAATTATCCTGACTTATCAATATTATGGAAATATTATTTATTATTTTTTGTTATATTTATGTGTACAGTAAAATTTAGTTCTTCTTGTATTTGTGGTAGAAACATTAAACGATAATGGATATCCAATGAAACTAAGAAATTAAGCAAAACTAGATCAAAGTTTGAACTTCTAACATGGTAAGATATAATGCTACCTGCTTAGATCTCAGACTTTTCATTTTTTGGAGGAACTAGACTAATAAATTGTTTATTGTCACTGTGACTACTTATTTGTGGAACTACGTGAAACTATTATACACTTTCAAACTATAGAGATCAATTCGAGATTAAAACTGATACTCTTAGGTTTACCATTCGTGCTTTCACGTAAGAAGGGCGGAGAAATAACCAATTCTTGGGATTCTGCATTAATAATGAAAGACCATTTGTTGCTGCTATATCTTACTGTGTTTGCTGTGACACCTGTCAACGAAAGTATAAAATTTACAAGCTATTGTAGCTTAAAGATAGTAGTTACAAAAATTAGATATTGTTACAGCCCAATTAATTAAGAATAGTGATAATATTAGAGAAATGTACTTGTGAGGGCGCATAACGTAGGATGAGCTGACGATTGGTAATGTGCTCCTTTCTTTATTTAAATCAAACAAGTTTCAGAAGATATATTGGCGCAGACATCATGGACAATATATCAGTAATATCCTGTGCATCATTGTTAGGTGAATATGTGTCACTGTTATAAAAAGTGAAATTTATAAGAATCTCCTGTTACATAAATAAATAAACAATCTGTTCAAGCAGAATATAAAGTAATTACTATAGGTAACGAAAGGACTACTCTTCATTGCATTCGTTTTCGTTCATTTTCTTTTTTAAAAAATGTTAATTTAATTTGAAGCATGTAATTTGGATTAGTACTATGTGATCAATCGATTTATTTAGCGATCTTTGCCATATTATATCTAAATGAAACTTAAACTTTAGAGTCAATAATACTTTTTGGCTGTCTCTTTAACCATACTGTGTATTATCGTCTTCTTTGTGTTACACTGAAAAGAACAGAAGATTACACTTCAGTCTCTATATCATTTGAATTGCTGGCGTGGTTATTTTGCAGCATCAAGCTTTAGGATTACAATAATAACAACTTATTCGAAGATTTGCGCTTCGCTCAAATATATTTTGTTTAGCTCAATTGTCTTAGAAATTTATATACGAGGGATACGTATGTCTAGGGTTCCCGGGTTTGCACAATTAAAAAAACCTATACCGTATAAATATTTATACCATACTCATTTATTTATTTATTTATTTATTTATTTATTTATTTATTTTGCACCTATTACGGGGCATAAACCCCAATTACAATAGGCTTACAAAAAGTAAAATATAAAAATTTCGTAAATAGAACAAAAATACATAGATTCAAACAAAATAAGTAAATAAAAGTTACAATAGTGATGCACTCATAGTAATGCACTTGCTTTCTTTCTGAAACACCAGAATTCATTAAATAGTAGGCCAGCATTTTCCAAAGTTGAGTGGTAGAGAATAGCTTATTCCTAATAACTGAACATCCATGACTAATAAACTCTGCTAAAAGTCGTAACGAGAATCATTCAAAATATACCTTGATTTCTACTTCAAGAAGTTCAATTTCGTTCCTTAAATGTCAGCAATTAGAGGATGCTCCTTCTAACGGCTCGATGTTTAACTTTTAGCATTCCAGAATCATAACCTTCGTTTCAATAGTACAAAATGGGATATGGGTACCCACCAATAAAGTCACAGCTAACCGTGAAGGTTCTAACGAACTGACTCCATTGACGAACTTGTCATGGATAATTGCTCCGGGGATCTATTGGAAAGAAACATAATTGAAACGTTTGACATCGTTGTTCAAGAGTTATCATGTGGAGTTACGGACGGATTTTATTTAAAATGTAATTTTTAAAATATCGCGCTTATAATATCAACTTGTTTTTTAAAAAAAACAAATACTTGAAGTTTTGAATAAGCTTTTGGAGGAACTGATTATGTATATCCGAGACTTTTCTGCTAAACCGAGACGTGTGAGAGCACTAATCTAATCTTAGGACACTTTCCCTCCTACATGCTAATGGTAATGTAGAATCTTAGTTATTATCAATTTCTAGTCTTATAATCTGTGTTTTATTACATTTTAATTATCATGAGTATTCATAAAATGTGGTATTATACAGAATCCGGTAGAATAACCTGTTTTAAATTGAAATTTTGACCAGACTGATTATTTCACATATTATACTTTATTTCCGAATTGAATTACATGAAATTGAAATTGTAATCAAACTAATTATTTCATATATTATAATTTAATTCCCAATTGACCTATAGCTCAAAGTGTTTTGCTTACAGCAATTAGTTATGAATCATAAAGCATATGTTACATTTTGACAATTACATCTATTTTGACAATTACCTATTACATTTTGACAATTTCATATTTATATTTTTTCGGATCTTTCCCATATCTGAGAGCTGCATTTACAACTGGCGTAACTAAACCTCTGCTTCTGTTCTTCTTCCTTTTTAGATCAATTCTGCCCTGATAATTATTGGTTGAGCGTCACATTGTACCTAGCTTGTCATGAGATTTCAGTCGCCTTGAGCGTTGGTCAGCGGAACATCTAGTAATCATCTTAAAGATGCGTAAAAACACAACAGTAAAAATGAGTCAATGATTGTTACTCATTGTGCATTTTGCTGGGAAATTAATTCATCATAACCATCGTGTCTCAAGCTGCAATACCATAGTTGTTGTGTATTAGGATATTTCGGGAGACAGCTTGAGCTGTAAAGAAGAGAGTTTAAGGAAAACCATGTCTCGATTCAACTGACGAGAATATTATAGGGTCTACGAGTGTGTTGCTTTGTTCTGCAAAATCTGTGGCGATCTGCAGTAAAACATTGTAGTGCCCTTGGAATTTCTTAAAATTCTTGGACAGAATATTTAATATGGAATTTAACATATACACACTCAAATTTGTTTTTGGTTCAGCAATTTAGTGCCGCTGATAAGAGAATTTGCATTCTTCTTTGCAATTAGTTTGAATATTCTCAATGGGAAAATAAGTTTTAAAATGCCATTTGCAAAACGTATAAACGGTACTTTTATACCTGAATATAGTAAGCAATACATTTTAGTTAAGGTCCAATTCGGAACATATAACATCGAAAGAGTTATATATGGTCTCAGTTGGTCAATTTCTATTTTGTAGCCATTAATACGTAAAATGTTGTGTATAATTCATCGCATAAATGAATACACCTTAAATAGAATTGATTTAGAATTCCATATATTTATATATGTCTGCCATCTACATGACAACTAAATCACATACGTGTTTATAGTTCAGCGTTTTAATTAGTTATATCTTAGTTATTAGAATAAACAAGTATATACGAGACTGTACCATTTTCTTAGCAACTGAAATCAATATCGATTCGTTGTCATAGCGATAAATAAATAACTGTAGTGAACTTAAATACTTCAAACAAACAACAAACAAAATCAATGTTAATTAAAACATTTTAGACCACATTTCTTTTTTCTTTTTCTCTTTTTTCTGGCTTAAGCAACATTTGTAAGCGCTTTTTGCCCTAAAAATGTAAATACATAAAAAAATATCATTGCATACACCTCTAATAGATTGTGTTCAATTACTTGTTTCTAAGTAAATGTTTGTAAAAAATGCTATAAATATATCACTATAAAATAAAATAACGTGATTGTAAAGTTATTTATTTGTTAGAAATTTCCAAATGAATGATATGACGTAGCATCACATAAAAACTACTTTCAATTATAGGTTGTATAATTGGTAATGGCAACATTGTTTTCACGTCAGAGAGCTGTGTCTCAGTACTACAAAATCTCTGTAGCTGATAACGAAACGTGCGGCGATGAAGTATGACGAGTTGTAATCAACGTCTCCGACTTTTCAAAATTTACGTGGGTTCATATCAACGACGGGGCGTGTTAGCCTATATGTTTTCAGAAAAGTCTAGATATTTGATTGATTTATTTTGAGTTAAAATCTTTTATGAACACTGTCATAAACTGCTCTGCTATGATAAAGTAAAATATATCGGTACTATAAGGATAAGTTGGGGCTGCCGTAGCTCAGTCAGTAACACGGCTGATTTAAACGTAAGAGGAAAGGGTCCAAACTAAAAATCTTATGTATGCCGGAGTCCCGGAGTGCCCACGTAGTCGGTGCGCATGGTGGCAAAGGCTGTGTGTTAAAAGCAGCAGCGTCGCATAATAGAGGAGCAAAGTGGAAGCACCATAACAATATGTTTCGGAAAGACGAATAACCAGTGATGGACAGTGGAAATATTCCCGGTGGGAAGAAAAATAACTAACTAACTAACTCTATGGCCTATGGAACCCGGAGGTTCAATGCCGCGTTCACAAAAGCTCTCCACTGACTTCTATCCTTAGCTAATTGCATCCAGTTTCTACTTTGTATTCCAATCTCTGCGAGATCTATCTTAATATTGTCCTCCCATCTGCGTCTAGGTCTTCCTAATGGTCGTTTTCCGATTGGTTTTCCTGTCAAGACTTTGAAAGCGTTTCTACTTTCTTCCATTCTAGCTACATGACTCGCCCACCTAAGCCTCCTAGACTTCACGACCCTAACAATGTTGGGTAAACCATATAAATTATGTAGTTCCTCGTTATGAAGTTTTCGCCATTCCCCATTCCCGTTCCTCTTGGATCCGAATATTCGTTTCAGGATCTTGTTCTCAAATACTTTCAGTCTATGTTCTTCCCTCAGAGTAAGTGACCATGTTTCGCAGCCATACAGAACAACAGGCATGATTATCGTTTTGTATATTTTAAGCTTCAAATTTCTCGACAGAATTCGCGACGACAAGAGATTTTGAACCGAATAGTAACAAGAATTCCCTGCTTTTAGTCGACATTTAATTTCTCCGTGAACATGATTTTCCTCTGTTAATATTGATCCTAGGTATTTGAAACTATCCACTTTATCAAACGTATTATTTAATATTTTAACGCATCCATAGTTTGCTGTATTCCGGTCCCGACGCACTTCCATGTATTTAATTTCCTCTGCATTTACTTCTAAACCCATGTCCCTGCAAGTTTTTAATAAGATCTCTGCATTTCTTTCTATTGGTCTCCTATCATCACCTATTAAATTTACGTCATCAGCATATGCCATAACCTGGTGAATACCGTTCAATTCTGGGCCCTGGTTGCTATCTTTGATTTTCCTTATAGCGTATTCCAGAACGAAGTTAAATAATAATGGCGACAACGCATCTCCTTGTTTCAGGCCATTTTCGACGTGAAAGCTCGTGGAGAAAAATTTTCCTACCCGGACTTTACTTTGGGATTTATTTAAACATATCTTAATTAATCTAATTAGCTTTCTCGGTATTCCAAGTTCTGTAAGGACGTTGTATAATGTTTCTCTCCTAACCGAGTCGTATGCCTTTCTAAAATCAATAAATAGTTGATGTACCGGGGTATTGTATTCCCACTTTTTTTCGAGTATTTGGCGAATGGTAAATATTTGGTCGATAGTTGATCGATTCCATCTAAATCCGCATTGATAATCTCCAATAATTTCATCTGCGTATGGGGTCAGTCTTGCTAATAGAATATTTGAAAGGAGTTTATAGGATGCTGACAGAAGAGAGATGCCTTAATAATTATTACAGTCAGTTTTGTCGCCTTTCTTGTGAATTGGAACAATGATTGATTCTTTCCACTCTTGTGGCAATTCTTCCTTGTTCCAGATAAGGAGAATGAGTTTGTGTATCTTGTTCCACAATTTTTCGCCTCCAGCTAAAATTAACTCAGCCGGAATTTCATCTACACCCGGAGATTTGTGTTTCTTTAATTTCTTTATAGCAGTTTCTACTTCTATTCGGTTGGGTTCTGGAATATACGGTTCTGCGGTGTGTATCTCCTTTTCTCCACGCTCACTAGTTTTCGGTTGCGTGTTAAGCAAATCGTCAAAGAAATCTTTCCATCTATTTAAGATGCTATCCGTGTCAGTGAGAACTGTACCGTCAGATTTCTTTAATATATAAGCACGAGGTTGATAGCCTTTCTTAAATTCGTTGATTCCCTTATACATGTCCCGGATGTTTTTATTTTTACTGTTATCTTCAAGTTCAATGGGAATATTTCCGGTTTTTTCCTGGCATATAAATTCCCGGGAAGGAATTTATTTCCATTTCTTAACTTCATTTTCCAAATTATAAGAACCATATGACCAATTGCTTTACTTTCATTTCTTACCATTTACTACTAAGTTTTAATTAATTTGGAGGTTAAAAATCGAAATTCGTTGACTGAACTTAATATAACTAACTAATAATATGATTGTTTAATTTCCATTTCCATTTGCACTAGAAAGTAGCAAAGTACTACTTTATAAATGATGAAAAAAGAAACTAGTTTGTAAGTAATCTAGTAACTCTGTAGAGATAGAGGTGAAGTACTATCAATACATCATGAGACCACCGTCAGTAATAGATGTCGGTCTGTCTGCTGTCTTTGATTCGAATTTCACTCTTTGAGAAACAATCAGATGTTGAATAAAGAAATATCTGTAGTGCCAAATACATATACTTCTAAAATGTAGTTTACATATCAAAATTAGGATTGCTTCTCAGGATGTTTCATTAGTACCATGTTTCCGGACCTGTGTTAATTAGGATTTCTTTTCTTTTTTACGTGTGTATTCATGTGCCAAGCTTTGTTGGCGATTTTTTGTAACACCGTGTATATTGTTCGAAATAGCCTAGCTTCTTAGATTGGAGATTTAATAGTAGAAAGTAACAAACCACAGTGTACCACAAATCAACATTCTGTACCGGTATATTTACCATCCCATACATTGGCAACCTTACGAATTTTTCGAAAGACTACGTGTTTTCTGGTAGTTACCAACCTAATTTGTTCATAACATTTAAAAATTTAATGATTATAATATTAGTAGTAGGATCAAGTCTAGAAAATCCACTTACATATAAATTTAAACTGTTTTAGCGGTGTAAAGGTATGTGGACTTTCTATACCAAGTGTTTTTGCAACATATTTACTAGCATAAAACATATTGTAAGTAAACATACATTTATGCGTAATACTTAGTCTCTAAATAGAATAAAATGAAAATAAAATAACACAATACCGTTCAGAATATACATTTTAAAGAATCCTCTGGTGACAACAGTAATAAGTATACTGTGTTGAAAACAGATTTTATTTTGAAATCATAAGATAGTAATAGAATGCAATTTTCTTTGTGTTTGTACATACATTCCCGGAATATTCCCATTTTAAGGAATCTTCTCGGGAGGGTATATTCCCGAAAAATATTTTTCCGGGAATTTACCCATCACTACGAATAACGTGTTTGGATTAAGATTAAAGTGGCACGTGGGCGTAGTGTACAACAATGTTCTCTGGGACTTCTCAACAACCTTTTCGCCAAAATGAAGAAATAACTTCGTGGTTTGCACTACGACACAAGAGAAGCCATCATCAGTGCAGAATGGCGGTCTCTGCCTGATACCGACAAATGTTGACCTGCTGACGAAGTATAACGCGTTCCACGCACGTGTGACAGAAGGTGATAGAGGCGGGAGGCGATTACGTTGAAGCAATGTAACAGGTGTTCTTCTGTAATAAAGCCAGATACGAATTATAGCAATGTTGTAATTGCTCTTTATACAGCCCTTGTAATAATTGCTAGGTAATTCAATATTTTGTAAAAACATACTGAAAGAAATCGGAATATTGTTATAAGTAAACATTTTTCAAAAGCTTTTGGGCAGAAAATTCAAGACTATTTTAATGTCTTGAACTATTATTATTGAGTTGTCTTTCAACCTAAGGAAATTGATCTGTGAATTCCGGAAATTTTACGTTCTTTTACGGGGAAGGAAATAAAAATCACCAGTTAGGAACAGGGTTTTTCGTTCATAAACGTATATTACCAGCAATTAAACGGGTTGAATTTGTTACTGACAGACTTTCTTTTATTACTCTTAAGGTACGGTGATGTGATATTATTGTTTTAAATGTACATGCCCCAACTGAAGATAAGGATGACGATATAAAAGACAGTTTTTACGAAGGAGTGGAACGGATATTTGACCAACTCCCGCGATACCATGTGAAAATTCTATTAGGGGATTTCAATGCGAAGGTAGGACGAGAGGATATTTTCAAACCGATTATAGGGAACGAAAGTCTGCATAAGGAAAGTAATGACAACGGTGTTAGACTCGTGAACTTTGCAACATTCAAAAACCTAATCGTGAAGAGTACAAAATTCCCACATCGCGACGTTTATAAATACAGTTGGACATCAACAGACGGGGAAACACATAATCAAATTGATCACGTTTTAGTAGGTAGAAGAAGGCAAACTAGCATAATTGATGTTCGGTCGTTTAGAGGGGCTGATTGTGACACTGACCACTACCTGGTAGCAGCGATAATACGAGAGAGGTTATCGTTGAATAAAGGTGATATTCATTCTCCGAAAACGGATAGATTCAATTTAAACAAATTAGAAGAGAGCCAGGTAAGAGAGAGATACCAGATTGAAGTTTCTAATAGATTCTCGGCTTTAGAAGATTCGGAGTGCACTAGTGTTGAGGATACCTGGATTGAAATTAGGGATAGCATTAAAATTTCAGCAAAAGAAAAATTGGGACACGCGGAAATACGTAGGAACAAACCATGGTTCGACCAGGAATGCCTAAAACTAGCAGAGAAGAGAAAACAGGCAAAATTACGCTGGCTACAAAATCCGAATGATATGACTACACAACATTTCGCAGATATTAGGCGGGAAACTTCCAAAACTTTTAGAACAAAGAAACGCAATTTTTTGAAAGGTAAAATTAAGAAACTTGAAGAGAATAGTAAAACTAAAAACATCCGGGACATGTATAAGGGAATCAACGAATTTAAGAAAGGCTATCAACCTCGTGCTTATATATTAAAGAAATCTGACGGTACGGTTCTCATTGATACGGATAGCATCTTAAATAGATGGAAAGATTTCTTTGACGGTTTGCTTAACAAGCAACGTGCGTGGAGAAAAGGAGATACACACCGCAGAACCGTATATTCCAGAACCCAACCGAATAGAAGTAGAAACCGCTATAAAGAAATTAAAGAAACACAAATCTCCGGGTGTAGATGAAATTCCGGCTGAATTAATTTTAGCTGGAGGCGAAAAATTGTGGAACAAGATACACAAACTCATTCTCCTTATCGATGATGTAAATTTAATAGGGGATGATAGGATCACAATAGAAAGAAATGCAGAGATCTTATTAAACGCTTGCAGGGACATGGGTTTCGAAGTAAATGCAGAGAAAACTAAATACATGGAAGTGCGTCGGGACCAGAATACAGCAAATTACTGATGCGTTAAAATATTAAATAATACTTTTGATAAAGTGGATGGTTTCAAATATCTAGGATCAATATTAACAGAGAAAAATCATATTCACGAAGAAATTAAATGTCGACTAAAAGCAGGGAATTCTTGTTACTATTCGGTTCAAAATCTCTTGTCGTCGCAAATTCTGTCGAGGAATTTGAAGATCCTGAGACGAATATTCGGACCTAAGAGGAACGGGAATGGGGATGGTGGAAACTTCATAACGAGGAACTACATAATTTATATGGTTTACCCAACATTGTTAGGGTCGTGAAGTCTAGGAGGCTTAGGTGGGCGAGTCATGTAGCTAGAATGGAAGAAAGTAGAAACGCTTTCAAAGTCTTGACTGGAAGACCAATCGGAAAACGACCACTAGGAATACCTAGGCGCAGATGGGAGGACAATATTAAGATAGATCTCGCAGAGATTGGAATACAAAGTAGAAACTGGATGCAGTTAGCTAAGGATAGAAGTCAGTGGAGAGCTTTTGTGAACGCGGCATTGAACCTCCGGGTCCCATAGGCCATATAGTTAGTTAGTTAGTGTCTTTCACCCTTCGTTCCTAATCAGTTGGATTATAGGTATACCCATACCACTACAAAACTAGATGCATTGATATGTTAAAAATATAACCCTGCTGAAAACAAAATAGTGTGAAGCAATATAATACAAAACTTAAACACACAAGCAATATTTTTTCTCATTTAAAACTTTTTACAGCATTCACACAGTGCACAAACTGTACCATTAAATTTAAGTGTGCTTCTATTAACTGAAGAATGCAGCCAACAAATGCTAATAAGAGGATTGTACAGGAGAAACAACTTCAACTAATGCTATATTCACCTAGGGCGGAATTTGCATGTGTCATGCTTTTCCACTCATTTTTGCACAAACGAAAAGACTTACTGAAAAGCGAAACAGAAATCCTAAATTTATATATTAATTTTAAAATATCGCTTTTGTTAAAGTTGACCTTGCCTCATGGTACGAAGACCTTCAATTTATGTTATGAACATTTTCACTAGAAAATTCGTGGAAAGTCATGCTGTAGAATGAAAACCCCCCAGAAAAACAAAAATGCATTTTTTGACAATTAGTGACATAGTAAAATGAATTTGAGCAATATACATTTGCTAGTGGGGGAGAGCAGAGAAAGGTTAGAACATAGCTTGTGTACAAGAAATACCCCTAATTGAAGCCTGTGTACATATATTGACAATTGTCATTTTTTTTTAAAAAAATCCATACATTATTCTGAAAAGCATGATAAATCCTTATCAGCAACATCTAGGCGTTTAACGTAGAATCTCAAAGACCCCCCCAAAAATGTTGAAACAAAACATTAACATTGAATGCAGTTACTTTATATTCACCTTTTCGGTGATGGTAATGAAGCTAAAGTTAGTGGTGCAAGGATCTTTTAATACGAAATGTGGTTATTCCTAGCAATTATACAAGTAGCATAGCGCGTTCCAATATCTTTAATGGACTGTTCAACTTTTCTTTTTGTAACGGGTATCATACCTAGAAAAGCTTCATTCTTAGAGTCACTGCGAATCGATCTGTGACCAAGGACGCGCCAGGATTTATTAAAACACTTAAGATATCCAGGTGTTGAGAAATCTATCAGAATTAGGTCTCACATTTATACCCTTTAGGCTAAAGGAAACTGATGACTAATGATATGATTGTGAAAGAATTGGACGAAACCTAATGACTGTGGAATCGGAAAACCTCAAGAAAATCCACGAACATGATGTATCCCACAAACATATATCAGTAGGGATCGTAAAGGTGATGTCTCGCACCAGAGATAAGTATTCTACCACTAATTCATCGATCTTAGGTGTTCAAAATTCTTACATCTTTGTGTTTCAGATATACCCGAACTATTTCTCAATATCAGATGCCGAATCTGCAATAACATTACAAAAGCATAGATAAGTATTAATCTCCTAAAGAGTTATAAAAGATCTGATGATCTTGTCACTGTAGATGCTTTAAGATTTAGGGAGTCATCTCGAGCTGAATGGTCTGTGACGGCATAGTTTGCTGCTCGTATTTTCAGTAAATCACGCAGGAAGAGCAAAACGAGGATAATAAACCTAGAATTGATAGAAGACACTGGTGACAAGAAATCAAGGCGTAGTCGGTGGTCTTGGGGATTTACTACTAGTGGATTTAGGACAAATCGTATATAATTAACACTCGTTATATTCCTTACATATCCATCGTTTGTATTCTTTTCTGGTCAACCAATTTTCTCTGTGTTCTTTCTGATCAGAAAAGCCATCATCTACCCATACATCAGCAGGTTGAAATGACTAATTTATAAATAGACTCATCCGTAAAGAGTAAACTATCCCACTCTTCTGGATTTCAAAAATGAAGTCTTCATCATAGCCTGACGTAGTGGTGTCATAGTGCTCGGTGAAAGTATTCCTTGGTAGCTTTGCACATAACATCACACAATGTCGGAGCAAATTGTCTCACGAAAGAATTGAAGATGTCCAATCAATCTGGATGTGAGGTCGTTTCAGACAATTATGACCGAAGAGTGATAATCATGATGGGTTGTAACATGTTTGTCGAGTCTATGCACTCTATTGGTAAAGGTTTGCCTCCGCTTAAAATCGTCTCTTTAACCGCAGTATTATTACTAAACGTCAATCACTTATTAAAGTGTTTTAGATTGTAATAGAAGCTCCATCAACACATCAATAATTTCAAAGAGATCTCGAGAAGCCCATAACTTATAAATATATCTGTAATTTACTGATTTCTCATTAGAATGGAGATTACTGCTAAACTGAAGATTAAACGCAATTTACATGAGTCAGGCATATGAATAAAAGTAGTCTAACATAAGGATACACATTTACGTTAATTATTTAAGATTTAGTGAAAAATTAAAAGCTTGAAAGCGTAAAACATGTACATAAATTATTGTCAAATTTTAATTAGGAGGACAAACGCAATTTACTAATTTTGCGATTCGCGGAATTGCCCAGTTTTACTGTCCCATATAAGTAGGTAATATTTTATATATCCCAATGTTAACTTATGGGAATTCCATTCTATTGTATTTTAGATATATGATGACAGGTTGAGGTTGGTGAGAACGGATATAGAATGTTAACAAAAGAAAGAATAATACCAGATATTGATGGTGTGAGGAAAGAGAAATCGTGTATACAATGCTTTGCAGCTGTATCGTTTAAAGAATAATGTATAGAAAAGAAAAGAGTTTGGGAAAAGGGTTGTTGTTGACTTGCAAAACTTGAATAGTAAATAAAAGAAAGCATAGTACCAGATGTTGATGGTGTGGGGGAAGAGAATATGTATACAGTGCTTTGTAGGTGCGATGATTATGAAAAAATCAACTATGGACTGCACACATAGAGGTTATTATTATTATTACTACAATTGAAAAAATCCTGTTAGAACACGCATCCCAGCGACCGGTGGCGGAAACGCGGGGTACGCGGGGGCGCGCGAACGGAAAACATCCGCGTGACGTCATTTGAAATTTTTAAATTTAAATATTGGTTTTAACATTTACATGTATAGTTTTGTTAGCGATGGAGAACCGTCAGTTTGTCGAAGACGTTGTTGAGAAGTGTAAGTCAGACGTTGAGAGTGATACTTCTTGTAAAAAGAAAGTAAAGATAGAAGACTATCCAGATTCTCCGGATTCATCATTTAACGATACGAAATTAGAAAGATATGAAAATGATAATATAGAAATTTACCCATTTTTATCATCTGATAGTGAAGAGACACATGATTTACCGGATGACGAAGTGTACGACTTTCGGAAGATAGTTTGGATTCTGAGGCGGAATCAAACGAAGCCCTGGTATCATATGTGGGTACGCCGCCACCTTCACCAGCTTCAACGGAATTAGGCTGGAAGTGTGAATGTTGTGTTAACTACGTGGATGTGAAATGTATTAGACTGCATTGTGAAATGGAATACAAATGATTATTTGATACTTTATGCCTGGTATTGGGGTGATGCATTTCAATGGGCTCATGAATGTGTTGAATCTTGAACATCATTGCTTATTTCTTCATCGTATTGGAACTTTTGCTGCAAAACATTTATCCAACGAAATAACTCTTATTGATTTTCTTGAAGTGTTTGAAGAACAACATAGTGAAATCTCAAGTATAAACTGTATGCGAAAAGCGCGGGAATGTTTAAAAAACACGGAACTTGTTGGATAAATTATTCCGTTTTTCTTGGAAGTAAACATGAAATTTCACCATGTGTTAATGAATACATTATTGACCTACAAGATTTTAAGATTTCAAATCATGAATTTATTACTCGTGAATTTTTTAACTGCATGTGATGATACAGTAAATTTGCATTGTTTAATAAAATCACCATTCGAATACAATTTACTTCTGTTAGGTTGTCAAAAACAAATTGAATGATTAACATTAAACTTACACGGACTAACCTGGAATTATAAACGCGGTTATACTGTATCACACATACGTAACCTTATATATCAACTTTGTAAACAGGATGCAACCTTTCATTGCAAAAGTGCAGAAATAACACTCTGGAAAATGAGCATTTGTAACATCGACGTCGGAACAAGCAAATCTCTGTGATAGATGTTTTCCCGTAAGGTGAGCAGATTTAAGGGGAAGACAACCAAGAAAGACGCTGGAGGTGTTGAAGCAAGTCCATCAACTAGTGGGATTAGGCATAGGCACAGGTCAAAGATATTTTCGTCGTCAGGGTAATCCAGCAAAGCTGTTGAGTCGGGAAGCTCATCGGGATCTGACTTCGAGGCGCGACCAAGAAGGAAACATAGCCTAAAGCGCATGTCTTCAAAATACAGCGGAGGTAGCGTTTAGAACTGGAGCTTCACACAGACAGGTTCCTTTGATCGCTTCTGCCGTAATTCTGGACGCGAAACTCATAACACCAGAGGACAAAAATCTTGTTGTTGGCAGATCTAAGGTACGAAGAGGAAAGGATAAACGGTGTGAGAAGATCCAGAAAGAAAAGGCTCACCTAGGCCGGGCGATTACAAGTATCTACTTCGACGGAAAAAATTATGCAACTCTTGTGCAAGAAAAAATTAACGGCAAACTACGAAGACAAGAGGTTACAGAAAAGCATATCACAGTTCTATCGGAGCCCGGTTCAGAATACTTGGGCCATGACACACCCGTCAGGCACTGGCAAATTATTGCCGACTCTATATTGGAGCTTTTGGAGAAGAACCAGAACGGCGTGTCAAGTCTTGAGGCAATCGGCAGCGATGGTGAAGCCACGAACACAAGATGGGATAACGGCGTGATAAGTCCGATACAAAGATCCCTAGGACAGGAACTGCAGCATCATATTTGCCTTGTTCGTACCAACAAGTTGCCATGTCGATACCTATTTACCGAATTGGATGGTGGGACGACCGGACCCAACGCTTTTTCCGACCCAATCGGAAAGAAATTAAAGGATTGTGAACGTTCACCAATCGTCTCCCTTACACCCCTTCCGTTGAATGGGTGTCCGAAATAGAAAAACCCTGATGTTTTAAGCAGCGAACAGAATTATCTCTTTGAAATTTGTTAGCCTGTTGCTGAATGAATGTGTACTTCTGATCTAGCAAACAGAAAACCAGGACCATTATCACATTCACGATGGCTTACATTGGCCTGTAGGATGCTTCGCCACTACTGATCAGTACTGATAAACCTAGTTCAAGTTTGTGTCTACTTTGCCAGTACATTGTTAAAATATACGCTCCCATCTGGTTTTCATTACGGCGAAATCTTTCGTGCGAAATGGGCGCCACGCAGCTGTTTAGCATAGTTAAGAAATCACGTTTTCTGCCAGAAAATCTACAACACAGTTTATTCTGTTCTACAAACTAACGGATACTTCGCTCATCATGAAAACGTGCTGATAGTGATGACAGCAGATGAAAATCCGCATATTGGAACGTTAGGCTGGAGAAGGATAAAAACGTTCCGCAGCCAGAAGACTCCGAGATCAAACTGTCCACCTGACTTCATTGTTCCGAAATTAAACTTTACAGCTGAAAATTACTACGACATGATTAGTTGACCTAAATGTCTAACAGAGCCACCAATCACACGAAACATAACGGATCAGCAGCTTGAAGAAAACATCCGAACTTCAGCTACTCTAACAACATTCCCTTGCCATAGTCAAGCTGTGGAACGCACAGTGAAGCTGGTGTTCGAAACAGTGTCGAAAATGTGCGGCCAGAACGCACGAGATATCTACATTAGAACCAAACTGAAGTCTAGAACAATAATCCTCCGCTTCGAGACCAAGAGGAACTACGTGACCTAAGGTCGAATGTCAACGTATGCCTAGTGGGTGGGTGGGTGGTCGGAACTCGATGTGCAACCACCTCCCCGTGGTGAGTTCTGGGTTATTTTGCGTACAGAACAAAATAAGCGAAGAGTTGCACAAAGAAAATCGTGTTATATCAAGGGCTATGCATATAATCATCCTTAACGTGGCATTCTAAACAGAATCTGGACATTAATTCCAACAACTGAGCTATATGGCTGTAGTTTGACTCATAAACATTTTAAAATTATTTACTGGTATTGCTACAAGTTTCTTTTAATAACATAATTGTATTATAGCCATCAGGTAACGACCACAAGTAGCTTTTCTGTCATTAGTGTTGTGTGTTGCCTAACCAAACACTTAAAAAACTTTTAAGTCCGTTGGGGCAGGGTAAGGGGTTGTCCAAAAAAATAAAAAAACATTCAGTAAGGTCTTTGCTTCTAATGGCACCTTTTCCGCACTAACCGTCATCGAATTTGCAACAGAAGTGCAAAACGCTCCACCCTATTAATCATATTATTTCAGTATGTGTGGATTACTTTGTAAGCTACTTTATTAAGTAATGTCAATTTTGGTTATGTCATGGTTACTGTTATTTACATATTCACTTTGGTTAATAAGTACTATACTTTTCTAAAAGAATTATGCTCCCTGAGATTAACCTAAATAGCATGCTTAATCATGCTATAAACAATGTTTTCAACAATACACAATTGGACACCACCTATTTCGATTTGTCTAAAGCCTTCGATTCCATTATTCATCCGTATCTATTTTACAAAATCTCCAATAGATTGGGTATTCATGGAGATTTTCGTACCGCTCTTACCATCCGCTCTTACCTTTATTAACTAGTTGCTTCAAAGGTTGATACAAGAGTCGTTTTGGCGAGATCGATTACTAACCCTCTAGCTGTAACATGCAGAGTACACAGGGGAGTGAATTTGGACCACTCCTATTCATATTGTACATGGAGGACTTAGCTATTCGCTTCAACTCATATTCTAAGAAAATTATGTTGTTTGTAGACGAATCTTATTTCCTTTCCTTGTAAAATATGGCTCCTAAAAGTGAATTCCGATAAGGATATACCCACAAAACCTTTCCCTAAAGAAAATTATTAAACACATCTCATAAAAAATAAATGAATCATCCATTACGAGTCAATAGTCATAAGGATTTCGGAGTTACTTTCGATGTGACACTAACTATTAGAAAACATAAAGCTCTATAAGTAGGAAATCGATGCTCATTGCACGACTTCGTTACTGAATTCTCTATCTCTGTGTGTGTGTGTGTGTGTGTCATTTATATTTTTTTTTAATTTTGAGTTTTCCTTTTGATAGAGCATCTGAAACTACCTCATAAAAGTTATGACTTTTTTTTACGAAATTACCATTCCCGAGATATTGGTAAAAAAAGTTCCGATTTAAGGAGCCATATCTCAAAAACTGTAAGTCATAGAGAGATGATGTTGGTGTTGATGAATGCCTATGGTGAACATTTAGTGCCAAATAGTAATCAATGGCCACTGGCCAATGACCACGTTCCCCGATATTGGCCAAAACAAGTTCGGATCTCGAGAGATTTAAGGAGGTTTTCGAGACATATCTCGAGAACCGTAAGTCATACAAAGATGAGGTTTTGCGAAATTTTCAATTTTGAGCATGTGTCTTCGTAAAATAATATATTGACAACCCGGCTCAATTCGTGCCTAATTTGGGGATGCAAAATGGAATTGAGCTGAGCGCCTTCCACTCACCATCTAGAATGAGTGGGCAAGTTCTCAAATTCATATGCGAGAGGTTTATTAATTTAACACATACCAAATGGGATTGAGTTCTAATAAAACATTAATTTCAATGATTAGGTAACAACTGTATTTCGTATTCAGTAAAATGTAATGAATGTGGATGTTGTGAATTTTAGTACGGATATTCAGAAACTTTGCCAGACGAGTATCGCTTATCGAGCATTGAGCAATTGAATCCTGAATAGGAGAAACACATACCTTTCAGTTCTCTTCCAAATGACGTTCGCTGATGACCTCGGTGTTGACGAGTTGAATCCAGTATCGCCAAGTTGATACTTCTATGGACAGGCGCTGCTGCTTAGCATTGAGTCTAGTCTCACTCCCAATGCTCTAGATGAATCGTAGAACTTCTTTAATAAAATACTGGAGCTTCTCTAAATGTTGAAGCTTCCATCCAGATTGCGATGACTTCTCTTTCAATAGAACTCACGGTTTTCTATCTCCGCCGAACACACGGTTCTCTCTCTATTTCTCCATCTCTATCTATCTCCATCTGTCTATCACTATCCAGAAGACCTCCTGTCTCTTGGTTTTGTTCAACTCCTCCGTTCTGGAATTCTCTGGCGTCGTCTGCTGCTAGGCACGTGTGACCTCCTTTCATTTGGAAAAACAAATTCTTTCCTCGTGTCAAGACTCAAAAACTGCAACACTCGACACACTCCGATTTCCCGATTCTAGGCAATTTCCTCATATCCGTGAATGTGTGAAATGTTCACAAACAGATTACAATTATTTTTCATGGTTTACAGAATGTCGTTTATGTAGGAATTAAAGCATTACATACATTGTCTTCCTGCATTCGCAGACTCTCCATTGTGCATTTTTGTTTACTGAATCTTGCTGACAATTAAATAATATATTTGCATCAGCTTGGATTAATCTCGATTCTTAATAGTTGTTTACCTTCACCTCATTATTTTATAAAACCCGATATCCATAAAATAAATAAAAATTGATCAATAAAATAAAATTATTATACATGAAATTCTGATTAAATTCGGGTACTGCCACAATATCGTAAAACGTTTTAACAGAACTCTTAAAGAAAACATGTGGAAAAAATTTAGTACTCAAGGAAATTATAAATGGATAGCTATATTACAGGAATTGTTTATTGAGTATAATAATAAAGTACATAGAACAATTGGTATAAAGCCTGTAAAAGTTAACAAGTTGGTTCTGGCAATGATCTTGGAACATTATCAACTGCTTATTATAGCTTTATGTTATTATTCCATTCTTTATTTGGATATTTAGATATTAAAGCGTGACTATGTTGTGGAATTATATTCGTAAATAAAGTAAAAAAAAAATAAAAATACTATAACGCAGAGCTAGTAAAATTATTTCTCTATAGTAGGTATATTAAATTTACTTTCTATTTAAAGTTGTTGTAGCTTTGTTCATGAGTTTCTTAATATTTTTTTAAATAAGAGAGCTTGCCGTAGTTCCAAACATTTCGTACATTGGACTGAACAGATATTTCCTATTCTACTCTCTCCTGAACATTTTTTTTCTGGAAGAATGTCTGTCTTGTGGTATATCTCTGACTGTGTTCAGCGTGACTTATCAGTGAAAAGTCCTCCCTCGTCGGAGGAAATGTTTTTAAATCATCTCATATAAGTGTGTTTTGCTGATATTTCTTTGATGTTTTACAACATGTTTCCTATACTGGGAAAACCTTTTTGGAACAGAGATATTTAATCAATATGGAAACTTCGAAATTATACTATTGATGACTCATTTTTGTTTAGTAAATAGTGTCTTGATTCTCAACTGATTACATCGTTTCAGTACATTATTTGAAGTTCCGAAAATATGATATGAACGCTTATGTATACAATAATTGTTCGTATTCATCTAATTCAAACTCTCTTACGAAAGCTGTGTGGTAATCGTTGTTAAATAATTACGCAATCTTTGGTTTATTTTATAAAGCCCCATCTACAGTTGTCAATCTTAGGGAAGGCGACAAGAACATAAATTAAGTGGAAATTTTATGGGATGAACCGGAAGTTAAAGGAGGAAAATCAGTTCCTATGATGTGCAATACAAGGTAAGACATAATACCAAGTTACGACAAAAATGTAACACACAGACTGACATATGTATGGAATTTCATACACATGGCTCTTCCTGCTGCGCCACATGTATGACTTTCCATAACAAACAATATATTGAACTTTTGTCGCATTTGTTTTGTAACTGTGTATGCAATTACGTACATATGGCGCAAAAGTCAAAATCCAATGTCCATGCTGCGTAAATGCAAAACCATACAGAAAAAAATCGTACATTTATATACCTGAATCAAAGGCAAAAACAAAGTATTACTGGCGAACTGTTGCCATTGGCACACAGATAATAACGGACAACAGATATGGTGGCAGTCGAGGTGTTTAACATAACTGAATTTTTCTGTTCACATTTAAATCTTCATATTTACCCCTTTTATTGAACAAAAACTACTACTACCACTACTATTACTGATAATAATTCGTAATTTTGAAATATATTATTTTCACATTTCAGATGCCTATTTCAGGCTTAAATTTCAGACATAAGGAAGACATAATATAATTAAACAATGGCCTCTAAAGTTTTCTTAAAACAATGGTTCTTAGCTCTGCAATACTAAATCGAGTTACTTTATTGCACGTAATTTCTTACGAATGCAATAAATGTTTCTAATCATGACCACCACTTTTAATAATAAAGAAATAGAAAACAAATAAGCATTACTTTTGGGAATTTTTATCTGAAAACAATAATCTTTTAAAGATAAATTTCTCTGATAGTCTAACAACCATTGAATTGAAGTTTGTGCTGCTCAAAATGGACTGAACCAATATCATTTCTTTCAGTATCCTTCGTACAGTTCCTAATATTTCTTAATTGATTTCCTGTACTATCTATTTCACAAGTGTCTCTGACGGGGGATAAGTGGGATGCGTCTTCCCCAACATTTTGTATAAGAGAGGAAGTGGATAAAGACTAAAGGTATTCATATTGAAAATGATATAAAATGTAATATTTCAGTTTAATATCCCAGTTCGATTACTTTCCGGACAAACCGTGTAGAAAACCCGATAAATGGGACCTTTAGTAATAAAATGGCAAATGGTTGAATATTGATCAGGCATTTTCTAGTAATGAATCTTTGATCGGTATCGGGAAATATTAGTACATTATTCCATTGTGACACAATACACCACATTAGGATTGTTACTTTACACAAACTTCTCTTCCACTGTCTTGCACACCTTCCAATGATAACACATAGTCCATATTAAAAGTATTTCATTATATTTCAGATAGAAAAGATGAGATAATGAATACAATACAGTAAATGTAAGATTGTAAAATATAGGATAAAAATTATAATAAATGAAATAGTGATATAGTGTATATGAGACAATAGTAATGAGATTGTAAGTAAAAGATAGTAAGATAGAGGATAATGAGACAACAAATATGAGATAATAAAGACAATACAGGAAATATGGAGATAATGAGATGGTATGCGTAACTGACAGTAGCTTTAGGAAGTAAATATGAGATATTTTATATGTGACACTAATATGAGGTAATAAATGTGAGATAGTGAGTGTGACAGTAACATTAGGAGATAAATATGAGATAGTAAATAGTAACCGAATATAGTATGATTGTTAACCCCTTGTGATCCAGGTGTAATTTTCCTATGTGAGTGCTATAATACAATGTTTTCATTTATTGTTAAAAGACTGACTAGAGCGTTATATAGAGTATAGTTATTATATAAACTGTAATGAATATCATTTTTGTACAATCACACACACACTCACACACATGCATGCCCGAGAAGAGCATGCACATTACTGATTTTTTTTTTTAAAAAAAAATTGCATTGTAGAACATTTGGGATGAAGAAGGGAAATTTTGGTGTTCTGAAGGATTGTCAACACTGACCAGAGAGCGGAGTTTTTTTTTCTTTTTTTCCGATCACAAAATACGACCTCGAAGTTGCCAATTGTCTATTGTCAAAACAAAGAAACACATGTGTGTCATTATGCTGCCTTAATCTCGGTTCAGACGTGCAGAAAAGTCTGTTGCGGACCCGCGCGAGCCGGAAATACATTGGTTCTTATCATTCATGCCACACGTGCAGACTTTCCCGCACAACTCTGCTGCGGACCCGCAGCGGGCAAGACAAAACTTGGATACTCCACTATGTGTACTTTATGTAAGGATTAAGACGGTGGTCAAAGGAAACAACAGGCTTTGAAATTTGACGTTCCGATGGTCCGGTGCGAGCCACAAAATCACAGTGCTGATTGTTACTTTTGTTCAGCCAGTATTTACGTTTTCAATATCAAACTAAAAACATCATCTATCAAATGTGCCATAGGCGTCACGTCCTTTCCCTCATGGTCCAGACGTGCCAGTGACTATGCAACCCGAACATTTACCTGAAGTAGATGGTTCCGAAAGTGAAGGACATGAAGACGCCGACGCGAACGACGAGGCTTGCGAACCTGACAAGACCTGCACCACAATCATTTACACATTCGGAATAGAACGATGTGATTCGCGACTTACATCTCGTCAAAGAGGCAGAAGAATTGTATAGTTCCAGACTGCAAGAAAAGAATTTGCTCGCAACTGGCACTTTGTTATCCTGTTTCAGGCTTAGAGAACTACAATATCTTCCAGAGTTGTCGGAAGAAGGAAACTTAGTATTCTGCAATGAAGTGTGTGGACTGTTTCAGACATTTAACATTTCGTACGAAAGCACTGGTTGGATATTATTAATCGATTCGCCGAAACGAAGCCTGACAGTTGGCCTGCTTCACAACGGAAACAGGTATGCGTCAATAACCATAGGATATTCTGTACACTTACAAGAATATTAACGAAAATTTATCATTTGTACTCTAGAAAATTAAGTATGACGATCATCAGTGGGTCATGTATGGTGATCTTAAGGTTATATCGGTGATCAAACTATGTCAGTAAATTGCATATTTGTGATAATTTTTCGACATGTACTACATTTGGTACATTGCCATTTATAAACAAGTCTGACGTGACGGAAAGAAACTAAGTTACTTTTTGGATTAAGCGCACCAAGATACATAGGAATCCATCATCAAATATTGAAAAACAGAACTATCGTAGGCTAGTGTTACAAGGGCTGAATAATATGATGTCAATATCAACATTGGTATAATTCTTATCTGGCTACAGGAAAACACCTGTTATATTTCTTCAATATAATCGCCTCTCTGCTATATCATCTGTCACGTGTATGGAAGGCGTTATACTTCGCCAGCACATCAATCACTTTTATCGATATCTCGCAGAGACCACTATACGGTATGGAAGATGGCTTCTCTTGTGTCGTAATATTTCCCACGAAGTTGTTTCTTCATTTTGGTGACAAGGTTGTCACGAAGTCCCATAAACATTTGTTGTGTACTGCGCCCACGTGCCACTTCAATCTGAATCCACCCACGTTATTCATATTTCCGAAACACACTGCTATGGCACTTCCAATTTTCTACTCTATTGTACGATACTGCTTCTTTTGACTGAATTACACACAGCCATTACCACTCGTCATACTTCATCGACGCACATTCAGTGATGTCAACCTGAAACGTTAAAAAAAATTCAATTCCATTTTCCTCTTGAATTTCCCACGATCTAGCTAAAAAAAATTCTCAAAATTTATAAAATATGAAATGTGAAGCTATTGTATGTCACTCACTTTCATGAATATATGTGTGAATTCACATCTTCTATCTTAATCAAACAGTTTATGAATAAGTAATTAAGAAAATCGACGGAAACAAATGCTTTTTGTGATTAGAAATTAGTATTTGAATCACGTATTTGTGTCGTAATTTTCGATGGAATGTATGTAACGAAACTAAATAAGACAAACTTCATTCTTCGCTAATTTGGTGTGAAACGTTTTCGAACATGGTTGTTTTCTGTTTGGTATATTTTTTTAACATATCAGAGTTGTTAATAAGTTCCATGATTTTTTTTAATTCTCAAGTCGCTGCATAAATCACCTATATTAGCCTGCATTTTATAGTAGCAAAATTTGACAATTAGCACTGGTTTCACATTTATTGAATACTCATAAGTTTACTTCCCGACCAGAAGGAAGTTCGTTGCTGTCGATAAAGTAAATGTATGAAAAATCCCATATATTCTGCCAATTTCTACGAAAATTCTCTTTATACAGTGAAACCTGTCAACTTGGTCACCTCTCTAAGTTGGCCACCTGCTTATCTTGGCCTAGTTCGTCTTAAACCTGCATTTTCCCATAAGACATTCGTTACTTACTACTCTATAAGTTGGACACCTGCCTATCTTGGAAGTTGGCCACACTGAAGCAATGTTTACCGTATGATGATAATGATAAATTTACCTGCGTATCTTGGCCACGCAAAATGTTTTGTTATTTTTCTTAACTCTTTCGAATTCCCATATGAGAGGCAGTTGTTCTGTATTTGTGATTGGACACAAAGCAGCATAGATTCGCACGATTTGTTCTTGGAAGTCAATGGCCAGAACACTACCCTCATAAAAGGGTGGTGAAGGAAGATGTGAATAAGAAAAAGCACGTACAGGAATTCAGGAAATGGTTGTACGTATTTGTTTACCCTGTCTGTTTTGGTAAAACCATTAGCTATATCGGCTCCTTTCATCAGTGGGAAGCTTTAGTAATTCCGGAAAATTCTCAAGGTTAAAGCTCAATTGTCATTTATTGCCACCTGGCTGCATGTCAAAAGATAGCGGAGGTTTTGAGATATGAATTCCCTCAAGATTTTCTCAAAACATCTTTTGCTCCGAGGGGAAACACTTCTAGCTCATTAACAAGAGGTAGTATCTGCCAAAAAGAATAAAGCAAATATGTCTAGAATGAACCACCATTCAGTAACAACTGAAAAGAAGTCATATAAATTACATATGAATTTCTCAATTTATAACAGCTTTTCTTTCTTTCAATCTGAATAACTCAGTGTGCTATAATATCAATTTCAATAAACTGCACACATAGGGGAATTGTGCCTAAAATGGCATACCACTTTTTGTTATTGATATTTCTGAGAGTCCGTTATTCAATGGAGCCCGAATTTAAAACAAAATTATGTGTTGGTCTTTGAACTTTTTACAGGCCATGTTTGAAGACATAAAAGTAAACATAAATAAAGATGTGGACGAATAACTGATTTTGTACGCAGTGTGTCATTTTAGGCATGTACTTGGGTAAAATGGCATACTAATAATTGTTACGGTTACAGATATAAAATGTTTTTTAATGTGAAATACAAAACTTAGTGAACAATATATGCAACATACGATACTCTACTGAACATCACTCCCGAGCAATATAAGCTCTAAATGTTGTATATTAAGAAGTACAATGTTGTATTTAACGTAGATAAAGATTTTATGATCATAAACATAATAACAATGAACTTTGACTAATTAAATAAACTGCTTGAATGGAGTTTTACATATTGGACACATAAAAATTACACATTGGACTAAACCTAATTACATACAGAGTTCACAAACATAAATCTTTGTCTTTTTTGATATTCCTGCACATTCTGCGTGAGCCCATCTCCGACAGGTCATACACTGCAACCACTCTTCTCCTGAACGAGACAATGAATAAAGTTCATTACAATAGAGGCAGGGACAGTCATCGTCATCATCATCATCATCATCAGTAGGCATAATTACTTCAGATTCATTTACCGTATCAAAATTTATGTTCTTTTACACTTTCCTGGCAGACGTTTTCCGGAGATTTAACTTCCTTTGGTCGGCTTTCTTCATTTTTTCATTTACATATGGGCTTGCGGTAAGAACTGAGCACTTGTCTGTTCCTCTTCTCTTCCTTTTGGCTGTGTCATGAGAAACGACTGGAAGTGGTGAGATTTGTTCTACACTGACGCACTTAGGAGGTAGCAAAGTTTGTGTTTCCGTAGAAGATAAGTTGTTTTTTCCTGCACTTTCTTGAACTGTATTAGGTAATCCTTGAGAAGAGGTTCCCTCGTCGTTCCTGGACGTAGATTCTACAGCGGTTTCAGCTTCTCCATTTGAAGCGGGACCAAATTCCATAGTTTCAGAAGGGATAAATAGATGTTCTTGAAATATTCCAGGATTAATAGGCCACAAACCAGTGTCGCGGAAACCATTTTGAGCATTTTGTGCAGTAGCTGATTTTCCATATGCCGAACAAAATATTGATGCCAACTGATAGTGTGTTAGAGGCCTTCCAGGATGAGACTTAAGCCAGTAGTTGATTTCTTGATGGTAGAAAGTTTTCAAGGGACCGAAGAAACACACATCCATCGGCTGCATACGATGGGTACAATGAGGGGGTAGACACACCATTATAATTCCATTTTCTTTTGCGAAAGTAAGAACGTCCAGTGATTTATGACTAGGATGTCCGTCAACAACTAGAAGCACCTTTTCATCAACGCTTGGTTTCACGAACGAAGCAAAATGTATTAGGACTTTGAGAAATCCCTCACTTGTCATCCACCCGCTTTCTTCTGCGAGTCCTAAAGTCCCCGGAGGAGCACCATCAATCAATTCACTCTTCCAGTTCTGTGGGAAAATAATGACTGGAGGAACAACACCATGTACACTCATGATGGCTACCACAGTGACATTTTTTCCACGCTCTGCACTTGTTATAGATCCCACTTGCTTTTTCCCTTGATGGCTAAAACTTTCGGCGGTTTCTGTACTGTAGACAGACCAGATTCATCAATGTTCCATAATCTCGCTGGAGTTATGTTATTGTCCTCAACAATTTTCAGGTACACATCAAAAAATGATTTAACAGCCTCCTTGTTAAAACCTTCAGCTCGTGCGATGGAAGTCGGTTCTGGACACCTCAACGCTGTATCAGGGTTTTGCTTCCTAAAACCTTTCAGCCAATCCCATCCAGCAATTCTGTCCTCCCTGTTGAATCGATGACTTATACCATTCCTTTCAACTAGTTCAAAGGCAAGCTTTCTTACCTCTGTAGTTGTCATGCCAAATAACCTTGACTCAAGGAGCTTCAAATAAGCGACTAATTCACGCTCCATTTCCCGACTGAAAGTTGCCTGATAATGTCCTAGTCCTTTCATAATACCTGTAATATTCTTGTTCTTACCTTGAGCTCTCCGTCTTAAAGTTGTAGCAGGTACATTAAAAGTCTGGGACGCTTTCAACCAACCCATTGATCCTGATGTGACAGCTTTAATTGCTTCTGACATGTTTGTAGGATCCCACTTCTGTCTATCAGTTGACCTTACGTATTTTCCGACCATATTACAAAACAATAAATATTGATTAGTAAATGCAAATTTAAGATTCAATCACAAAATTAGATACAGTAGGGCATTTCATGTGGGCTACCTTTAAAACTTAGGTCCAGGTATTGCATAATTAGATATAAAAAAAAGCCTTCTGTCGTAACAGCCCGAAAGGGTCAGGGCCTGCTTCGCAAGTAGCAAGATACCATAATTTAATTAAAATGCACTACAAAATACTCATAATATCAAAGTTATCTCAACAATAAACATATATTTAGCAATCACATTGTTTAATTTGACCTACAAATATTATATGCTCGTATATTAAATTCGAAGCTAATTTTAATAATTTTGCAAGTATTAGGGCAAAACGGCATAGTATGCCATTTTGCCCGGAGCAGAGATATGCCGTTTTACCCTTGACGCCATATTTGCTTTCAATTGATTGACAATAGCTACCAAAAAATCCTTTGGAAGTTTGACCTTCACCAATCGTTTCTGTATATGTATCTTTATACGTAAAAAATATTGACATGTTCCTAAAACACGAGCTCTTCAATAAACAAGACACTTTATCAACAATAAAAAAAAGTTGTAACTACCTACCTTTCTGAAAATATTTTTTCTCTCTTCAATGAGGACTCCGTTCGCGCCACCATTCACGCTGTTTCACTGCCGCCTTACTGGCTTCCACCACAAATGTTCTCAACGTTGCCAGATCTACAGCTCGGCAAGAAACCATGCTATGCCGTTTTATCCGAGTATGCCATTATAGGCACAATTCCCCTACACTTCTATTTCATGGTTGTTTGTGTTATTGTGTTTTCAATCCGAATAATCCAATGTACCAGACTAGTTTTCAGGAAGAGAAAGGTATGCATATATATTAAACATACTATCAAGAGCGTCTATCCTGGGGGAACCGAGGGGGCCCGGGCCCCCCAAAGCTCATGTGGCCCTATTTTACTTATGAGTATACAATATTTGGTATAATTTGAGTGCAATTTGTCTTAAAATCTTCATATATATACCTTCTGCATCTGAATGGGCCCCCCAAATTTACAGAGAAATCGGCGCTCTTGCATACTATATGTGAACGGGGGGAAGATTTAATGTATGTGATGTGAAAACAAATATTTAATTGACTTAGTAAAATGAGAATGTGGGAGGAGACATCACACACAAGCTATTAATTACGTTAATGAGACGTACCCTTCCACTCACAAAGTTCAATGCAAATGCATTTAAGTCAGTCGGTAGAGTCTAACAGGTTAAAATTTATAATTTTGAAAATATAATTTAGAAATGAGAATCTTAATTACAGGGTTCGCGTAGTTTTAACGACCAACCTGAGTTGAAAATTACTCACTCAACACATAAAACATGCCCAGCAGATTCATAAGGGCTTATAAAATCCTTGCATCTGGCCTGAAAAGAAAACATAAGGAGTAAAATTGCCAACACATACCTGACGGCTGAGATGGGGTGGTGAAATGCAACACTCTCCAATATTTCAGCTTCAATCCTTTTTAATGAAGACGGTTTAAATCCACAGAGTGAGAATACATTTCCTTTGACACTCGCGCGCAGGTAAGCAAAAGAGGAAAGAAAAAAATAATTTTAAATTTCGAATTTTGAATTAAACACTGATATTTTAGCGGAGCTCTCGCTTAAATTTACTGTTCGTGCACGCTTTTTCTCACAACTTCACTGAGGTCTTCTTTCTTGAAGTGTCCTTAGATATTCGTTCCCGATTCTTCTCCACATCACCGATCCTTGCGAATTCCTACTGTTGATGGTGGGACTCTGGATTCGTTCTCTGGATCACCTCCGTCTCTGGATCCCAAGTTGCCTGCATTCCTCACTTCTATAGGGGTCTGTGACTAACACCCTCTACGTCGCATCGACCCAGTGTCGCTTGTTCTCTCGAGCATAGTGCGGTTAAATTGACTTGCACTAGAAAGTCTTGCTCGACTGAAGCACATAGAAATAGCATGAATAACATATAACTATTAACACGAAGCACTAAAATAATAATATACAGTAAAACCTGTCTTCAACGGACCCTTTATTAAACGGAAAACTGTCTTAAACGGAAATATTTCACGGTCCCATGAATTTTGGAGAACAAAACGTGTAAAAAGTCCCTTCATTAAGCGGAAACTGTGTTACGCGGACAACGGAAAGAAAAATAAACATTTAACGGAAAATTCTGAGTTCCGGACTACAGCGTTTAGAAGATGTTTAGACATTTTGTGAGACATATACATTATACTGTCTGCGATAAAATGTTCGTTCTTTTGTTAAATATTTCTGGACAATGTAGACTTTCCCCAACCACTACTCATATTCACCCCCACAAATTGTCCTTAATCCCCGCAACTTAATCAAGAATCATACGGAATGTCGGAAAGAAGAAAATGAGATAGAGGAAGAAGAGGAATACGATACCGAGTTCGAAGTAGAATAAATACATATCAAGATGCTCTCAGAAGTTTAAAGGAACTGCAAAAATTTTGCCTTGCGGAAAAATGATTCTGATTCACTTAGTATAATTTCTCAGGCTAAAGTGTATGCGGAAAGTCAAGCAGCCAAGCAGCAATGTACACAGAAAACCCTGCTTCGCTATTAGAAAAATAAAGCAAACGTGTGCATAGTATATTTTGTATTCATTTTAATTTTTTGTGTATTTATTCCTAGAAGAAAGAAGCACTGTAATCGAACAATGTACGTACAGCAATATATTTTCTCAGTATGCCCCTTTATAAGCATGTTTTTTTTTTTTTTTTAAAAAAGGAAAGGTCTACCTCCACTAAGCGGAAACCTGACTTCAACGGAATTTTTTGCAAGTCCCGTTCGATTCCGCTAAAGACAGGTTTCACTGTATATACATGGTGAAGGTGAAGCTATATACAATTTGATTCGACGTAGTTCGTAACTTAGTCCCTACTTGTACAAAGCTATTTTGTACTCAGTCTCTGTACGTAGGTACGACACTGGAGGTTACCATCTTCGGACTAAAACTGATATGAAGCATTGGTTCACTGTGCGTTATACTATTATTGTAGCACTGAGTTTGTGAACACAAATGAAGCAGTAATCTTTTCTTTAAAAATTACACTGAATAATATGATACGCTCATCTTGAGCTCAACACGGCGATCACTATGTCTGAAAGCACACTTGAACGCTAAGTCAAAAACTGCCAATTAACATCAAACTTGTGGCACTCGATACGTACACCACCGAAGTTATCAAAAAACTGCCCTGAGTCTCTCAACCTCATAGGTTTTATTCAAACAGAAGTTCATTGTTCCTCTGAGACTTGCGTCGGGTGAATCCACTTTCAAAAACTTCCAAAAATAGGTGTGTGGAAGTTTTCACCCTCACAAGGACGCTGCCTGTGACCTACTTATTTTGAGTTTTAGCATTTTTGCCTGAACTTTGACACATTATAGCTCACACGAATTAAAGTATCTTGTGTCACTATGCTCATTATGTAGCTCGTTCAATGAGCTTTAAATTGATATATGTCACTTAATAACACTGTAACGTATGATATTAGAATACTTAAACAAACACAAAAAAATTGCTCTCTTGTCACTTGCCATGCACTGCGACCTAGGGCTAGACATGTGCTGCCACCTAGTGCCAGACAACCCAAACTCTTGTCCAAGTGACGTTTGGGGTTGCATCATGAACACTGTTATCTTTCAAAGTTTATTTGATTTAAAATTGTTTATCAAAGTAATTGATCTAAAATAAACAGATTATATACATTAATTAAGCTGTGGACAGCCTCTCAGGTGCTGTCATTACGTGACACATGAAATAAAGGAAGGTTTATCTGGCGAGCGTTCCTTTCCTTGCTCCCAGTACTAGTATATAGGTGGAGGTTTAAAAAAAAACTTTCGGTTTGTGTCTTCCCATATGTTACCTAACAAAACCATCAACCAGGCTTCTGACCTTTATTAGACCCTACTACAAGCCAGTACTTTAATGAAAACATGTTAACGATCTAAAATTTACGTAAATAGTTCGGAATCATCCAGAAAGTTTATTGTAAAACATATCAACACATACTCAAGTAGCAGAACATGCTATGGAAGCAGACGAAAGTTCTTAAACTACAGAGACATCTATTGTGAGTTTTTTTTACAAACTACATCAAAGACCAGGGTGACTTCTTCAAAATTTCAAATTCTACAGGATCGACAGCCAGACAGAAGTTCGTTAGAGTGGAAAGGACGCTCACTCTATATAGGACGCTAAAAGTAGGAGGAGTTATCCAAAATCACACACTATTGTGTCTCCGATTTGTCACGGACACGCTAGATTTTCTTGTGCTGGAGAGCTATTGTATTTTCCGACTTGGTGTCTCCACTGGAACAGTGTACGCTACTAACCTATAGTACACTAGAAGCTTGTGCCTATCTCTTCTCACATATGATTTTTGAAGCTCATCGGTTACTATTCCAAAACTAGATGGATACAGTGTATAACTGTAAACACCCAAGCTTCGCTTACACAAAGGCAACAGCGTAGATGCTTGCTTTCTAAGAGTTTTTTTCTGAGCTTCTCTGCCTTAACGAAAAGCAAATCCTAGCGTTTTCAAAACTCAACTCCCATGTCCTTCTATATTATAATATTCAAATGATATCAATCGATGTTCCTTGGATCCTGTCCTGCCCTAATGTCATTTATATGATTAATTATACTATACAAAACAATATTTATACACAAAATACCAACATTAAATCTGCTTCCTCTGCTACATATGTAAATTCATTTAAAATTAATATAAAAACTGTACTAATTAAGTGATTAATTATTCATATTATAATGCAAAAATTTGATATGCAAATTATATGTCATAACACCTTAATGTGCTGATTACATATAGTAATATTTTCTAGTACTGTATATTTTTATGATTACTCTACATACATTATTTATAAGTAGCTGTCGTGCCACTGCGTATTAAAATTTTACAATCAAGTAATACTAGAAATCCTATTCTAAAAATACACAAATCACAGTTATTTTCTGTAAGTTGGCCACCTGTCTAAGTTGGCCACTTTTCGATGGAACCGATGGTGGCCAACATAGACAGGTTTCACTGTATCTTTTGGAGAAATTAATGTCAAAAATTCGCACAAAATGGGATTTTTCCCACGGGTTGGCATCACTGCGCACATTTCCTTATCAGTTACGGAAACCTTGTAGTGCTGCAACAAAGCCCTCTGACGTGGAAACAGTGTTGCCACTATTAATTTAAATCTATATAATTCAAAATAACACAGCCACACACAAAAAATAGAAGTTCTGTGCAGCGATCCCCAGGATATGAATTCGATGTATTTTGTTATACAGAATCCAAATTTCGAAACCCCAGGACAATTGACTGTGTCAAGTTTTTCGACCATAAAAAAACTGACATGATCGATCGTCCTGGGGTTTCGAAATTTAGATTCTGTATAACAAAATACATCGAATTCATATCCTGGGGATCGCTGCACAGAACTTCTATTTTTTGTGTGGCTCTGTAATCTTTATGTGATACTACGTGATATCAATCATTTGGAAATTTCTAACACTCAACAAACTTTATAATAATATTATCTTATTTTATAGTGATATATAGAGGAAGTTCGGGTATTACGGAATAACATTTTTTTTTTGTTTGTTTTAACTCAGTTAAGAATTGCACATTAAAACGGAAAGGAGAACAAATATACGCTTTACATATTTGGCTTTATTTATGCGTATCTTGATAAAAAAAAAAAAAAGAAGTTTCGTTACAGGGTTGGGCAAAATTTATAATTTGTAAAGAATCCACTTTGGAGGGTAATATGAAATAGTCGGGTAATATGGAATACAAATGCTACATAGAAAGGAAATGAGGTTTCTGTTGAACATACAATGAATACAGTGACAACATATGAAAATTCTGGATGCCAAGCCATAACTGAATTTGATTACTTGCAAAAGTCACAAATATAATACTCTGCTTCAGGATCGGCACAGTCATTGTGTGCTCACATTAAATATGATGAACTCTGGACCCAAGCTCACTCCTTGTATCATATACACTTAGCATTGTTGTCATCATAAATGTATGTTTAATTGCCCAATCTCCTATGTATATTTTTGTAATCGGAATACCATACGGAATACAATGCTTTTCTTGCAGGTATTCCATATTGCCCTCCACACCAACTTGGAAACGAAAGAACTGTTAAACGCATTCGAATGCGTATAGGATAATTGCGCTTATCAAACTACCATTCTGTATGTCCAACGTCATAGTAAGCAAAGAATTGTTGTTCTATTATATTTCAATAGGAAAATACAGGTTGTAAAACATTTACCTGTAAAAGTTTTCACGAATAAGAAATCAGATTTTCACGTCTACCAACACAACAAATGTCACAATCACAAGGAGACTGACTGTAGAGCATCGTGGGAACGTGAGGTAGTAGTTTCTTTCCTCTTCGCTTGGAAGCAACACATCACAGGTGAGATAATGAGGTATTCCATATTATCCGACTATTCCATAATACCCGAATCTCTACATTTAACATTTCTTTTACATACATTAACTTAGAAACAAGTAATTGAACACAATCTATTAGTGGTGTTACCTGATATGTTCATCTTGAATTTTCAATCAAAACAACTTTTAAACTATTCTTCATTTAGAATCTAACAGAAAAACCCTGATGGTTTTCAAATTAAAATTGTGAGTAGACATTATTTCTAAATGATATTTTATTTCCAAATTGAATCATAATTAAAATATTCTGCTTACAATATTAAGGTCTAAAAAACCGTTTATCCTTTTTGGAAATTGCATTTTTTTAAATTATTTCCCCAAACCCGTAAGTACTACGCGAAGTCTGTCATATTCCGCTTTACGCCATAACTTCCCGTTCGACCGCCTCTCCCGATTGGCGTTTTCTCTATCTTCTTGGATATATTTAGTGTGTATGCGAAAATTAACATCGTATCGTTAGTTTGTCAGCAATCTATTGTTTGGAGTCTGACAGACTCTGGGTAGTACTGATGTGACAAAAACATGAGAAGTGCTCAGGCCCGCAACCAGCCACAGAGGTTTGGGGGACATGAATATGTTAAAGGGGACAAGTCATCAAAAATTTTCTTACAAATACTAAATTGTGTTTTTTATAATAATAGTAGAATTTTGTATTGAGGTCTGGAGGGGCACGAAAAGTTTAAGGGACCAGGTCCCCTAGCCCCCTTCTGGTTGCGGGCCTGGTAGTATTTAAGGGTTAAGAATATTCAATATACTTACAAAGAAGATTTAAAATTCTCTTATCAGTTGCACTGAATTGTTGAGCCAAAAACAAGTTTGAGTTTGCAGATGTTCAATTCCATATTAAATATTCTGTCTAAGAAATTCCGGAAATTCCAAGGGCACTAGCAAGTTTTACAGCAGATCGACAAAGCAACACACTCATACAATATCTTCTGCAGTTGGAACTCTTCTTTACGGCTCAAGTTGTTTCTCGAATTTCCTAACACACAACACTATGACATTGCACTTCAGGACATTGTGATTCTCATGAATGTTAATTTGCCACCAAAATACACAATGAGTAACAATCACTGACTCATTTTTGTCCTTATTGTTGTTGTTTTCAGCATTTTCAACATGAATGATATATGTTTTTCTGACGCAGGGGCGGATCCAGGCGGGGCAATCTCCCTCTCCCCCAGAAGAGGAAACTTTCTTATTTCTTATATATAAATAAAACCCATCACACAGTTAGGAGCTCTTAAAAGTAGCTCTAAGCAGCAGTATTACAACCCCCCCTCCCCCACAGAAGACCGTCCTCGATCCGCAACTGCTCTGACGAACGCTCAATGGCGACTGAAATGTCATGTCAAACTGGCTACAATGTCACGCTCAACCCAATAATTATTAGTGAAGAATTGATCTTTTAAAAAATCAAGAAAAGTGAAAATAAAGCATTTAGTTACGCGAGTCGTAAATACAGCCCCCAGACGGGAAAAATACATTTGAAAAATATAAAAATATAATATATGCAATGTGTTTCACAACTAATTGCTGTAAGCAACATACTTTGAGCTATAGATCAATTCGGAAATAAAATGTTATATGTGAAACAATTAGTCTGGTCCCACTTCTAATTTAAAGTGGTTCAATTCGGACATAAAGCACAATAAATGGAATAATCAGTCTGATCAGGGCCGGATTTAGGGGGGTGCAAAGGTGCACGTGCACCCCCTCCCCTTCGTTGTAAATATACATTATCTAAAGCAAGAAGTTTGCAGTGAGTGTTGCAAAATCAATAATTTAATTCAATTTTCTGAAGATTGAAGGAAAAGAATTCATCGAAAGCACACACTTAGCATTTCCAAAGAAATTTCTCATTCACATCACAGATGCCTAAAAGCATTTAAAAAATTCAAATTTAGTTCAAATGTACTGGTAGTTATTGGTGCCCCTCCCCTCAGAGAATCCTGGATCCGGCCCTGGGTCTGATCATATTTAATTTTAAAAGTCAGGAACTTCTACCGGATCCTGTATAATACCATATTTTATGAATAGGAATGATAATTAAAATATAATCAAGCGCATGTTATTAGCTTAAAATTAATAATAACTAAAATACTACAATGACATTAGCAAATAGCGGGAGTGCTCCGGTTTAGCCAGACAGTTATAGATATACATAATATGTTCCTCCAAAAACTTATTCCAAACTCCAAGTGTTTTTTAAACGTAAGTTGGTATCATTTGTGCGATATTTTAAAGATCCAGCTTTTAATCAAATCCGTCCGTTACTCCACATGACAACTCTTCAACGAGATCAAATGTTTGAACTAGGTTTCTTTCCCATGGATACCTGGATCAATTATCCCGGACAAGTACGTCGATGGAGTCAATTCGTTAGTATTTTCACGGTTGACTGTGATTTTGCTGGTGGCTATGCATATCCCATTTTATATTATTGAATTTACTATTATTATTGAAACATTATCCCATTGAATGCTAGAATGTTAGAAGTTACACATCGAGCTGTTAGATGAAGCATGCTCTAGTTGCTCACATTTGCTGGACAAAATTTAAAACTTCTAGAAGTAGAAATCAATGTATATTTTGAATGATTCTTTTTGCAACTGTTAACAGAGTTTATTCGTCATCGATGCTCAGCTATTAGAAATAAACTACTCTTTACTACTCACTTTTGGCAAATGTTGGCTTATTATTTAATTCTGATGTTTCAGCAAGAAAGTAATGTAACGTACCTACTACTTAATATATATTATGCTTCAGTATCACCGCCCTGAACAAGAGTGTACGAATTACCTCTATGTTATAATAAGGGCAGGAATGGGCTGAGTTAACATTTTTTTAAATCCTTATAAATAGGCTTGTACGAAGAACCTCACTCATACGCAACTGGATACTATATTTTCTTTGGAGTATAAAAAATTGTCATATATCTATATAAGGTGAGAATAGAAAAATGAGAAAAACCATATTCATATATTTGAATAACAATTTATAAACGCAAATAGTATATTGACAGAAATCTCAAACAAGAAACATTAAAATATATATTAATCAAACAGGATTGAGCAAAATGGTTCAGTAATAGGAATAATGTATCATTAAATACAACACTTTCTCGTTTTATACAAGGAAGTCGAATTTCTTTCAGTCAGTATTTAATATTGTGATTGCTAAATATATAAATATAAATTCTCAACTTACCAATTTGTGGAATTTGATTCAAAATAACATAGATTATACGCTCTGCATAACTAATGCACCTACGGTATTCACAAAATTCAATCAATATGAAACCACATTTTCCTTTCAAACCACCGTTCTCAACTTTCACGTTAAATATTGAACACCATTGAATCAATATACTTTATTAATTCGAATGAACTTATTCCTCACAATAACTATGGCCATGATGTAAATATTTATACGCTGTAAGGGTTTTTTAATGTGCAAATCCATGTGCCACAGACATATAGCAATTGCTGGATGTAATTCAGCTAAACAAGACATAAGTGAGTACAAATCCTGGAAAAAGTTATAACTATTGTAAACTTAAAGATTGATGCTGGATAATGATCACGCCGCCAATTCAGATGAAACTGATTGTGAGACTGAAGCATATTCTTGTATACTTTTCTTGTATTCTTGTCTTATAACGCAATATATAAGACGATAGCACACAGTATGCTTAACGAGACGCATATTTTTAAATCACGCTCGACTCTAGCCATATGAACTAAATATGCTGTTCTGACTGGTTGAAGTTATCTGTTTCTTTCTACGTAGGATACATATAGCAGAAATCAAAGGCTGGCTGCTGTTGGTTCTCGTAGCGGAGCCTGCTAGAGCAACAGGCTAGTAATTATAATTGCTTTTTGCGTGGGTTCAAACCCCGCCCAAAGAAAGTTCTTTTTTTAAGCCTCAAAGGGGTCATTTTGACCCCTACTTAAAAATACACACATTAAACAGCACAATTCTTTATATTTTGTATACTTTTGGTGTTATTGTTGTGTTTTTATTATTTATAAATTCAAATTTCATTATTTTCTATCTTTATGTTTCATTTGTTATTGTTCTTAGTGAATAATTTTGATATTATAAGTTTCGTAATCTATAAAGTTACTTAAAATGAAGTTACATAATATAGCAAATATAATTAAAACTACTTATTGTTACTGTAAAATTTCTTAGTTTCCTTTCAAACATCTTAAACAATAGGAATTAAAATAAAATATAATAACAAAATGAATTAAAATATGAACTTCTTTAGAAGTAGGCATGTTTCATAATGTTCACGGCTACATGTCTACTCATCACATTTTGAACAAACAACGTACTTTTTGGTGATCTTTGTCCAGGATCCTCAGACGTGCCTCTTATCGTGGAAACATTGATCTTGTGTTTCGTTTCCATTGCACTCAGATACTTGACATCTCTTTCGCTTGGTTGTTTGAAGCAATCCAGGTACACACTGTTTGGAACGAGTCCTCCTTTAGTGACTTCACTTCCGAACACAGTCATTTTCCTAATGCCAAAAAAAATGATGGCGACTGATCTTTCTCCTCGTTACCAGCTTGTAGAGGACGAAAGCATTTATAGCTGCCAAATCAAGGATGTTATAGAAAATCTGTACTAGCCATCTTCTACTCGCAGCTTTCACGGAGTACTATAGTTCCATCTGTTCGATTACATCAACTCCAAACTTTTGCTTATTGTAAAATAAAATTGTTTCAGGCTTTTTCTTCTTATGGCTGATATCGATGTCAACATAAGAGTGAAGTCTACTCAAAAGAAGGACATTTTGTTCTTCTTACAATGATATGCCGTGAGCGTGATATCTTGAGTCTTCAGTACAGTTGTACTGTATAGGTCCTTTTCCTCGACTTTTTTTTACTGAATCTGGAACTTCTTTCCTGTTCTTACGGATAGTTCCTACCAAACTGATATTATTTTTCATGAGATTACGAGCGAGGCGTAGGGATGTGAAAAGGTTGTCACATATGACATTCAATCCGAACTCTGCGAAATGTCACACAAGATTCTGTACAACAAATTCACCAAGCTGTGTGTTTGCTGGTCGTTCATCGTCCTTTCCTAAATATGGGTAGCCATTTATTATGTATGTGTGTCCCACTTCCACTATCATACAGAATTTTAAGCCATATTTGTCTGGTTTGTTGCCCATGAACTGTATGAATTTGCAGCGCGTCTTCTTGGGAAACAGTTGTTCATCAACCTTACAATAAGGTTGCAGATTGTAGCACTTTTGAGAGATTTCAATAAAAGCTTTCCAAACCGTGGAAATCATACAAAATTTGTCAGATTGATACTTTTCCATCCTAGTACTTTTTATATCGAATCTCAAAAACCGCATGATTTCTCTAAATCTTTTTATTGAAGTTGTATCACTGAAAACTCGCGGTACACATTTTTTTTTTACCAAAGGCTCTTTATGCTAATCCCCTTCATTCCTAAAGCACCGCGAATATATAACAACCCTATGAAGGCGTCTAACTCTTGAAGTGAAACTGACCAAGTTGGGTCATTCAAAACTCTTTGAGCTTCGACTTCCGTACACTTCTTTATGCCGCATAACAGATTCATCTACTATAAGTATGAAAGAGCTAGAAACTGTGTCTCCAATATGCTGAAAAGGATATGGGTTTGGACCTGGAGTTCTACGTAACACGTTATGATGTTTAGCACTTCCGCGAACACTTGCACAGGTTTGTTCGACCCAAACTGTCTGATCTCTGGATAATTCAAAATTTTCTGCATCCGTATCATCTCCCATGCTTCCACTGTCATTAAATTCTTCATACCTCGCAGAAACACTTTCCCCATCTGACAATTCATCAATGCTGATATCAGCAATGCATTCATCGCCACTTGTATCACTATAATCACCACCAGAGTCGATTCCATCGTTAGCCTGTAGTTTTTGTAGTATTTCTTCCGACGAAAGTTTTTTTCCCAGCACTCATCATGCACCACACTAACAGCAACCACTTAGAACACACATATAGTGAATTATATCAGTCACAAAGTAATACTAATTAGTATGTTAAAGATATGTGACTATCAAAATGTTTGAAACTGTCAAAAATCCGCATTGTAGGCATGAGGGTCAAAATGACCCATGTGAGGCTTCTAGGTAAAATTTAAAAAATGTGGTATATATAAATATTTTTAAGTGTCAAAATGTGATTAAGTTGAAGTATTGGTAGACTGATAAAAAGTCGTAAAATCTGGTGGCCACATTTTCATAACTTTAGAAATTATAACAAAATAATCATCCAGTTGGGTCAAAATGAACCGTCTGATGCTTCTAGTGTTAAACCAAGATGAAAATAATACACAAAAAGTGATTTACTTATGTTACGCGTGTAGTTTTGCTATACGAACCCATAGTATAAGTATAAGTAGTAGTAGTAGTAGTAGTAGTAGTAGTAGTAGTAGTAGTAGGAGGAGGAGGAGGAGGAGGAGGAGGAGGAGGAACAGGTTAAAAGCCCCACAGGGCTCGTTTTGTTCCACCATGATTCCATGCAACCAATCAGAAACGTCTATTTAGTTCCTATGGCTGGAAAAATATGCTAACGAGACATAGCCAAGTATAAAGTATTAACATTACATTAGCATGAAAATTACCAAAAACATTAACTCTGAAGTTTAAGTTTCATTTAGATATAATATTATGCAAAGATCGATAAATAAATCGATTGGTCACATAGTGCTAAACAAAATTACATGCTTCAAGTTAAATCTCAATAGTACTTTTTGAGAAATTCGACGAACAATAAAACAAAATATGGTTTTCGTTTTCTGTAATAATTATTTTTTATTCTGCTGCAACAAATTTTTTTATTTGTTTGTGTAATAGCAGATACTTTTCGTACTTCTCTTTATCTAACAATGACAAATTCACAGTTCCTAATACTAATCTTATCTGCAGTGCAACATACTGTTTGTAATTTATATTATTAATATAGTGTCCACAATGCATGTACCAATTTATCTTCTCCAATTTGTTTGAAAAATGAATAAAGGACTGAACGCCCGCTCATCCTACGCTTTGTGCCCTGATAAGTTCATTTCTCAAATTACCATTATTCTTAATTATTTTGGTTGTACGAGGGGCGTCCAATGTGTTATCTACTTAGACAGAAAGGGAGGGGCGGAGCAAAATGACCCCTGACACGCCCACCAAGGCCACTGTGGGGAACCCCGCTCCACAATTTGAGATCAGTCGGAACAACACAGTGACCTTGAGCAAAGTGTGTTACGCCGCGTAGAGAATGTTTGCCGTATTCAGCTGTCCGAAGACTTGTTGAACTCCTTTGAGGAGGACCAGGGCAAATTCCTGGCTCAACTGGTGACAGGGGCCGAGACCTGGACCTACCACTGGGATCCTGAGAGCTAGCAGGCGTCCATCCAGATCCAACAACGAGGTGCAACAGGCTGTTTGCCAGTGGTTTGCAGTCCATTACAAAGACTATTTTTTCTCTGGGATTTCTTCGCTACCCACAAATGGCGACGGTGCATAGACCTCCATGGGAACTATGTCTAAAAGCAGTGATGATTAGGTGAGCCTATCTGCATATCTTCCCGTCTAGGTAGATAACTTATTGCACGCCCCTCGTAAGAATGTATAATTTAATTTATAATTAGGTCTATGCTACAATAACTTGTAAATTTTACGTACTTCCGAACTATGCTATGCATAGGTTTGAGAAGTCTTGTACACTGACCCTGTTCTTACGCGAGCATGTATATATCTATGTGTTAACAGGTATCACAGCAAACACAGTAAGATATAGCAACAAATGATCTTCTTTTACTAACGTAGAATCCCAAGAATTTTTATATCTCCGCCCTTCTTATTCTACTGGAATCACGAATTGTAAACCAAGCATTATCAATTTCAATCTTCAATTGATTGCCATAGTTTGAAAGTCTATAACAGTTGATGTAGTTCCACAAATTAGTTGTCGCAGTGACGGTGAACAATTTATTGATGTAGTTCTTGTCAGAAACGTAACATCTGAGAACCGAGCAGGTAGCATATCTCAAGGAAGAAATTTCGTCTTTGACCATAGTTACCCGCAACTTGTCCTTTTCATTGCATTCGGCCATAAAAACAAGAAACATTACATTTTATAGAACGTATAACAAACATAAATTAATATCTCTGTAATATTGATAACTCAAGAGAGTTGTTTCTGTTCATGTATAGTCTGCAACTAGCAAACCTACTCATTGTCATACGTCTGCCCCAGAATTACTCATCATTAAATATTGGAGACTTCGTTCAAGGCGTCTCTTCTAAATGAGAAAGGTGATTTGTGTTAAAATCATCTACACTATCCTTCTTTTCTGCTTGATTTTGTGTAATACTCAACCTGCCTTCTTATACACTAAGTTCAGATGTAAAACTCGGTTAAAAATTAATGTGAAACCCACCTATATGATTTTGAATTCACTCAATATATTTGTACTTTTTTTCCAGTTGAAACTCATTCTTTCTTGATATCGTAACCTTAACTATCATACATGTGTGTAATATTCTGTGCTTCAGGATCTGTCAGGCAAGGCTAGACAAATTTTTACATATCTAGATACATTTTTAAAAATAAGTGTCAATAAACACTAAATACTTTCAATACGATAAAAGGTAATATGAAATTCATACTATGCTTATGCTAACTATGTTTTGAGATATGTTTCGCTTAATTTTCATTAATATCTTTTATATTAATTTGCTTTATAGTATTACGATGAATTTTGATGTTAGAACAATTAATAAAATTAAAAATACCATGATAGGGCACATCTGTTCTGTAACCGAAGCTTCTTGGATTTATAAATTTTGATTTATTTTGGTTTTGAGATGACGAGTTAAGGTTAGAAAATTCTTTGACTTCCGCAGACGACTCGTGTTTTGCTTCGTGCACATCAATAACATGATTTCCTTTAATGGTTATTCCAACATTTGATTCATTCTTTTGTATTCGTTTTCCTTTTGGCGGTGTTGGTGAAGTGGTATTTTCTGTTTCTACAGCTGTGGTGTTAGCACTTACGCCGGCTGAAGTTGAAGGCTTAGTCAGGGATGGATCTTCCACTAAATCTGGATTTTCTTCTCCCATAATGTTCTTATTCGTGCTACGTAGTGAATAGTTGAAGTTAAGGTTATCAACATCGTCGTCATCATCATCATCACTTTCATCATTATATTCGCTACTACTATCATCTTCACTGCTTGTACTTGTAGTGGAACTAGATTCACTCTTGTGACGTTTTCGGCCTCTTTTTGTTTGTTTCCCTTTGTTATCAATTGTTAATTCTTTGGAAATTGTTTTTCGAGTTCTGTGATATTTAAATTTGCCATTTTTTTTATCATATGAAAATCTTTCGCGAATATGATTCATTAGTTCTTCGTCATTCTCTTCTGTCAGTTTGTTCAGCAGCTCCAGGGTTTCTTTCCCGTACTGAACTTCGAACTGAACTCTGCATCCATCAGCAAGTTTTTCACTCATTCCATGAATTTGTTCCAAGTCTTCAATCATTTCCTTTTTCAAGCGTTTGGCTAACTCTTCTTCCAATAGTAATACCTAAATAAAAATTAAAAAGTATGATTGCTTAATATTTGGTTTCCCAATGGCTGAATCAAGCATTAAATCAACAGATAAAAGATCATATGAAAGAAAACTTATATTAGGGAGAGATGTGTTCAGTCGTACAGTTTTAGAAGTTGAATCAAAACAAAATGAAAAATTAATGAAATGTCAAATGAAAATGTGTGAAAAGCATGGAAATACATTGTCAAAAAAGTATGAGAATTGGTCAATAAAACAAAATATGCATTATTTATCCAAATTTATTTTATCGCCTTCAAAGTAGGCCCCATCTGAAGTAATACATTTGTGCCAACGAATAATACAATCATCAAAACATTTTTGAAATCGCATTTTCCGGAATCAACTTCGGTACTCGCCGCAAATTCTCTTTGATGTCTTCTATTGACTGAAAACAGGTGCCTCGAAGTGGTAATTTAAGTTTTGGAAAAAGAAACAGGTCGGCCGCAGCCAGACCAGCGGAATACGGCGGTTGTTCGAGAAGATTTGTTGAGTTTTTGGCCAGAAATTCGTCCACAATAGGAGCCTTGTGAGGCACTCGTCGAGCGGCAACACGTTTCATGCCCAAACAATCGTTTCAAATGGTACGAATAATTCGTGAGACACAAATTTCAGCGGCTCTCTCTCTCAGACTTACATGACAATTTTCAGTCACCATTTCCTTTACTTTTGCGATGTTAAGTTCAGTTGAAGACGTTGATGGTCGACCAGAGAGAGGCAAGTCTTCCACCACTTCTCGACCGCTTTTGAATGCACTGTACAGTTCGCGGAATAGAAATTGTTACAAAAATTCTAAGTCCAAATTAATAACAAACTCTTGTCCCGTTTCCTTATGCATCCAGAAATACATCTCTCAATCGATTAGTTGCTTCTATAGAGCGTCTCACCCTTAGATTGCAGTACAGGAGTAAATGGCAATGCAATGCATTGTTGCCAAACAGCCTGAATTTTAGAAATGGTTTATGTTTACTAGATATGGATAGATTATTGTAGAACATTGTATTCTCTATCAAATAGTCTGTTTATCCCATATCAAGAAGAATTTCAAAGTATTGAAATAAATTGAAACAGTGAAATCTTACTAATGGCAAATTCTAACGTCGCGTTAAATATATCACGTCATAAGTCGGAACTATAAGAGCTACAAAGTTGAAACTTAAATAGGTATTAACACCATATGTGGTGTCAATGTTGGAATAGTTTGCATTCAAAAAACTTTTCGAATTTTAAAATAAAAAATAAAATGTAAGAGAAAGTGCGTACACTATTGCAATGCAATATGTAAAAAGTTGACAAGTGAGAAACTTTTTTATTTTGCAGGTTAGATGGGGTGCAAAGCGAGAAAAATGTTGAGAAATAATTGAAGTTATTTTTTAAAAAAATTGCAGGTCGATTTCTTTCTTTATTTAGGTTTTATGACTTTTAGTGTTAAGAGTCAGCTTTCCAAAGCGCGCGCATCTGACCAGAAGAAAGGCAGTGACAAATCTTGCCAATGTTATTGTTGGAAGATGAGTTGGGGACAAAGTGTTCATAAATACAGATGGTGATCAGAAAAATGGAAACATCTGTAGTTGGCAACACGTCAGATGTATGGGTTGGCAGTGGTGTCGTGGCGCCCGCAGCGCCGGACCGCTGGTGGTGGTGTGTTAGGTTGGTCTCCATACTACGTCAGGCGCAGCGGAACAGCAGTGTCCAGTGGCTGCAGCAGACGGAGGTAGTGTAAAATGGGAGACCTCTCAGATTTTCAAAGAGGGCAAATTGTTGGTGCGCGGTTATGTAGAGTGAGTGTGACGGCAGTGGCTACTGTGTTAGGTGTGTCGCGTGGGACAGTGTCGAAGGTGATGACCGCCTACACAACACACGGGAAAACCACATCGGGGAAGCGGAACAGTGGGCGGAAGAAAATCATGAGTGACAGTTCACGCCGGTTATTAAAGCGCATTGTCACGCAAAACCGTCGTGCCACTCCGGAGCAAATGACGGAGGAACTCAATCAGCACCTCCCCCACCCTGTTTCGACAATCACAGTCCGCCGCGAATTACATGACATGAACTTACGGGGTCGTGTTGCACGAGCTAAACCACTCATCAGGGACGATAACGCTTTCGCACGCCGCAAATGATGCCGCGACCACGCAACTTGGACCGTTGAGGACTGGAAACGTGTGATATGGTCGGATGAGTCATCCTTCACCCTATTCCCAACCACGGGTCGTGTTTATGTGTGGAGAACGCCCAAAGAAGCTTATGATCTGCAGTGTGTCCGCCCAACTGTGAAACATGGCGGCGGCTCGGTGATGCAGTGGGCTGCAATATCATGGTTTTCATTGGGTTATGTGGTCACACTTAGCTTACGAATCACTGCCAACGATTATATCGCAATTTTAGGAGACCACTTTCATCCTATGCTCCGGATGTTGTTCCCGGACAATGACGCCATTTTCCAGAATGATAATGCACCCATTCACACAGCTGGCGTTGTTGCAGCGTGGTTTGAGGAACATCGGCATGAAGTTCAACACCTCCCCTGGCCCGCCCAATCCCCAGATCTCAACATAATTGAACATCTGTGGTCCGTCTTGGAAACACGACTCCGGCGACGATTTCCCCCTCCATCCTCTCCCACAGAACTGGCCGATGCCCTGCACGAGGAATGGTGTAAAATTCCACTTGCTACCATTCACGACCACTATGCATCCATCCCACGTCGCATCAAGGCTGTTCTGAAGGCGAAAGGTGGCCCGACACCATATTAATCCGGTAAATGCTATAAATTCTCAGCTTTTACAAACGTCCGAATATCTCGGTAAGTACCTGATTTATCGACTTCAAATAAATGTGAGAATGCTTCTTATGACATACCAAATTGTCCTATAAATTTTAAACCGTAATGTACTTATGGGCTTTTTCGAGTTATTGCACCATATCCAAACTCGACTTTTGTCTTTTCTGTTATGTCAACACTGTTTAACGGACCCATCTAAACTTGGTGTCAATTTAAACCGTTCTGGCCAATGTTTAAATTATTGTGCAAAACTAGTGTGTACCTCACTCCCTGTGCGTGCAAAAGGCGTTTAAATGTGACACATATTTAACGTTATTTCTCGAGAAGTTTGCAACACTGACCTGCCGGTGGTGGAAGTTTGCAACACTGACTTCCGAAGAGAAGGAAGGAAAATAACTTGAACATGAACCTGAACCTGAATATCTTTCGTCTTCCTTTTTAGTGTTGAATTCAATTATGAAATACAATTTAGGTCGTTCCATTTAAAAAATCATAACTTTATATTGGGTTAGCAACACTGTTCATTCGGTGATGTCAAATAATACGTCTGCCAATGTGCCCCTTTGTATAGTTGCTTCGTGCAAAGTTTCGCTTCTCTCTCTCTTTTGGTTTCTCCGTCATCAAGGTTTGACATTATAAACGACGCACCCGGTATATATATATATATATATATAAGACTAACATTCAGACGTATAGTTTTTATTTTCTTTCTTCTAAGAAAGACAAATTTTAATCGCGGGTGAATAGTGAGTAGTGAACATGAATCAGGAATCAGGATAGTAATTCAGTTAGCAATAACATAAATCACAGAAATGCAGTTGCACTCTAAGAAAACCAACTGTTTCTTCAGAAGATAAATACTTATGGAAGAGGTAAAAGCAGACCAAAATCTGTTAATAATGAAACTCCTCACTCATTGGTGATGAAAAGTTATTGTTTTGTATTTGATTCGTTTACAGTTCGCACGTGGTCTCTAATGTCCTTTCGAATGCAGAAAATTTTGACAGTAAAAATTGTTTCGTTTGTAATTCCATTTTTCTTATTTACTATGGATACGCAGATGAAAATGAAAAAAAAAAGCGTTCATAAATAATTTCATGAGCTCACAAAACAGAATGGAAAGGCTCTTTGTTCTTTTCGCCCTATGTTTCTTTAGGAAGCATGAAAGAAACAAAATATATTTTCGGAGGGTTTGATTATTCTGTGTGGTTTTGTTTCTTCCCCCAACTATCTCTACTTGTTGGCTGTCACTAAACGTGATTTAAAGTCACAACTTGTGCGTTTGTTTAGAACAGATATAATAGGGTATCTTTTCATTATTCTTCTGTTTGCAGTTTGATAATGTGTGTCTGAGGTGTCAGAAGCGAGTATAGAAACCAGGGCGATTCAGTTCCTATTCACCATGACATTTGTAGATTGTTGAAATATTTAAAATATTTGATGTATCGTGTGCAATGTTGTATTTACTGTATTGTTCGTCATGGAGAGTGAAGTGCAGAAAAGACGTTCAATTGGTAGGCTGCACGGGGGAGAGGGTCAAATAGTGCGGACAGTGTTTAAGTAAAAGCAGTGAAAGTGATTAAAAGGTATTTAGGATGCATCTTTTCTCCTTTTATTTTATATTTACAAATCTTTTCTTATGTCTTTTTTATTTTCTTCTTGTCTACGCTATTCAAACTTCTTTGCCATAATTCATTAATGGGTAGGCCCCTGTCCACTTCATCAGTTTATCTCTTCCTACTATAGTGCGATGGTTCATTTAGACCTCCTGGTATTTGTTAAATATAATACTGTTTTTCCGCGGATAAAATCGGATCTAAACCATCGAAAGTGAGGAGCAGCACAGTATACTTAACGAGGTAACTTTTATTTGACAACCGTAATTGGATTTGCGGATATTTTGCGTTTTCACAATACAGATGAATGAGCGTTTTCGTACGTCATATTTTCTCGACACGTATCACTATCACACTACTCTAGTTTTCACTCTTATCCAACTTCAGTAGCAATATTTTACCCATTGCTATTCCTTAGTTTCCCGCACAATTGTTACAGGAAATTTCTGTGTGAAACTGTTTAGTCAGTCATTTATTTCAATCAGGGGCGGATCCAGGACGGACTTCTGAGGGGCAGTGGGTTGTAATACTGCTACTTAGAGCTACTTTTATGAGCTCCAAGCTCTGGGATGGGTTTTATTTATATATAAAATAAAAAAGTTCCCTCTAGTTTGGGGCGATCCCCCCCCTGAATCTGCCCCCGATTTCAATCATGTTTTCTATTCGTTTCATATGTTCTTTCGATTTCATGTTGCTCTTATCGAAATTTTACTGCAATGATATATAAACCATCATAAAAAAATTCTACCACGCAATTATTAGACTGTTGTTTCATATCCTCCAATTAGCCGTTCCAAGTAAATTTGAGAGAATGAAATGAAAAAAGGATTCAAAATATATGAATTTAAGGAAAGCTTTATTTACAGACTCTGTCACTCTTTTTGTCTTGTTCTTTCTTCAGAAGAAAATATACGGCGGAAGAAATGTGGCAACAGCGCGCTACATTTACTCTGTACTGCAATCTAAGAGTGAGACGCTCTATAGTACGATCCAACTCCAACTCCTACCCTCCTCCACCTCTCCTTGTCTAAAGCAGTGTGTGTGACGTAGTATACTCTTTCCATTCAGACAAAAAAAAGCAGGAATCAAGTTTACAATACTAATACTATACGTCTTTTTCATTCGTTTGTTCTGAATATCTTTTGAAAGCCTAAATTTTAAAAAAAGGCACACAATCTTCCCATAGCTTCATTAATACCTTTAGTTTCATCTTTCCCTTCTTTAAAGACTGCAAACTACTAAGATGCTCCCTAAGAAATCTATGGAAATTACCAATAACGGCAGTAAGTTTTGTGCTTCCTAAAGTCTGTAATGCACGCATAGAGCTCGAGAATATCTGCTGACAGAAATGAGTGTTATTCAACGATTCATTTCATTTCTTTTCAATAATTGCAAGCAAATGTTCCAAGTGAAAAATTTTTGTCGGCAAGGACTCCCCCCCCCCGAATAAAATTGAAAAGGGAAAAGGCAAAGAAAGAAAGAAAACAAAAGAAAAAAACGAAATTCTGCTCGCTCCGTAACAAAAGGGGGGAGAAGCCCTGTATCGTGCAAATGAGATGCATGGAATAAGTCGTGAGTGGGAACCCTTCACCCCTGGTGGGGATATTCATGAAGCTATCAGCTTATGTCTAATTATATAAGAATATATTATCCATTTCTTACTTTCGAACATACAAGGTTCAACCGAAATGAGAAAACTTTTATATCGGACTTCCGAACAAAAATAAAATAAAATAAATACATGACCGTGTTTATTATATATAAAACTCCCAGTCACGACCCCCTTTCAGTTTTATAAAAAATAGAAGAAGAAGTAAAGAAAAGAAGAGGAAGATGGAATAGGAGGAGAGAAAAAGAGGGAAAGTAAGAAGGTGAGAAAAGAGGGAAACTGTTACTGGATATTTTTGAGAAATATGGGAAAGGGAAGTGAATAATTATCGAATTGGGATTATTTCCAAGAGCTATTGGGTGAGTATTTGGTATTAAGGTAATCAAAGGAGACACATGTTAACCCATATTTCCCAGACCTAGATCCATTTAACCCCAACTACCGAATTATCCCAATCTAGCTCTGAGATAGATGAGAAAGTTTAATTTAACAGTTTATTCAATATTTCCGAAAGTTCTTGACTAGTATCCAGTACTTAAAGTATAAATGATGAAGTTAACGACATGTTAGAATTGACCGGAGAAAGAAAAAAATGAAAGTAACACGCATGTTTGTCAAAGATTTTGACTTTCGAAGTTCTCCCATGATGATCGTTCGTTCAGGTTATTTCTGTCCCTTTTACTTCCTTTATAGAGCCAACTTAAATTGAGTTAGTATTGACTTTTCAACGACTTCAATTCTCAACTACCATTAATTACAGTAAGTCGTACATATATGTCAAAAGAATTGGTGCACTTAATACTAAATCTACATTCCACTCAAACACACATTCATACAGGACAATGTATACTTCAGGTTGCATTTAGTTGAATTAAATAACCTAACTCCATTTCTATAGACATTTATTACATTCCAAGTAAACTTAATTTGACAGAATAGAAAAACATTTCGATACATGAAAAGAAAATAATAATAGCAATAATATGGTTCATAGGCATGCACAGAAATTTGTTATTTTTCAATATCGAATAACACATTTTTCTTTGTAGATACATTAAGAGTTGGATTACGTTACAAAAAAAAGTCGACAAAACGAAAGAAGAAGAGGAAAAAGCAAAGGTTAACATTGTACATATTTAAGATTCATATGAACGAATACATATCAATGTGAAAGAATAAAGAAAAAAATTGGTTAATCATTTTTATTTTAAAAAAAGCACTTTGGTACCATTTTTATTGAGTCTCTATCCTAAGAGGAGGAATTTCGACAATTTTATGAGTCCTTTTGTCACGTCGATAATAACTCCTTTATCAACTCTCTTTATACACTATGGTTGGAGTTGAACAATAATGAAGTTTCTGGGAATCTGAAATCGTAGTGTACCCTCTCGTCAGTCCCTCCCATGGTGGGTTGAGTATCGTGAAAAACGGTACTAACTTGTTCTGAAATACCTACACAAATTGTATCCCTCGATGTCTCAGTTAGTACATACGATCGAAATAAGTGATATGAACATTGTATGCTTTCATGAGTTTCGGAACCGGGGGGGGAGAGGTTCAAAAAATCTTGAAGTAAGATGGAAGAAAAGACAAGATAGAGAAAGTGGCGCCAACGAAAGGAGGAAGTTTGAGGTACTACTCACTACACAGACGAGTGATCGAATTTAAATATACAACAACTCACAGCCAAAAATATTCACATATGCCGAAAGAGGGTGACTTATTTAAATACGTAGTCTCGAAAGTTATCTCCAAGCCCACAACGAGCCCGTGCCCACAAGGGAATTTTCAGAAAGGCAAAAGCTTTAAGGAAATTCCCCTTCTCGCTGTATCCGGTTGAGTTCTTGGAGACCCCGCCCATACCGGTAGGTTGGTGCAGATTCTTAATTTGGAATTTCAAAGAAAATCAATCAGTCAATGAATGTTAAAGGTACAAATGACCAAACCTATACTTTCCGATGATCACAAGATATAGCAGTTATTTTTATTAATTACCATTTCCGTAAACCTTCAAAGGTAATTCCTACATGATGCTACCCTATCTGACGAAATTCTTAAGAACTGGGGCTGTTAATATGAGATACTTAAATGTGAAGTAACATATAATTCCCAACTACACATTACTATCCAATAGCAAACTCAGTTCGATGAATGTATTGGTGTAGAAGTCAAAACGCGAGAGATTTTCAGTAAACATATTCATGTTCTCTATATATAATATACACTGGGCCTATCTATTTAAGTACAGGTATCCTATTATCTCATTCATTTTATATCATAATCGTATTATTACTATATCATTACATTTATTCATTATTTACTCATTTCCACGCGAATTAATATTTTACGGGCACCCTATTACATACATTTACACGCATGCCATACACATATTACATTATGCACTAATAAATCTATAATTGTCACAATCCGTCACGCTTAAACTACTACACGATAACATTCATCGAACCACGGACTCTTTGTTCCGAAGCACCCAATTATATTTACTTGCAATAAAAAATATTTATAAATGCATTCATTGAATGTTAAATTATCAAAGATTATATTTTTTCTGATTTAACGATAATATCAGAGTAACAATGAAATATTTTTATAGCAACGGGAAATTAGAATTTAATATTGTAATTTCCGAACAAACAGTAACATCATGTAGGCTTACTTCTATTAAGAAAATATGCATTCTTGATTTCGGCAGATATTTAGGTTTCTAATTGAGGTAACGAGCTGTAATTTTCAATACTATAAGATCTCATGCTATTTCATCGAAACGTATACTCATATGAATCGAAAACCATGTCCACGGGATGTAATTTGAGAATAAGGGGCCAAAATCAAACAACCTAGATCGCTTACTCATGCAATGACGTAATGTCAACAAACAACTGATTACCAAAAACGGACACGATGGCACTTCAGTCGAGAAATAATTTACCGTATACTAAAATATACCCTTACACTTATTAATCAAAACTCTAATATTTACTCTTGTTTGGTACTTCGAGTTAGACAAATGGTATTAAATTAACACATAGTAAATACACTGTTCTCACAGTAGAATCACGCACTCACACAGAACTAACTACATACAACACTATAAATACTACACATTAAACTACTGACTCAATAAGCATCATTTATTATATGCATATTAAAGGCAAGTACCTAAAGTTGGCTCTATTGAACTTTAGGGGGACAAAAAGAGAAGGGTAACCCTAGGTCCAATTGACCTGGCCAATTATTTAAAACATGTTTACTAAAGTTTGATGCCCCGGGGCACCTTAACAAGGTTTATTGAGGGACCTTTACCCTGAGAGGAGAAAGGGCCCTAATCACGAATATTATCTAACCCATTCCCCCGCTAGAAATGGTTCAATTCGAAAAATGGATAGGAGCCCTTTTAGTTAGATTAAGCTGTCATTTTGATGATTAGTATCACACTACGAAATCTACTATGTGCAGGCAATTACTGAATAATTTAAAAAATCACATTTACTGTATACACGGACAAAATGTACAAAACCAGGTCGTATTTTACCTAATCCCTAACTGAATTTATGGTTTGAAAGAAAAGGAAAGTAAAATCACGCTTCCATTCTGTTTATGCTAGCTTGGCAGCATCATGGCGTCCTCTAAACCGAAATTCGATATTTCGCTGAGTTATTGTTTCTTTAATAAAAATGCAGATTTTTTGGCTCCTAAGCCGTCTTAAGTTTTTAACTATAGAATTAAACCGGATATTACCTTGATTTTATTAACATGTCAGTCCTTTCCAGCAGAAATTTGTAGTCAATGTTAGGAGTGGTACTCCTTGACGCGTCCACGGCAAGAATGATAACATTGCGCCGAAAACGACAGGGATAGGAGGATTCCACCAATCAGGGCGGAGTCTTTCAGCCGCGGAAATTACAAAGCAAATAGAAATTGGTGTAATCCAGATATAACCGGATCTGAAAGTGACTATGGACTAGTGAGAGGGGGTGATGGAAGGTTTTAGTTACCTGGCCAAATTCTACATTGGTCTGAAATTAAGAAAATTTTTATGCAATGGCGGAACTATGTTTCGGTATGACGTCAGAATGGTAAACCTTGTAACTATTCAACTTGTATATTCGAAAGTGGAATTTACAATTAATCAAAATATAAATAAATATGTTATTCCGTGAAAATATGATTCCTAACGAGACCTTTCGATTCATTACATTAATTTGAAGTAAAGAGGATAAATACATCGTGTAATTAAACCGAAATCGAATTTTAAAAAAATTCAATAGGTATAGGGTGAGTAAAAAAAGTTGCCATTACTCTCAACTGTAATGGTACATTACAAAATCTAAAATGACACTGCTTTTAGCAACAAACCTATAGAGTTACGATAGCACATTGCATACAATTTGTATCCAGCAGTGTTGGGCAAAATCAATTGAAATAAATTGTAATTGATAAATCAATTGAAAATAATTGCTCTGAAAATTAATTGCAATTGAATTCAATTTGTAATTGACAATTAATTTTAATTGCAATTGAATTGAATCATAAAATTTGAAATTAAATTTTCGTCAATTGTTAATTGGTCACCAGGCAATTGTAACATTTAATTGTTAATTGTCAATCGCAAAGTGTGCAATTGAAACATATAATTGTTAACTGCAATTGACAATTGAAATTTGTAATTGTTAATTGCAATTGAAATCAGCAATTAAAACTGAAGATAAGAAGATGTGTGTATATTGAGTTGCCCACTTGTTACTGTTTTACATATTTCAAATAAAGTACTTATAAGAATTGCTAGATAACTACCATCCCTTCGTCCCCCTGGGAAGAAAGCCGTGAAACTAAGTATTTTTTAAATATATTATGTTTATGGTTCTATCCCCGTCAAAAGAACTCTATATGCCCGTCATGCATACAATAGGGATGGACACGAACGAGTTTTTTTAAAACTCGACTCGACTCGAAGCAGACATTTTTGAGCCCGACTCGAGAACTCGGCTCGAAAAATTTTCCCCAACTCGACTCGAATTCGGATCGAGTTTCGAGTCGAGTCGAGCCAAAACGAGCCAATTCGAGCTAAATACTTCGTGTAGTTCTAAGTACTACTCTCTTCAAGTATCCTACATAGACAGTATAATTATCAATGATACTACTACTACTACTATAACTAATTATTATTATAACACCGTGTATAAACATGGAATATAGGCGGTTTGTATCTGAATACTAAAAATAAGTTGACTGTCGATCTCGGTCGTCAAGAAATCTTCAGGAGGCAAGGACATCGGTCACGAGGTTCTGGGTTTGAGTTGAGGAGGAGCAAGTATTCGGGCTCGAGCCAAAAATTGTTAAATCTATAGGACTCCAGCCAAAGATGTTCAAAATTGCTCGATCCGGGTTTAGGGTTGTAAACTATCAAGCGCCTCGCTCACAGCTCATTCACTTATCAATCCGAACCGAGAAGTGAGCCTAGCTAAAAGCTCACCCAACTGAGCCAGCTCGAGCCAAACCGAACCGAGCTGATCGCTTACTCCAACCGAGCCGGTTCGAGCCATCGGTTCAGTTGAGCTGACTCGAACCTAGCCTATGCACTCATTTCAACAGAGCTGGTTCGAGCCATTGGCTCCAATCGAGCTGAGTCGATGACTCGTCCCTACCGAGCCGGCTCAATTGACCCCAGTCGATGGGTCATCCCAACCAAGCCAGCTCAAGCTGTTCGCTCAGTTGAACCGAGCCGAGCCGGTTGATATCACTATCCCGGTTGGGCTTGTGCTTTGACTAAAAAATTGGACCGTGCAATTCTCAGCCTTGATGACAAGAACTACAGTATATACTTATATTGGTGCTCACGGCGTCATTAACTTGTTCTGCCATCAACGAATTTCGAGGTACTTTCTTTTGTCTTTTTGTACTAGTATTTTGTCGCTTTATGCGCCTATTTCCACATTTTGTGCGTCACCGGAAGTGGGTCAAAATGAGTCTACAAATATTGGGGAACAAGTTATTGCTGTCCCCCCACTAATGAATTTCTAGTTCGTTTCCTTCACATCGTTTTGTACGATTTTGTGCGTCTACTTCCATGTTTTGTGCGTCATGGGAAGTGGGTTAAAATGAGTCCCAAAGGTGGGACGAAAATGACCCACTGTTCCGCCACCAACGAATTTCGAGGTCGCTTCTTTCGCATCGTTTAGTGCCAGTTTCTTGCCGTTTTGAGCGCGTATTTTCATGTTTTGTGCGTCAGCGGAAATGGGTCAAAATGGGCTTCCAATATGCTACAAAATGACAAAGAGTTCCGCCACTATCGAATTTCGAGGTCGTTAATTTCACATCGCGTACCCTTTCGTGCGCCGATTTCGACGTTTCGTGCGTGGCTGGAAGAGGGTCAAAATGGGCCTCAAAGGTGGGACGAAACTGACCCACTGCTCCGCCACTATCGAATTTCGAGGTCCTTCCTTTCTCATCGACTAGTGACTGTTTCGTGCCGTTTCGTGCCCCTATTTCCACGTTTTGTGCGTCACTAGTAGTGTGTCAAAATGGGCCTCCAATGTGTGACGAAAATGACCCACTGTTCCGCCACTATCGAATTTCTAGGTCATTCCTTTCGCATCGTTTAGTGCCATTTTTTAAAGTTTTCTGCGCCTACTTCATCGCCTTGTGCGTCACCGGAAGTGAGTTAAAGAGGCCTTAAAAGTGGGAGTTAAATGACTCACTGCTCAGCCACTACCGAATTTCGAGGTCCTTCCTTTCGGATTGACTAGTACCTGTTTTGTATCGTTTAATACCCCTATTTCTACGTTTTGTGCGTCACCACAAGTGTGTCAAGATGGGCCTCCAAGGTGTGACGAAAATGACCCAGTATTCCGACACTATCGGATTTCTAGGTAGTTTCTTTCGCATCGTTTAGTGGCTTTCTTTAAAGAAAAGTTTTCTGTACCTATTTCTCGTCTTGTGCATCACCCGAGGTAAGTTAAACGGGCCTTTAAAGGTGGAGTTAAATGGCTCACTGTTCCGCCACTATCGAATTTCGAAGTCTTTTTTCGCATCGTTTAGTGCATGTTTTGTACGTTTTGTGCGTCACCAGAAGTGGGTCAAAATGGACCTACGTATATAACGAAACAAGTTAATGCTGTTCCGCCACCAACGAATTTGGAGGACGTTTCCTTCACATCGTTTAGCGTGTATTTTGTACCGTTCTGTTCGCCTACTTCCACGTTTTGAGCATCAACAGAAATGGGTCAAAATGGTTCATCAGGGTGTGAGGAAAAAGAGCCATTGTCCTGCCACTATCGAATTTGGAGGTCGTTTCTTTCGCATCGTATAGTGCGTGCTTTGTACCGTTTTGGGCGCCTATTTCCACTTTAGTGCGACAAAGAAAATGGGTCAAAATGGCCTACAAGTATAACGGAATAACTTAATGCTGTTCCGTCACCATCGAATGTCGAGGTCGTTTCCTTCACATTTTTGTGCGTGATTTGTGTCGTTTTGTGCATCAGTGAAAATGGGTCAAAATGTGACTTGAAAGTAGGATGAATATGTCTTTTTTGACATGTTTGTAGGTCCTCTTTGACCCACTTTCGGTGACGCACAAAACATGATGATATGCGCAGAAACGGTATAAAACATGCACTAAACAATGCGAAGAAGCGATCTCGAAATTCGATACTTGGTGGGACAGTGGGCCATTTATCTTCCTACATTGAATGCCCATTTTGACCCACTACCATTGATTCACAAAACGTGGAAATAGGCTTAAAAAACGGTAGAAAACACGCACAAGACGATGTGAAGAAAACGACCTCGAAATCGTTCCTTACGGAACAGCATTAACTTGTTCCGCCATATTTGTAGGATAACATTGACCCATTTTCGGTGACGCACAAAACGTGGAAATAGGCGCACAAAACGGCACAAAACAAGCATGAAAGGATGTGAAATTAACGACCTTGAAATTCGAAGGTGGCGGATCAGTGGGTCATTATCGTTCCACCATGGTGGCCCATTTTGATCCACTTCCGATGACACACAAAACGTGGAAATAGGCGCACAAAACGATGTGAAGAAAACGACCTCGAAATTCGTTGGTGGCGGAACAGCATTAACTTGATTCGTTACATTCGTAGGCCCATTTTGAATCACTTCCGGTGACGCACAAAACGTACAAAACAGGCACTAAACGATGCGAAAGAAACGACCTCGAAATCCGATAGTAGCGGAACAGTGAGTCATTTAACTCCCACTTTGAAGACCCGGTTAACTAACTTACGGCGACGCACAAGATGAGGAAATAGGCATAGAAAACTTTAAAAATAGGCACTAAACGATACGAAAGAAACGACCTAGAAATTCGAAGGTGGCGGAACAGTGGGTCATTTTCCTCACACTTTCGAGGCCCATTTTGACACGTACAAAACAGACACTAGTCGATTCGAAAGGAAGGACCTCGAAATTCGGTAGTGGCGGAGCAGGGGGTCATTTTCGTCTCACTTTCGAGGCCCATTTTGACCCGCTTCCACTGACACACAAAACATGAAAATATGCGCTCAAAACGGCAAAAAAAACTGGTACTAAACGATACGAAAGAAGCGACCTCAAAATTCGATAGTGGTGGAGCAGTGGGTACTTTTCGTCCCACCTTGGAGACCCATTTTAACCCACTTTCCATGACGCACAAAACGTGGAAGTAGGCGCACAAAACGGCACGAAACTATGTGAAGGAAACGACCTCGAAATTCGTTGGTTGCGGAACAAGTTAATGACGCCGATGCTCACGGCATTTGACGCTGTCTCGTTATAAAATTCTATAGTCGTTTCGCTATCGAGACGAGACGAGATGCACTAAAAGTACCCCTCGAGATGCACTAAAAGTACGAGACAAAATGCAACCCTCTCGTGAGCACCATTAAAAGTATTCCACATTACTGCTTACATTTCTCATGGCTTTCGCTTTCCAGTAGGCTATAATCAGATCATGATTTCAAAACGAGTTAAAACGAGCTGAACGAGGAAGCTATTTGTCAAACTCGGCTCGACACGAAACTCGACATCAATTTTTGGAGGTAAAAATAAATAGAACGTGTCCTTGCATTTTTTTAAAAAATCTCTTTTATGGAAGGGGGACTTTCTACTTATGGGAAATTGGTAGTGGGTTGATTTCTAAAAATAATAATCGAACACGATCGATATTAGTGGAGAAACAAACAATACAGTGCTTCGCATTTTATATCCACTACTTTCTATTATAATAATTGCTGAAGCGTGTGTTTAGCGTTCAGAGCTCAAGGAAATCAAGTTGTGAGAAAAAGAGACATAAAATTTGTACTGTAAGCTTAATTACATGGAAATTTTAAGTTCGTACGGTACGCTTAATTATATGGAAAATTTTATACTTTTTTCTTTAGGTTGGTCTACATAACTAGATTTGGGACCTTCAAATTTTATTCTTTTTTCCACTGAAAAGTATCTATAATTCAACAAGAAAATAATCATCAATGATAATTATGATAATTATTTATATAATTGAATTCATTGTAATTTGGTCCATGACAAACACTTTACCATTTCGTACTAGCTGTTATGCCCGTTCTTCGCATGGATCAGATAAAATATCAATGTAAACAAACTGAACATCGGGAGAACAATTAAGAAACATTTCTAAAATTGGATATTTTTTTGTGTTAATATATGTCCAACAACGTACATGTATTATCATTGGGAAGGCCGATGGGGGCTGAATTTTAACGTAAACACTATCTGGAGTGTCACTATACATCTGAGCAACCCCGATAAATATGGATTCGACACAAATATTGATCATTTTCTACTACTTTTACATGTCCCGGTAAACGCCCCCTGAGACCAACGTGGTTCGAATTATGAAAAAATCTCCTCTGGCTGCAGCCAATACCACGAAAACTATGATTGTGACACTAACATCTGCCATTTTCTACTACTTTTTACATATCCCGGTAAAAGACCCTATGATCTTCTTGTTCCAATTTTGAAAAACAACGCCTCTGGCCCGCAGCCAATAGGGGCTGTATTTGGAAGTCAACGCCTATGGAAATATCACCATTCATCTCAGCGACAGCGAAAACTATAAATTTGACACTAATATCGGTCATTTTCCATTATTTTTACGTCTCGCAATTCTCCACCCCCGGTGACTCCCAGTCAGCATACAATGGTGGCTAAATTTGAAAATCATCGCTAATAAAAGTATCACAATTGATCTCAGCGACCGCGAAAACTATGGATTTGACACTAATATCGGTCATTGTGGATTATTTTTACATGTCTCGTGATCCCCTTTATAATGTCACCGTTCCTTAGCTGATAGGAGTTAAATGTGAAAGTAAATGCGGTCTTGAGTTTCACCATTGAGCTCAGCGACCCCGAAAACTATGGATTCGACATTAATATCGGTATTTTCGATTATATTTACATGTCTCGGAATTCCCCCCTCTGGTGACCCAAGGCCCGCATACAACGGTGGATGAATTTGAAAGTCATCGCTAATGGTAGTGTTACCATTGATCTCAGCGACCGCTAAAACTATTAAATCGACACTAATATCGGTCATTTTCTACTACTTTTACATGTCCCGGTAAACGCCCCCCTGAGACCTCCTGGTTCGAATTTTGTCAAAACACTTCGCCTTGGTGTGGGACATTTACCAAGGTATCCGTGATCAAAATTTGATTACTCTCTGTCAACTTGTCTGGTCCCCTGGCCGGTCCCTGTAAACGGTCCCCTGAGATCCCCCAGTTCGAAATTTGAAAAAACTCTTCGTCTTGATCTGGGGCCTAGACCAAGCTACCCATGACCAAATTTTGAAAACTTTCGGTCCACTCGTCTGGTCTACAGGCCGCACAAAGATAGACTGCCAAACACAAACAAACTCTTTATTTTATTTATAATAGAAAGGTCAGATCCACCGCTATTATAATAGAGCGGTGCTTGAGCGATTGATCGTAGAAATTCAAACTCCGATGAGTGATAATTTCATAGGCTTGTTTCATAACAAGTTTAAACACTTTAGTCAGTAGAGAAGAGGGTGTGAATCCTGGGTCAGAGTTGATGACAATGGGTTTTGGTGGGTCTGTGGGACACATTGGATGAGTGTGATTCATGGTGCGTGGTGGGTCAGAGTGAATCACGGTGGGTTGAGGGTCACGATGGGTGGTAAGTCATTTGGTCATGGGCTAAAGTTTTCATTGCCCCACGCCCTCTCTGAACTAGTGTTGAAAATTAATCAGTGAAAACCAATTGCAATTGATCAATCAATTGAAAGTAATTGCTGTGGAAATCAATTGCAATTGAATTAATTGCCAATTAATTTTAATTACAATTGAATGACTGAATTCAATTGTAATTACTTTCCCCTGTAATTACTTTCAATCGATTGATTAATTGCAATTTATTCTCTATTATTAATGTCCAACTGCAATTAACAATTAACCATTACTTACTTCAATTGTTAATTGCCATTAACAATTAAATTTACAAATTAATTGTTAATTGTTGATTCAATTGAAATTTGCCCGGTTTCAAGAGTCGAAGGTTTGATCTCAAGGGATATGAGTTCCTGGATAACATTGAAAGAGACAGAGAGAGAGAGAGAGAGAGAGATTGAAATATGGAGACAGAGAGGAATGATTTATAAACACAGATTTAGAACTTGGGAAAAATGATCGGACAGCATTCGTATTATGACGAAAATTGTGATTTTGTGAAACAGAAGGGAAGGTTTCGAACTGCGAGGATCACATTAGGCAGTTGTCGAACTAAGGTGGAGAACACTTTTTAGAGCATCAGATGATTACGAATGGAAACATCTTGACAAATGAGGAATTAAGAATTTTAAAAATCTGCAGCTTTCGAGACAAGTTTCAAACGCGAACCTTGTAGTTATCGAACCATGACTTTATCCATTCTGCTACGGAGAACTCTGTAGTCGTTCACATACATTTCCTTTAGCTACGTTGAAAGCTAACTTAATGGGATATTCCAAAAGTTGACTTGGTGGGTGCGCCGTTCTCATAGGATATAAATCTCTTGTAACTTAGTTACAATGTGCATGATGAACTTCTTGTTCAGAACACTTTTTAGGGCAGTAAAATTTGTTACTATTGTGTTAATTAGGTCACATGTGATAGAACCATCTGATAAAGTAGTGCCAAACCCTGTGCGTAACTGTCAGTTAGGTAAATGGTTATTGAAAATTACTCCAACGTATATGGTAGGAGCTTCGAATCAAGACCATTCTTATTGATTATTTTCTTTGAGCTACGCTCATACTGTGCATTCCACAAGTTCAATTTTGAAGTAATGTAGTCACAGCTAGTTTAATTCGAAATTATTTTCAAATATGATATTTGTTATTACATGCGTTTCTTTAACTTGTGATGTTTCAAACTTGATATTAAATCTTACAACCTTAATTTAACTCATTTAGCTACGGCATATCATCATGAATGTTTGCACAACGACGACAGTTAGGCGTTAATACAAAATTCAGTTCTTACTGTAATGTATGTATATATATTTAGAAAGTTTGACTCAGAAAAAAACGTACAGTGCAACATTGACTCTTGGAGGAATTTCAAACGATTTACTATACGTATAAATTACCATCTCAACAATCTACTGTGGGGGCTAAGACACTGAAACCATTCCAGGGAGGGAAAGGGGTTACAAGTAAAAAAGTAATAGAATACGAAAAATATTGGTGTCAAATTCATAGTTTTCTGGTTCGAAGAGATGAAGAGTGGCTACCAGATGGCAATCCTCACTTGTTTGTAGCTCTGCATAAATGGAAAATTGTTTTAAAAGTATATTTTACATTCAAGTATGATTGTTTAAAAAAAAAAAGCTTGTCCTTCAACATTATGTTTTATAATTATTTTCTACTGTATTTCTTATCATAATAACATATTTTCTATATATATATATATATTGTATTCTATGTTATACGTTTCTTATTTACATTTTACGTCTTACATTTGAAGACGAGCTTATGACAATTCAGAGCAGCACGGAGATACACAGAATGCAGGCCTTGGCAATCCAAATCCCCTGCACCACGAAATCACTACTTTGTAAATTATATCTAATTTTAGAAATGATGGTAGATATTTTAGGAAACATGCCCTCAAATAGCCTTGTCTAAGCCCCAGCAAAGCAGTGAAAATTTTAAAGACTGAGCAGTTAGTAATGCTTCCCCAGAAGTTCTGATAATTCTGAGTGTGATAGCAGTATTTGTGCATTATCGCTTTTCACCCGCAGTGTATTGAAGCGCACTAAAAAGGAACTGTTCTGAAGACTTCACTGGTTCCCCCTATGACCTCATGCCAATAGGGTCAACCTTGGACATATCCACATCTGAAATTTCACCTTTTGTGTCAGTGATCCCGTAAACTACCATTCGACACAAATATAGGATATTTTCGATTCTTTTTGCCCGTCACTCTCCCATTGTCAACTCCATGCCAAACAAGGCTTAATTTGGACTTACGCAGCATCCACAGTGTCACTATACATCTGTGCACATGAATTCGACATTAATATCGTTTGTATTTGACTTCTTTTACATGTCATTTTCACCTCTTGGTAGGGGTGGTTTCAGTGTCTCAGCCCCATAACTATGGAGAAATTTCAACCAACGTAAGTAGAATTTCGGAGAATTCGTTAACTACTTTTTCGATATCAATGTATTGGCTTTTTTCTGCTTTCCATGCTTTAAATTGGCAAAGGGCTCAACTTCATCTGCACAATTGTGCTATGAATATAGGTTTTAGTGGTTTAATTCACTGAATGCTCGCTTAGATGTTGTTCTCGTCACAGGAAAACTGAGATACAATTGTAAAAGAAGAATGAAATGAAATATTTAAGTTTTACGTCCCATGATTATACCGATTACACTAATGTAGACATTGATGCTGCGAAATAAATGAAATCATGGAATGAAGAAGTGGGAGGAAACAGGAGAAACCCGAGAAAACTCATGCACACGGTGTTTGTCCATAATAAAGTTCATTCGGCGCGAGCGAGGATCGAACCAATGACCCCATGCACCATAGGTAAAGTTATAAAAGAATAGGCGTCTAAACAAATACGGAACAGTACTATCAATAAGAGTTATATAAGATTAGATCTTTAGTTATTTCATTCTAAGTTAAACTTTCAATCAATCTTGTTCTTCATTACTGTTCGAAAACTTAAAGTTGTTGCTGCAATGACGTGATAAATCTTTTCAGTAGCGTTCACAGTCTATAGCTGCTTCACAACTTCTGTTTCACCTAAGGCTAAAGTAGTTGCATTTTAGACATTGAGAAAAAAGTGTGAAATTATATAAAAACCTCCAAAGTGGAATTACGAAACTTCAGTGGGCCCCTTTTTGCTGTAGGCCTCGCTCACCGCACTCCCGTTAGTTACGCCGGGTGCATGATACAGTTTCGCCCTTTTAGGAATATTTTCTAAGGCAGTACGAGTTTTTTTTACTCCTGTGTGAATTGAGTTATATTTGCTAGAACTGTTTTTAAAGGAGACGAAAGATCCTATACTCAAACACAAATCATGTCTTTCAAAGCTCTAATGAAAAACGAAACGAATCGTCGTATACATGTTACGTTTTTGAAGAGAAAAAGAGAAAAAAACTTTGATTGCACAAACGTAAAATGGTATCAATTGCATGCACATTTATAATTATAAAAGGTGTTGGCTTGTTTGATGAGGGGTTGGTAAACGGAATTCCTCTGCTGGTGGTCTTATCTTCGAATCTCGTCCATTCTTGTTGCGTTTTTCTTTTAGCTGCACTGAGTTTGTGCATTCCAGATCTTCAAGCTTGAACCAAATCTAATACCAGTTCGTGAATTAAAAGTAGCTGACATTATTTTCAAATACGATACGTTATTACATGCTTTTCATTAGCTTACAGTACTCAACTTTGATATCAACTCTTCCATCCTTCATTTAACTCATTTCTTGACGTGTTTTGTTACAAAAGTCATGAATCGTGACGGAAAAGTTGCTTTACCAGTTAATAGTAATTGCTTTGAAAGAGAATATGAGAATATGAGAAAATATGAGAATTAAATTTGGTCATATCTGTAGTTTCGTGTGAAGAAGAAACAAACTTGTGAACCAAAGGTTTAACAACAACTCAAGTTATTAATATAAACTTTGCCGAAGATTATTTACTTATATCATCATAAAAGAAATACGAAAGACAGTCTGAAACGAAGAAATATAACATACAACTTTGCAAGCCTAGGCAAAGAAACCTAACGTAACAAGACAAGACCCCAGATTTAAATAAACGATTTATTTTACATGTAGATGGATCAGGAAAGAGCATAGCTGCTTGTCTGTCTCAAGAAAATAGTAACGGGCAGATTCAACCCGTTTGTTTCTTCAGCAAGAAACTGTCAGAAGCAGACAAGCATAGAAGTATATATGAAATTGAATTCATAAGTCTTGTCAAAGCTATGTCCCGATTTAAGCATTATTTGGTCGGAGAGTTCGATGTCCTGACTGATAATAAGGCCCTTACATGGATATTAAGCAATTCAAAGCGACTACTAAATATCTTTTTGTTTAAAACATAACCCGGAATATTGTCGCCATTTTCTAAACTATCTATAATCGATTTCAATTCAGGGTCTTCTCTTTGAAGATCTTCAATGGGTTCTTGTATCAGAGGTAATTTCCATCTGTGCGCAAGACGCAAGTTGCTATCAAAAGCCGCTAAACCCAAAGGACCATCAACTATATTAAACTCAAAAGGGTCATAAACTCTTGTTAGAGTGTCAGTTTTCTTTTAAAATTAAACATGTTAGCTCATCAGACAATGTTATAGCTGTCTCCGAGTTAAAGATTTATCAGATTCATAGAAACTAAAGTTTTTGAATGAAAGGCTGGAAGAGGAAATGGAAAATTCGTATATGGTAAAAAAAAGAAAAAATTGTTAGAATAAGTAATATGAATAAATTGTAAATACATATTTTATTAATATAATCACGGCCGTGATTATCTAAAAACTTTCGAAATTTTGGTGGTGTATAAAGTTAATTTTATATTTTGTACATAATGTATAGTCGTAGTTTGGCTTTCTTACTACTTCTTGTAAATATATTTATTTGTAAATATTGATTTGTGTGCTAATCACTGTTTTTCTATATTTATTGATATTCCATTAGGAAAAATTCTGGGATCAGAATTTTTTATAAAAAGGCCGTATTCCTTTTTATAAAAAGGCCTTAAAAATGTAACGCTGCATGTTCGTCTGGAATGAGGCCTATGAAAATGGACGCGTCACAAGTAAAATGAAAACTAGATTGGAAAAAAAATTAATGTAAATCATAATAATTTATTCAAAAGTTATGTAAGAGTCACTATGAATTATGTTATAATACTATATTTGGTTCAATTTGTTGTTCTTTTTTTAAAAAAAGAAAAAGTAAAAAATGCTGGAGGAACGAATAGCTATCGCGGGGTGATGGCTTCGCCGACTCAACAAGCCAAGCAAGGATTCTCACCTTCTTGACTTGTTGTTCATCTATGAAACGCCCCTTCCACCTAGTATCTCAAGACAGCATCCAGATCGAGAACTATTATTATTCGTAATAATAATAATAATAATAATAATAATAATAATAATAATAATAATAATTGTCAATCCTGATACAATCAAATGACACATAGTAGATGGGACTGGGACCGGAAGGTATAGTCGTTCATCGCTTCGCTCATCCGCGCAGAAATCAAATGTACTTTCCAATATTTCCAATGACAAAGTGAAATAAACACATACAGAAAATAAAGAGATATACATATTAAATAAAGAACACCAATACTTCAATTTTAAATAACAATTTATTAAATGTAACGTAACTGGGGTTGTGTATTTACAATATTTCGTTAGAATAATGTAAATACACTAAAAATGCAAAACAACAATATATATATATATATACCAAAAATATATTAAATGAAAATTGAATACTTCAGATAAGCAATATAATTTAAATTAGTTCTGAAAAATTCTATATAAGAATATTCTTTGATCTTTAATCTTCAGCAAGTAATTATATTTTATGTGAAAATATTTCTTGAAAATATTGTCCTCCAAATTATAAAGTTCAAATGTTATTATCGACAAAGTAATAATATTACTATTAATATTAATTTCAATTCTGAAACCTCATAAAGCAAAGCACACAATTTGTTAATTTAACTAATTTGAGCGCGCTACTAATTTTTAATACTTCGCTTTACGAATACTCTGTATATCATTAAAGTAATGAATCAATTATCTAATAATTTATTCTCAGACTTAATATGTACTATCAAAACTCTTATTCGTGAATACAAATCGCAATTCTTCAATATATCACTCTCAGTCTCTGTAATTTCAAAACAGTGGAATAATAATGTTGGAGAATCGAACATTAATCCTGAATTATTTAAATTCATTTAAACATTTATTAAAAGATTCCACCATTAAATTTTTAATTCCTAATATACTATACTCTTTCATTAAACTAAAAAAAAAAAAGTTGAATAAGAATGCTGGAGGAAATTAACAGTAATCTGGAAATCTTTCTATCAATTTAAACTCAAGCAAATCAAATTATACGTTAACGAAACTGCAAACTGAAAAGGAAACTACAATAATTGGAAATATTGGAAAAATAGCATTATTATCAATTGTCGAGAATACGGCCCAGCTCTACTTAACTCTCCGCAGTACTTTAAAAATGAGAAAAATTCTTAATTGAACGTAAATGTGAAAAAGAATCGGAAATTGCATAAGCAATTCAACCAGGATTGAGAAACAAATTTCACGACCAAACAAACACCAATTAAATGAGGCACAATGACTACTCGAAGGAAAAGTTGAAAAATTTCACTCACCTCTTGTTAATTAAGTTTCGGAATTTACCTTCTATTATCTTGACCTCTCCTCGTTTGGTAATTTGGAATATGTCTCAGCTCTTTTGGATATTGAACAAAATCGAATTGGTCGGAATTTGCCAGTATTGATATATTATGGAAATTCTTCAAAACTTCTCTGAGAGACTTCATTCTCAAACAAAATAAATTAGAACTGATGGAATTATATTCAGTTTTTTTACAAACCAAACAAGCTGATGCCCAATAGGAATCAATTTTCAAGTTATCAAAATGGACTTTCACTAGGTACAAAAGACCCTTCACTTCACTGTGTTTAAATAGCACAAAATCGTTGCACAGAATGAAAATATAGTGAGAAAAGAATGTAATCACACGAAGTACAAACTGTGCAAGCAATTCGCAGCACTTTATATCACTTTGAAAGTAAGCTCTCACACGCGGTATAACTTTCATAGCTAAGTAGCCTCACTGAAAAGAACAGAAAATTGCCCGTTTGACACGCTACTAAGTTAGCTATTGTGAATTGCATAAAGACGGAATATAACATTCCTTATTCAGTAATCACTTTGGTTATATTTTACTGGCAATCCACCAAAAGGATTTCGTTGATCCACGTCGCACACTCAATCTCTACACTAACGAACAATACGATGGACCACCATTCTCCACAACAGAGAAACCTTCTTCACTTGTTGTTCATTCGTCAACCCTGAAGGTTCTCCTTTCCGTCCGAGAGGGTTTCTCTGTTGTGCAGAATGGTGGTCCATCGTATTGTTCGTTGGAGCTTGAAACCGGAAGAGTGAGATTGTTTTACCATTTCCAGTTTCAGTAGAGAGATACAGGTGAAGATGGTATTTTTCTTCAGATGCTCAATCGATTTTCGAAAACTGTCGTTATCTATTACCAATATAGTTTTATGGTGATCAATGTTAAAACCGAAAACGGTTGATTTCTTCCACTTGTGGTTTGAATGCCAAGTTAACGGAAGAAAGATAATCTGTTCTTGAGACGCTGTATGAATTCCCGAAAATTACTCGATATCTCTGACAGCTCACCTCTGGTGTGTGGGATGGCCGGTTCGATCCCAGCTCGCGCCAAGTGGGCTTTGTTGTGGACAAACACCATGTGTATGGATTTTCTCGGGAACTTTCTGTTTGCTCAAACTTTTTTCATTCCACCATTTCATTCATTCTGATCATTACCGTGTCCTTTAGCCCAGCCGACAAAACTGTGGGACGTAAAACTCAAAGATTTCATTTCATTTCTAAATAATAACCTAATGCATTCTACAGCGCTCTATTCCCCAATAATAGCGTAAAGATTGATTATATGCTTGCAGATTGATATGCCATAACATTGATTATTCATGCAAAGAAATGCACCAATATCTGCCAGGTAGTCGCTACAAGAAAGAGTAGTGATGTATATTTCGTTCAAATACTGTTCTCTATGAAACGAGATGAGAAATAAGGTTTTCTCGTCTCGTCTACGAAATTTAATAGTTCTTGTCTTGTCTCGATCCTCGAAGGCTTCTTTCGCTCTTGTCTCGAAATTTTATTCTTCCGTTTTGTTAATTTATGTAAAAAATAAATAAATAAATAAATAAATAAAATCATGATATAATTTTTTTCCTTAATTTCAACTGGAAGTTATCACAACCGTTCTGCGTCAAGATTGGTCCACGAATAGTGTAAAATAACAACATTTAAACCATACTTATTATTGGAGTAAATTGTGTAATGACTTGTATATTTTAAACGTAGATAAATGCTCTTCATTGTTTTCGTACCATCATTTTATCAATTTGTAGTTTTTTACATATGAATCATGTGACACTAAAATAGTGTTTGAGATCCAAGACTTCGGTGAATTAGTGTTACCCACAGGACTCGAGGAATTTCTCGTCTCGAAAACGAGACGATAATTGTTGTGTTTCTTGCCTGGTCTCGAATTTAAAAAGGTAAAATGATAAAATGTCCAGCTTTTGTTTTCTTGCGTCATAATGAAATATTTTCCATCATAAACTGCCAATGCACTTGTAGAGATGTTAGTTTCAAATGCAAATTACAAGTATCTATGACATTTTCATTCAAGAGGTCAACCCTTTGAAACTTCGTTCGACAACACGACTACAGTTATTAAGATCTTACGTGTTCTTATTTCTGTGATAATTCAGGTTTGAACTTCTTATATAGTATTACTGCTTATAATACCAATTCAAATTTATCAAAACCGGTGGCAAATTTAGGATGTTGTTTCGAGGGGGGAGGGCTTGAGAATCAGTAAGATGCATTTGTGTTGTGCGTATAATGCGAAAAATAATAATGAAATTATTTCGGGGGGGCTTCGAGTTCGATAGCCCCCCTAAATATGCCACTGATCAGAATATATTTGTTATAATTATTAGTGCATAAATGTAAATTAACCTTCATAATATTACTAAATACTCATGTTCAATGCATTGTTCGCATAGAACAATATCATAGCGATGGGGCAAACTTTTTAGCACTGTATCTCAGTTACATGAGTTACACGTTATTCGCCTACATAAATAAATTCTTCGTTTCTGAATTAACAGATTTTACACGTAAATTTTTGAAAAAAAAAAGTGGCACTCCATTCTTGTTCTGCTCTTTTATCTAATTAAATTATATGATGAGCGAACTGTGAAGATCTCTCCTCGACGCAAGTGTTATATTAATAAGCCTGGAACTAACTGCTTAAATATCTTTCCTTTCCTCTTTCAAAAATTAATAAAATCACTTATTATGTTCTGCCTTGTCATTTATTTATTATAAATATTATTATTTTTCAAGTGTGTAGTGAATACTTTATGGGCTAACTCGGAAAGGATATGACAGTTTGTCCTCTAAAAGTTGCATGACATTTAATGTTCTTTCGAATGATTCCAACAGTTATACCACTTTCCATTTCATATTTTGAAGTTGCCCCCCCCCCCCAGTTGGAGGTATTCACGAGACGCCACTGGTCTCGCTACTATTTTTATTGCATTCTACACATACGATTTGGTAATGCAATTTTTTGTTTGAAGGCTCTACGTGCAGTACTAGCTGCGATATAGGCCTAGTACGTTCTTATTGAATCAGTTTGCGGGAGAACAATGATAACACTCATATGAGCTTAATTGTCAAAAGAATTCAAGTTTGAAACAACAGCATACTTTTTTTTTTTTTTTTTGCTTCCCAACAGTATGCTCTTTTTCTTTTTTCTTTTTTTAAAAAAAATCTTGAGTTGTTTCCGCAATTCATCTCACATGAGTGTTATTATTGTTTCTTGTAACCCTGTAACCAACTCACGCGGTTTTAAAATTAGAGTTATCATTGTTTTCCCCCGAACTTTTCAATCAATTCTGTAAATCAGGTTTTCAGTCAAAACCAAGTGAAACAATATTTCACTTGCTTATCTTTGAAATGCCAATGTCGGGTTCAAATGATCTAGATCCTCAGAAATATTGTAATATTTATTTATTTATTTATTTATTTTGTATATTACTGTTAGGCACACGCCTGAAATTCCATGATTTGTTCTTTCATCTTCCCAGATATTTCTTTTAAAGTTATAAGTTTTATTTTTTTATAGTTACATTCCTTATTTTGGAAAGTAAAATATTGATAATAATGCTTTCAGTTTTGCGTTTCCTCTGTTGTGTCTCATCTTTTTCACCGCGCAAAAATCAAGACTTGGGCTAAAAATGGTCGAAAAATGAAAATAGAGAAAGTGCATCCTGTTTGACAAGGCTTGTTATAAAATACAAGTAAAAAGATGTGTAGGCAGATAAGGTTGTTTCATTTCTGACAGCAGTCAGTCTTGCCTTCCGCAACCCTTTCTTCTTCCGAACCATATAATCAGATTATCAACTAACATAACTTCGAAGATATACATTCTCCACATTATTAGATGAACAATCTTTTCTCATTTCATAACTTGTTATCCTCCCCTACCAACTTTTTGAAGATCAGTGAGGAACAATGGTGTGAATGAATCAGGAGAGATTGTATCTGCAACTTCACGAGCAGGAAAAGAAACCTGGTGATTCTCCAATACCTGAATTTGTGTTTATTTTTATATTATTTCCAGCGTTGTCACATTTATTTTTAAAATGTAATATTAATGAACTATAAGAGCTACATTAAAAATAAAAAAGTGAACATATAATATTGGAGTAGCTTAACATCTGGAGATAGTTTGAACTGCATAAGACAAATAATTTTCATAATATTTTGGAAAGAAGTTCACCATGTTATTATATAGGGATTGATGATCTCAGCTCAAAACGTTAGACACGGCCTTAAGCCGCAACCAGTTTGTCTCCGTCCCGCAGTACAGATGTCAAGGAGCTGTTCCCTTTGAACACGACGGATTCGCACCCTCACGTCGTCATGATGAAGATGTCGGGATTCATCAGACAATGCAACGCTCTGCCATTGTGCCAAGGTCTAGTGGCGATAGTCACGTCTTCATTTCAGTTATAGTTGCCGATGTCGTGGTGTTAACACTTGCCATCGTTAGGAGTGTTCGGTGCACTGTGTGTTCAGACTAGTGTTGGGAAGGCCTGTGAGAAAAACGGAAATTTTGGGTAAAAAACAGTTTTTCTTACGGTTTTCCCGAGCTGGAGAAGAAACGGAAAATTTGGGTATTATCAGAATCATCATTTTTGTTAATCACAGAATCATTTTAGTTAATATGTTAAATAAAACATATATTTCATAGAGATATCTTCATTGTTTTATGTAAAATTCCGGAAATTTTGAAACCATTAGAAAAAATCATTTGTTCGGAAAAATTGGCAAAAACAGGAAAATATAGTTTAAAAACTATTTGTTGCCCTGATGCTAGTAATCTTACTTGCTGTAACATGTCTGCAACATATACAGTGGGAAGTCGAAAATCCGAATTAATTGGAACCACAGGTATTCGATATTTCAAATTGTTCGGATTTTCGAAAATGACCAAGAAAATGCCATTTAGGCTTACATGTACTGTACGGTATGTTCTTCTATCGATACAGTGGTTATTCAGTACATACACTAATTACAATACCGTACGTAAGGCTACTTACATTTAATGTTTCTGAAAAGCTTGCTTGTACTCTAAATAACACTGTTCTTGTAAGTCACACAAGAAAAAATAAAAATTAAAATACATGACAAACAATTACATATAAATGAACTTTTGTAAAAACACTGACTTCACATAACGTCGATGGACACGCTATTATTTGTTTATCGCTAGCGTTAAGACAAAATGTAAAAAGCTTCTAGGGACCGCGTTCCGATTTTTGACGTTAGGATTATTGACATCCTACTGTATATACAATGTATTTCGCTAACGGAAAAATACTTAAAGCAACAGGTTTTAATTCTACTTTACACACATATACCGCACAAGTGAGTAAATTTGAGAAGCGAGAAATATATTAGGTAAAACTTCCGTTAGATATTATTACAGACTAGCAGAATATTCGTTCTTCGCACGAGGAGAATACGTTTCATTTTGGACACAGAGGGCACCAAAACTGTCACCAATGAACTTGTGGAGCCCCAAAACTATGAATTTGACATTAATATCGAAAATTTTCAATTATATTTACATGTCACCATCCTCCTTAGAGTACTAATGGGGCTGAATTTGTGGATTTAAACGGCATCTTCTGTTTATCTCAGCGAGTATGGATTCGAGGCCATTTTCCATCATATACATATATATATATATATATATATATATATATATATATATATATATATATATATATAGGCGGATCCAAGGGGGCTATAGCCCCCCTTCACACTCAAGTATACACTGCATAAAATGGGCTTCAATCCTGCTTTACACTGGATAAAACTGCAAACGATGGTTTAGCCCCTCCTTTGATCATATCCTAGATCCGCCACAATATAGATATACTATATATAATGCTCAAAAAAATTAGGGATTCAGCTGAATAATCACACAAGACCTTAAGATAGTGTATGAATAAGCTTGTGTTTGACTCATATATATCATACAAGAAGGAATGCTTTAAGATACACTAGAAAAATGGGGCACATACTGGTATTGGGGCACGGAAAACCTTGTTCACATGGCTCATGACACAAGACGGTTATGTTTGCACCTCTCGGACTGCTCACAAACAGGCAAGCCAATTCTTCTACCAAGCATATCCCAGACATGCTCAACTGGAATGAGATCCGGAGAGCATGCTGACCACTTCATCCGAGCGATACCCTCAGCATCCAGCATCTCATCCACTAACCGAGCTCTGTGAAGACGAGTATTGGCATCCATGAAAAGGAACGAATCACCAATGGCACCAGCATAAGGAAGAACAAGAGTTTTCATGATCTCATCCCTATATCTGAGAGCCGTCAAAGAACCATTTCGGATGATGTGGAACTCAGTACGCCCACCTGTAACAGACCATTCTGACACATGGTCCTTACAGTAAATCTATGCTGTAATAGAAATCCAATACGTCAACTCCTACGTTATCTGCATATCTGAAAGGTTGAAATAGTTTGTTTATTTGATTGATTTCGTCGTTGTTTCAAAGATTATTTATATCTAGATGTTCAATTTATTAGTAAATGTGCAGATTCGGAATAATGAACTATATAATAAAAATCTAATTTTGTAATTAAATATATTTAAAATTATGTAACAAAATAATTATAAATTTTACCATTGTAACACTTTGGAAATCTAATCTACCATTCAGTTATTTTAATGAAAACCGAACTCTTAATGAAAAAAATTATGTAAAGAAGAAAAAGAAAAAATTGTAGTTACAGAATTTACTGACATGGAGTTTTAAAAATGTCATGAAAATCAGTTTTGAAGGTTAATTACGTTTTATTTACTGCTAAATGTGTATATTGTTCTAAATACAGGGATTACACTAGTTGTTAGTATGCCATATTTAATATTATATATAAATACATAATTTAAACCACGTATCTTTGTTTTTCGATTGAATAGATATGTTTGTTCGTGAAGTCCTATAAATATGAGAAACATGTTCGAGTAAGTAATTTAGATTCCTGACCAAATCTCCTAACACCTAATGATGTCCCAGTCTTCTTTCGTGCTATAGATGAAATTTAGTTACCAGTTATGTCGTTGGTTATAGTCAGCATAAATATATACAGATGGTCGTCGTGATATCCAGATTTGTACATTTTAGTTACTTCTATTTCCTTAGGATGACATGGTGAATGAGTACTGTATTTATTCATAGCTACTGACTACGTATAATCGTCAGGTGTATATAATAATGTCACGGTGAATGTGTAAAATAGAGGCAATGCTGCAATATGTTGATGCTGGTGCTGAGAGCCCGCGTATGATTAGTTACAGCGTATTGTTCTCTTCATAGTATTCATGTCTGTGGCCCATGGTTAAGAAGCCTGATCGTCACTAGGTAGCATATAATACGGTATCTCCTATTTATTCATCCTTATATTGAATTATCTTCTTCTTGTATTGATCATCTCATGGCTGACATTCCAATTAGACGTATGGAATGATTTTACACACTACAAAGTACACAGTACTTCTGCAGAACAACGGACCACGACCAGGGAACTTGGCAGCGTATTTAGTGATATCCGGGCCAAAACAAAATATTAGTCTATTTGTAACCGTCTTGTGTTGGTTTGGTGATGTCCAGAGAAGTGACCCAACAAAGTGAAGGGGCGGCTACACACCAATGCTGATTCCTGCACACACCATCAGTCCACCATGATACTGGGATCTTTCTCGCACAAACATGGGATTGTGTCGTGTTCCACACTCTCTCCAGATGAAAACACGTCGATTATCAGGCTCTACACTGAATCGAGACTCGTCAGAGAACAAAACATTGCCCCATTCATTGCGTCCCCACCCACGATGTTCCTCCGCCTATGCTCTTCGATCAACACGGTGTCGTGCAGTTAATGGGATACACACCATAGGCCTACGTGCGTAGAGACCACCTTCTTGAAGGCGATTGCGGACCGTTTGAGTGAATGTTGTGCGTCCTGTTGTTGTTCGGAAGGCTTGCGGGAGCAGAGTTGTATTCTGACGCCAGTTTCGACGGGCTGTTAACAAGAGATAACGATCGTCTCTGGCTTTGGTTGCTAATGGACGGCCCTGTCCTTGTCTTCTTCGAACACTTCCAGTTCTTTGAAATCGATCCCACAATCGGGAAATCACACTTTGTGCCACTCCTATGGCATGTGCCACCTCCTGCTGTGACTGACCAGCTTCCCACCTGCCGACAGCTCGCCATGCCAACGATTCTGGCAAATCACGTCGTTGTGCAATTTCACTACGTAGATTTCTGACGCACTAAACACAATGAGAACAAAGGTATCCTGGAGCTGAAATGTGTTGGCAGCTCCACACTACAAAATGATATCTGGTAGCGCTACGTCACTGATCACGTGCACAGATGTTCCAAACGGTTCGTTTGCACGTTGGGCCTTCATCATTTTAATCTGAACTAGACAAGATACAGTGTTCTCACATTATTCGTAAGAAGTTTTACATGTGTTTTCATCTGATTCCCTAATTTTTTGATCAGTATATATATTAACTAAATATACCCATTCTTCGCATAGAAGTCAAGGCCTGTGGAAGTATTACCCTCATTTCCGCGACCGCGAAAACTATGGATCTGAGACTAAATCGATCATTTTGGATTACTTTTAGATGTCTCGGTATCGTCTGCCCCTCCCCGCTTCCCGCTGACTCCCGACACACATACATTGTAGCTGAATTTGCAAATCATCGCTAATGGAAGTGTCACTATTGATCTCAGCGACCGCGAAAACTATGGATTTGACACTAATATCGGTCATTTTGGATTACTTTTACTTGTCTCGGTATCCCCCCCCCCACTGACTCCCGGCCCACATGCATTCTAGCTGAATTTGCAAATCATCGCTAATGGAAGTGTCACTATTCATATCAGCTACAGCGAAAACTATGGATTTGACACTAATATCGGTCATTTTGGATTACTTTTATATGTCTCGATATCTCAACTCCCCCCCGGTGACCCCGGCCCTGTGCCGCATAACATGAATTTGGAAGTTAATGCTATCCGAGTTTCACCATTGATTTCAGCGACCGCGAAAACTATGAATCTGACACTAATATCGATCATTTTGGATTACTTTTACATGTCTCGGAATCCAACCAGGGCGTCTCAGGGGGGCATTTACAGGGACATGTAAAAGTGGTAGGAAATGGCCGATATTACTGTCGAATTCATAGTTTTCGCGGTCGCTGAAATCAATGGTGAAACTCTGATCGCATTAACTTCCAAATTCGCCCTATTTGGGCCGGGGTCACCGGGGGTGAATACCGTCCCCCTGAGACCCCGCTAACTCCCTGTCCGCATACAATTGTAGCTAAATTTGCAAGTCCTCGCTAATGAAAGTGTCACCATTGATCTCAGCGACCTCGAAAACTATGGAATTGACACTAATATCGGTCATTTTGGATTATTTTTACATGTCTCAGTATCCCCCTGCTGATTCCCGGCCCACATACAATTATAGCTGAATTTGCAAATCATCGTAAATGGAAGCGTCACAATCGATATTAGCGACCGCGAAAACTATGGATTTGACACTAATATCGGTCATTTTGGATTACTTTTACATGTTTCGGTATCTCCCCCCCCCCTTCCTCGCTGACTCCCGGCCCGCATGCAATTGTAGCTGAATTTGCAAATCATCGCTAATAGAATTGTCACTATTGATTTCAGCGACTGCGAGAACTATGAATTCAACAGTTATATCGGCCATTTTCTACCACTTTTACATGTCCCTGTAATCGCCCCCTGAGACCCCCTGGTTCGAATTTTGAAAAAAAAAATTAAGATTCGTCTTGATCTGGGGTTGGGCCAAGGCACCCCTGACCAAAATTTGGTAATTCTCGGTCCACTCGTCTGGTCTCCAGGCCGCATACAGACAGACAAACACAAACAAACTATTTATTTTTTATAGACTAGATAGAATCTTGCAAATTATGCCAGATTTTCATATTATCTTTCCGAACTAATTTTAAAGACCAGCTCCTACTTCTCTTTATATATATACACAGTATATATATATTTATATCTATCTATATCTATATATATGTATATAACAAACGCAGGAATTACCCCCTAAATAACTCTCCTGGAGGATCCCTTTCTCAAAAAATTTGCTGGAGAAACACTTGTACAAACTTCAGTTTTCGTGCCGGACGATTACCGAGACCTGGTGAACAAAAAAAAAAAACTTTTGCGATCGAATTAAAAAATAGTTCTCCTCAGGTTAGTATTCACTGAGAATATTTTTATAAAATTTAAATATGATGGGTAAATCAGTGGGCTTTGAATACATCCACATCGTATCCACTGAGTTGCGAAATTGTGTACCTCCAGACATGGGCGGACGAAGAAAATTTTCTAAGGGGGCATCTTCAATGTTTGCTATATTAGTCTGGCATTTAATGTGCATGGTTTGTTATGTTACGTATACATTTTCGTGAACCAGGGAGGTTCATTCTTATCAAACACGGAGATTATGAAGGAGCAGATCTACTGTACAAAATATAATAAAAACATCTCTTTCGGATTTCTATCATCCAGCAGTCCAATCCCGAGAAGGAAACATAAGAGATACCCTTTTTGTTTTTAAACAAGATAACGTGCCTAGCGAATGCTTTACATTGTGAAGATTATATTAGTGAAAATTAAAAGGAATATAATTTTACAACTTAATATACACATTACTAAATGTTGAGCTCCCCGTTCCTATGTGGTTAGCGTATGCGCATTTCTCGAACGAGGTTTGATTCATGGTAGGAGCTCATGTGTTTCAAATCCGACGTTAAACTGTACGCTCACGTCTTGTAGAGCTTTGCTCCTGAAAACGACGCTAAACTATAATCTAATTTAATATTACTAAATATTAAAAAATAATGACTTATCAAGGTGATGTCAATTTGGCACTCATCAAATCCATTTTATACTTTCACTTAATCCAGTGCATATTAATATAACAATTACAAGACACACGCGCATATAAATACTGAGAAACAAGCACATACACACGTACACATACACAAATATGAACACTTCAAATTTATTTACATGTGGTGGACTGTACTGCATCAAGCACTGTTATCTTCGTCATCATCTTCTCATGTATCTACATTATTTGATTCATCCACAGGTTTGTTAATTGTACGCATCATTAATTTTTGAATTTTCGGGAGGGTTCAGGGTTCTTTCTTCATTTAAGGAGTCGGTTCTCTATATTGGAAAGAGAATCAGGGCAGGAAAGGGGAATTTATACTTTATGAATGGATAACATTTTAAGAAATATATACAAAACATGCCGCTTCTGACGCAGCACTGAAGCATTTCTTTTAGCGGTGTACTCTGATGATCATACCCCCTTCCCTCTCAAGTTGTAAAGTAAGAAGGGACAGAAACATCCCAGACACTCAGGGTTCAGTTGACAATAATAAAACTATGGGTAAGTAAACATCTTGCGCAGAGTCACGTTTTGCTTATTTTTGAACATTTCTGTGAATTCAACAATACAACAGCGGAAATACTAACTGGTTTTATTACTCCAACCATCGCTTCAACTAAGGGATAATTCCCAACCGTCAGTGAGCCATCTAAATTTTCGTTCTTTTTCTGTTCTCCAGAGGAAAGAATAAGATTTTGCCAAGATGCTAAAGTCAAGATGCTAGATGCTGAATGGGAGTGAATTATGCTAGATCTAGCACCAAGATGCTAGATATGGCTTCACTGGCGGGCTTCGATATCTACAGAAGTTTCTGCCAAAGAATACAAAAAATAGCACAATAGTTTCGATAACATCTGTGTGGTCCTTCGGTAGTCTACACATCCGGTAAGAAGCTCAATCCAAAGAGTAGTTTGGACTGCACCCGTGGCAAGGTCGTAGCCGGCTTGTATAGATAATTGAATTCAAATTTTCAAGTATCCATTTAGTGAATGCCCATATCGTGTATGCATGCATTATTTAATAAATAAATAAATAAAGTACACACACAATTAATTATGTCAGTGATAAACGGTGGTTATTGAAAAAAAAACCTCTCCAAACAATGAAGATTAATCAGACTGGAGAAATGGTTATCCTTCGTTTTCATTATCATTTGGCCATGAAACAAACGCCTGACAGATATACAACCCCTGTATACAACTATGTGATGTTGGAATATATAACTCACAGGGTATGATCCTTTACTTTTTCAAAAATTTTAGTACTTCTAGTGAAATGTAATCTTTAATTTTACGTCCCAGGGTTATGTCGGTTAAGCTAAAGGAGACGGTGATGATGAGAAATGAATGAAATGGTGGAATGAAGAAAGTGGGAGGAAACGGGAGAACCCTGAGAAAACCCACGAGCATGGTATTTGTCCACCACAAAGTCCACACGGCGCGATCTGGGATCGAACCAGGGCCCCAAGCACCGGAGGTGAACGCCCTACCACTGAGCCACCGCGCCCCCACAGTACCCTAGTGTACTCCTATAAATGTAATAAAGAACTAATGGCTATGTTTTTTTATATAAAAATATTCAATTGGAACTGCACAATTTACACAAAAGTTGGAATCGACAAATGAAAACGGCACGTTTCTAGCACTTGTGGGTTCGAGATCTCATTGTTGAAAGGATTGGAGACATATAAACTTTTCTGTGAGGAGAAACATATATGCGTAAATCTAGTATTTTAATATAAAGTAGATAATAATTGGAATAGTTTTATTTTCGAGTGCTATTTTTTAATATTCGCAATATTGAAATTTTTGAACTTACATTTTTCGCCTGTTTGAAAAAAAGAGATATCATTACTAGTAAAATTAATCTAATACAAACATATTTATTTTTTTCAATTTTTCCGGAAAATCGAAAAAAACGTGTTTTTGAAAAAACAGGTTCAAAATTTCCGGAAATTTGACAACACTAGTTCAGACACACCTGTACTTTGCCCAGCATTAAACTCTGATCTTAGCTCCGACGCAGTTCGCTGCCTGTTCTGTTTTACCAGTCTGCCCAGCCTACGACGTTCGACTTCTGTAATGAGGTGGGGGGCCCCCAACTCCTCGACATTTGGACGTCTTTTCCCCTTGGTTTCGCCACTTGTTGAAGACAATCACCACAGCACTCCTAGAACACCTGACAAGTCCTGCAGTTTCCGAAATTCTCGTGCCGAGTGTTTCTGAGCGAGTACTCTCTTCAAAATAATATTAAAAATTATAGAAAAATTTTCGAGACATTCGAGTCGAGTCGAGATTTTTACCAGCTGTCTCGACTCGACTCGAGTCTCGACTCGAAAATTCGAGTCGAGAAATACGCTTGACTCGACTCGTCTCGAATTTTACAAAGTGTGTCTCGACTCGAATCTCGACTCGAATTTGAGTCGAGTCAAGTCGAGATTCGAGACATGTCTCGACTCGTGCGCATCCCTAGTTTCCACAAAAAATAGGTAGAAAAAAACGGGGAATCCTAATCGTGTTTCGTTTTATGTTAACCCGTTTCTTGTCTACATATTTTTGTGAAAACAGGTAGAAAATCCACGAGAAAACCCACGAGCACGATGTTGTCCGTCTCAAGCTTACTTGCCTTGGAAACGAACCAGGCACTCCACCTATCAGGTAGTTCATTAGGCGGGGTCTCAGTTTCGATTCCCGGTGGGAGAGTCTTTGAAATATTAAATGTCCTCGATGCATCTGTGTTCGTGTCCCTCTCGTTCAAGGTTACTGGAAATAAACGTAAACCGAGAATAACCGAATATAATAGAGATAAGTTACGGAGATACTTTCGATCTTTTTTTAAAATTTAAACTTGAATTCTCTGGACTTATTTTATCACGAAATCAGTGTTTCATCGTTAATAAAATATTGCAATCGTAAACGTTTGCAATTTTGTTATATATACGAGTGTTTCTTGACTCTTACCTAAAAGAGCAGTCTTATGACTCGGTTTGTCTGAACTCGGTTTGTCTATTGATGTGGTATGCAAAAATATTACCCTACTGTGGGTCTCGTGGAACTTTTATTGTAAGCCCAAAATCCGTATTTTTCTTCAATGGCGCGTGAAGACGATTGTCAGTTGCACGATTTTTTTTATAGTGGTCTTTGTTAACTTTGGGCTGCACCTGCTTCCCTGGAAAATTTAGCACGTCTTAACGATCTGAAATTCTGGTTGAAACAGATCTATACGCATTCATCGCTGCAAGCGTATTTTTCTGAGGATTTTTACCATTATTTCCCAGAGGAAACTGCGTCTATATATCACGTTGACCGACTTCTACGAACAAGGCGTTCGACTAGCATCCCTTCCCTTGTTTTAAGTGATGGGACGACTAGCAACGATGCTTTCCAGATTTTAAATGCATTTACACACTATTATTCCGATTTTGCGAATGCAAAGCCGATGGATTATGCTTATGGACCGGAATTCTTATCAACGAAACCCCACCAAATCACGGATCAAGAAGGTCACCTGTTAATAAATCCCATCACAGCAAAAGAAATTTTCAAGGTTCTCAAGAAAGCTAAAGGTCGTAGTACCCCTTGAATCGATGGCTTGAATATAGCACTTTATAGACGTTATTGGCCATATACTAGTGCAACACTCGTCACCATCTTTAACATTTTATTATCGGGAATAGCGTTTTCGCATAACACCACTGTCGTTGTGCTTATTCCTCAATCTTCTTCCGCACGTGAGGTTTCAGACTTCGGCTCTATCTCTTTATTGCCGGTCGACCTAAAGCTCTTCACGAAGGTTCTCACCTCTCGGCTACGACCAATTACTCGTCGCTATATCAGTCCTTTTCAGGCGGCACTTCATGAGACCCATAACCTCCAGTATACCCTTCGTTCACTCAGAGATCTTTTTGCGTATTTTCATTGCCGTCATGTGCCGCGGGAGCACTGGGGCTTCCCGTTAGCATTACGACAAGTCATCTCCAATCTTTATGCTACAGGAAATTTTCGCATTCAGATTAATGGCCATTTATCCCCCTTTATTCCGTTAAAACGAGGCTTGCACCAGGGGTGTAGTTTGTCTTTCACGCTTTTATTTTAGTGCTAGACTCTTTACTTCGGCGATTGGCCACATTATCGCTTCCTGGCCCCTCTATGTTTAGCAGCCAAAATATCTTTGCGTATGCTGACGATCTGAATATCCCAGGAGTGGATCCCGCCGCTATGATGAAATGTTTTCCAGTTGTGCAGCGATTTTCGCGTTGTTACGGTCTATATTTTAATATGGGGAAAACACCCGTTTTACAGTTTCATGGTTTTCACTTACCTCCAAGTACGCCCGGTACACCACACTTACCTCATGTCACGTCTTTAACAATCCTAGAAATTCCCTTTACGTCATGTCCCACTCAGCATTATGATGAGATTTGGTCCCCACTGTTATCACAGGTACCTCAACTGTTATATTCCATTCGTTTTAGACGACTACATCTATTACATCGTATTCAATTTATTAACGTTTATGTGGCTGCCAAACTGTGGTACCGGGCAAGAGTTTACCCCCTACCGGAAATTTATGCACGCAAGTTTGAATCTCTGTTTCTTTGCCATATTCGGCGAGGCTTCTTTTTCCGCATTCCCCGTACAGCACTTTACCTTCCGCGTTTCCGTGACGGTTTAAGTTTAGTTCACCTTCGCCTTAAATGCCTAACATTGTTTTTGTGCGACTTCTATAATGCTCTTCTCACTGGAGACTCTGTAACACAGCAATGGATACGTTGTTTCTGGCCGAGTTATGAATTTCCTTTGAACACTCCTTTTATACAATTTGCGGCCTAGTGTCCGCACTATGGTCTGACTTTAATTCAAATGAAAGACGCAAAATGTAAATAAGAAACGTATAACATATAATACAATATATATTTGCAGGGGCTTAGACAAGGCTTTTTGAGGGCATGTTTCCTAAAATATCTATCATCATCTCTAAAATTAGATATAATTTACAGAAAAGTAGTGATTTCGTGGTGCAGCAGATTTGGATTGCCAAGACCTGCATTCTGTGTATCTCTCTGCTGCTCTGAATTGTCATAAGCTCGTCTTCAAATGTAAGACGTAAAATGTAAATAAGAAACGTATAACATAGAATACAATATATATAGAAAATGTTCTTATAATAAGAAATACAGTAGAAAATAATTATAAAACATAATGTTGAAGGACAAGCTTTTTTAAACAATCATACTTGAATGTAAAATATACTTTTAAAACAATTTTCCATTTATGCAGAGCTACAAACAAGTGAGGATTGCCATCTGGTAGCCACTCTTCATCTCTTCGAACCAGAAAACTATGAATTTGACACAAATATTTTTCGTATTCTATTACTTTTTTACTTGTAACCCCTTTCCCTCCCTGGAATGGTTTCAGTGTCTTAGCCCCCACAGTAGATTGTTGAGATGGTAATTTATACGTATAGTAAATTTGTTTGAAATTCCTCCAAGAGTCAATGTTGCACTGTACGTTTTTTTCTGAGTCAAACTTTCTAAATATATATACATACATTACAGTAAGAACTGAATTTTGTATTAACGCCTGACTGTCGTCGTTGTGCAAACATTCATGATGATATGCCGTAGCTAAATGAGTTAAATTAAGGTAGTAAGATTTAATATCAAGTTTGAAACATCACAAGTTAAAGAAACGCATGTAATAACAAATATCATATTTGAAAATAATTTCGAATTAAACTAGCTGTGACTGCATTACTTCAAAATAGAACTTGTGGAATGCACAGTATGAACGTAGCTCAAAGAAAATAATCAATAAGAATAGTCTTGATTCGAAGCTCGGACCATACACATGGGAGTAACTTACATTAACCATTCACCTAACAGACAATGACGCACAGGGTTTGGCACTACTTTATCAGATGGTTCTATCACATGTAACCTAATTAACACAATATTAACAAATTTTACTGCCCTAGAAAGTGTTCTGAACAAGAAGAAGTTCATCATGCGCATTGTAACTAAGTTACAAGAGATTTATATCCTATGAGAACGGCGCACCCACCAAGTCAACTTTTGGAATATCCCATTAAGTTAGCTTTCAACGTAGCTAAAAGAAACGTATGTGAACGACTACAGAGTTCTCCGTAGCAGAATGGATAAAGTCATGGTTCGATAACTACAAGGTTCGCGGTTCGAAACCCGTCTCGAAAGCTGCAGATTTTTAAAATTCTTAATTCCTCAGTTCTCAAGATCTTTCTCTCCATTCGTAATCATCTGATTCTCTAAAAAGTGTTCTCCACCTTAATTCGACAACTGCCTTAATTCGACAACAATTCGAAACCTTCCTTTCTGTTTCACAAAATCACAATCTTCGTCATAATACGAATGCTGTCCGATCATTTTTCCCCAGTTCTAAATCCGTGTTTATAAATAATTCCTCTCTGTCTCTCTGTCTCTCTCTCTCTCTCTCTCTCTCTCTCTCTCTCTGTCTCTTTCAAGGTCGCCCAGGAACTCATATGCCTTCAGATCAAACTTTCGACTCTTGAAACTAAAACGTAAGCTCTCTAGCAATGCGCTATCGTAACTCTATATTTTTGTTGCTAAAAGCAGTGTCATTTTAGATTTTATTGGGGAGGGGAAGTCTCCGCCGCCAAAAATTTTTCACTTTTTTATTAGTGTATTATTACACATTTGATCAAACAATATGTATTTATGAAGCTCAAGGGAGGGGAAATTACACCCTCCTGTCCTGCCCAAATGACGCTCTTGGAACATTTGCTTGCAATTACTAAAAAGAAATTAAATGAATCATTGAATAACACTCATTTCTGTCAGTAGTTATTCTCGAGCTCTGTGGGTGCATTACAGACTTTAGGAAGCACAAACTTTACTGCCGTTATTGGCAATTTCCATAATTTCTTAGGGAGCATCTTACTAGCTTGCAGTCTTTAAAGAAGGAAAAGAATGAAACTAAAGCTATTAATGATGCTATGGGAAGAGTGTGTGACTTCTTTTTAATTAGGTTCTCATTATTCAGAACAAACGAATGAAAAATACTGTTTTAGAGCTATACACTACTAAAAATACTGTTTTGTTTCCTTTTTTTTCGGCTGATTGGAAAGAATATACTACGTCACACACACTGCTTTAGACAAGGAGAGCTGGAGGAGGGGAGGAGTTGGAGTTGGATCGTACTGGAAGCAACTAATCGATTGAGACATGTATTTCTGGATGCATAAGAAAACGGCAAGAATTTGTTATTAATTTGGACTTAGAATTTTTGTAACAATTTCTATGCCGCGAACTGTACCACTCATACGCACGTGTTTTTGATAAAGTCGATTTACCGTAAGCCTTATGTAACATCTTCACCACTTCGGCACACGTAATTCAATTTGCAATGCAAAATTGCACACAGATTCTTTGTTCGATAGTTGCCCCCATCCAGAAACACCGGAGATATGCTCCGCAACATAACGCACCATGCGACAATATGATATAAGGTAAACGTCGGAATATACACATTTATGCCGAAAACGGAAAGGATGGGCAGCACCAAAATGATATCAAGATATTTGATATGCTATAACACTGACTTGGCGGCCGTCTTAAAAGCCGCGATCTTGGATATAGCGTAAGGTACTGAAATGAGAATCGGGGTGCGTGATATATCAATGTAAGGTAAAATGCAAAAGGAAAGCCAATGATGTAACCGCGAAAAACACATGTATAATGGTGTGGACGGGACGAAGTGTGGAAGACTCGGGCAAAACAAATGTGTATTCGAAGGACAGAATAATAGGGCAAGACCCCACGACATTGGTATGCAACAAGTAACTGTAACAGTGACTGTGCATGGAAGTGCATCCTCCTTGACAGATTATGCCTTTCGAGGATATTTGTATTCTGTTTGGAACAGTGGAAATCACTGTTGCACACCGCGTTACGAGCTCTCGTTTGGAGACAACATAAACTACAATATGGAACAGCAATTCGGCAGCTCGCTCCGGAGTGTAGAAGATATAATCTTGGATTGGTGATCAAAATCACGACCTACCTGGGATTGAAGCCCACTTCTAGACAATTGTTTTCTTGTTCAATTTTCTTGCTGTTTCGTGCAAACGAAGGACTTTCGGCCCACTTTTGTGTAAACAACACTATCTGAAGCAAATTGTGTACGAATGAGAAAGCCCAGCCATGTTCTAGCTTACATTTCTTTACGAATATTTCTTTTCCTTTGCGCAGTTTGCTACACTGTTCACGACGGTCCCAAACAGTCACAATATCAGGGAAAGGCAGCGTTCTGCATTGACTAAATGAATTCCATGAGTTGTTGCTGTCTCCCACTAGAAGGCTAGTTTACCACACAATGATATGACTCGAATTGTGTCTACCGGTTTCATTTGTACATATGGAACGAAGTGAACGTGACAGCAGGGGCCGGCCAGTGAAAAGTGATAGTTTGTTTGTGGCATACGCAAGCCAAAACGCGCAATATTCTGTGTAGTGAATGTGTTCGCAGTATCGTTCATCTACAAACACCAATGTAGATCTGCAATGGCAAACCCTCTCAATGTGGTGTTACTGATGCAAAGTGTACTTCCAAAACAAGTGTACGTCCAACCGACAGAACCTATAGTGGATGAACGACAACCAACTGAACACATGCCGGAGATTTTGAACAACCACGATGTAACAAAAGTGAATGTGGATGAGACTCTCGAAACCAGTAGACACAATTCGAGTCGTTTCATTGTGTGGTAAACTAGCCTTCTCGTGGGAGACTGCAACAACTCATGGAACTCATCGAGTCAATGCAGAACGCTGTCTTTCCCTGATATTTTGACTGTTTGGAACCGTCGTGAAACAGTGTAGCAAACAGCACAAAGGAAAAGAAATGTAAGCTAGAACATGGCTGGGCTTTCTCATCCGTACACACTTTGTTGCAGATAGTATTGTTTAAACAAACGTGGGCCGAAATGTTCTTTGTTTGCACGAAACAGCAAGAAAAATTGAACAAGAAACGTACAAAACGTTGTCTAGGAGTGGTCTTCAATCAAAGGTAGGTCGTGATTTTGATCACCAATCCAAGATGATATCTTCTACTCTCCGGAGCGAGCTGCCGAATTGCTGTTCCATTTTGTAGTTTATATTGTCTCCAAACGAGAGCTCGTATCGCGGGTTGCAACTGTGGTTTTCACTGTTCCAAACGGAATCCCAATATCCTCAAAAGGCTTAATCTGTCAAGGAGGATGCACTTCCATGCACAGTCACTGTTACAGTTACTTTTCGCGTACCAATGTCGTGGGGTCTTACCCTATTATTGTCCTTCCAATACACGTTTGTTTTGCTCGAGTCTTCCACACGTCGTCCCGTCCACACCAATACACATATGTTTTTCGCGGTTATATCATTGGTTTTCCTTTTGCATTTTACTTTACGTTGATATATGACACACCCCGCTTCTCATTTCAATACCTTATGCTATATCCAAGATCGCGGCTTTCAAGATGGCCGCCAAGTCAGTGTTATAGCATATCAAATATCTTGATATCATTTTGGTGCTGCCCATCCTTTCCGTTTTCGACATAAATGTGTATATTCCGACGTTTACCTTATATCATATTGTCGCATGGTGCGTTATGTTGCGGAGCATATCTCCGGTGTTTCTGGATGGGGGCAACTAAAATTTGGCATTTTTTCTTCTTTTCTATTGTGTGTCCTCTAGGCAAAGTTTGAGTCGGATCTGATCCTGCCTTGTTCTGTACGTTGCTTGTCAGCTAAAGAAGTGGCAAACAAAATTAACTTTATTAATTTGAATTGAGATAATACTTGTAACTAGAAATTAAACAACCAAAAGGAAAACATCATTAAAAAGACAAGAATGCTTTTATCCAAGATATGAAATAAAGTCATTCATGAACTAAAATGAAAGTAATATTGGACATGATATAAGAATATGAAAAAAAAAAAATAAACATGTCCTTAGAAACGTTCAAAGTAAATTCACAAATACTTATTGAAGATATACTACTCTTTCTTTACGTTTTAACGAACTAATAAGTAAGCAAACAAAAGAAAAGAATGAAGAACGAATGTCTTGCTCTTAAAAAAATATAATAAATAAATAAATGAAAAATAAATGTTTACACAAAATATAACACACTAGTACTTCATGTAGTCACCTCCAGAGTCAATAACTTCTTGAAGTCTGGAGGGAATACTAGATACAAGTCTCGAGCAAAATGACGGTGTGTCACGTAGGTGTTGCCACTGTTCCGTAACATGATATTGAAGAAACGTTTTGTCTCTGTCTTCATGTCTCTCTTCCCATTCTTGCACCATCTAGGCCCACAAATATTCAATTGGGTTCAAGTCTGGCGATAGAGCGGTCCACTCTATACAAATCAACTCCGGATGTTCACTTAGCCGTTCTCGTGTTTGCTGGGAAGTGTAAACAGCACTGTTGTCATGCATAAATATATATTCTTCCTGTTCGTGGAAGTTTCTTTCTAAGGACGGTAACAACGTATTTTCGAAGGTATTAACATAAACACTGCTGTTCATTCTCTCAGGCACTGCAACTAAATCTACAGAACCAGCAGCCGTCATGTATCCCAAAAGTGTGCTGATATTCGTCCTGAACAAGAAGTTCCGATAATATTTTGTTCAGCATACCTGGTTCCGCGTAGTCTATACATTATCACTCTGCCTTGCTGGTTGGACTTGAAAATCTTCTCGTCGGTCCAGATGACTAAGTTCCAATATGACTGATTTGGGTTATGTTCTCCTGTGCCCATTTCATTCGTCTGGTCTTTTGAGTTTCAGTCAGAAGGGTCTTCCTAGCGGGTATTGAACAGTGTAGACCAGCCCCAAATAATCTTCTCATTGTTTCGTGAGAACAATTATATTCTATGGCTTTGTCCGAAAGGATCGACACGTGGCGTAGAGGTCTGCTGATTACTTCTGTAACTAACGTTTGATCTTGAGCTGCAGTTGTCGCTTTAGGCCTTCCCCTTCTTGACCGAGACCTGAACCTTCTTTATATCTCTGAATCCATTTCTTGGCTGTTTTCTTGTCACAGTCTAGATTCTTAGCGATGTGTGCAGAGTTTGTCCCACTGTTGCTTGGTCTATGATTTCTTCTCGCAGAGCAACAGACAGTTCTTCACAGCCTTTAGAACGAGGCATTTTGAGAACCTGTTAGAAATTTGAGTTCTAACTCGTATGAGAAATGTCGGTAAAGTGTATCTTTCTGTTTCTACTGCGCATGGACCAGTAAATTTTTATGAAAGATCATAATCCTGTTAATTGTTGTAATATTTATGGACTAATACGTAATAGAACCTATACCAACAACAAAAATCATTCGTCAAAGTAAAGAATACAGTAAACATGAAACAATTTCAATAGACATATTACATCAGGCCAAAATAACCTTAAACTTCAAGTAATACAAAATAAATTTCATACTGTAACAAAAGATTTAACATGAAACACGCTTACTACAATCACAACTTCTCACAATAGCCCAGTTGATGCCCTCCCCGCTGATCTAGTAGCTTGCACTTGACGCTTTGGTGTTCGGGATCCCGGGTTCAATTCCGAGTGGGAAAGCCTTTGAAATTTTCATTGTCCTCGATGTTTCTGTATTCATGTCCCTGTCGTTCAAGGTTACTGATAAAGCAAATTAAACAAGTAAAAAGCGAGTAAAATTAAGTAGTAAATAGTAATAAGTAGATAAAAAAAGTGGATTAAGGCACTCGGCTGTAGATTACGAGAAACTATTCAAGGGTAGTTCGAATCGCAGCAGAGTACAATTTTTGTTTTACCTATTCTTGACGTTCCCGTTTGTGTTCCTGTCGGATTCGATTAAATATAATTTCGTAATATTTCGAATTCTTAACCTCTTATTATTACACTTTTCAGGCTTAGTTGAGAAGAAAGAGAAAAAATGAAAGATTTACAATAAACTACTTAACTAAACTACCTGTCATTGTAATTTGTGGGTATTTTATTTCTGAAAAAGTATAATGAACCAAAAATATATATTTAGTAAGTCACATTTCTCTATTATTCGATTCTAACTTGAAAGTTATAGTTCAGGCAGTGACGTATCGAAGAGTCTTGAGGTTGAGGTGTTTGTAATCCCTCACATTGAAACATTTATATTCTATTGAAATAAAAATTATTGCGGTTTTTAATCTTGGACCAACAAGCACCGTGTGTGGAGGAAGGTTAATTTATACCACGATTTGTCATTTCCAAATGTGTAGAAGATGTGGCTGGATATTGTGTATAACCATTCAAGAAATTTAACGAACCTAAGGGACTTCGTAAACCCTTCACGCCTCCTCAGGAGGAGGAAGCGCGCTCCCCGGTTGAGAATACTGCTTGCGAGCAAAACATTCTGGGCCTTATGCAGAGTCGTTTGGAAACGCGATTAGTGCCATACTAAAGAGTTCGACTAACATAAGTCTCCTGCAGTAGACAGTGGTTTAGTATGACGCTAATCATACGTCGTAACGACTCTGCATAAGGTAGCCTAACAAGGAGGAGGCAGACTTTGGTAAGTGAACTTCGGGGCCATTTTTTGCGAGGTGGTAGTGCACATATAAGGAGTTAATTTTACAAACTAGGAGAGCGCAATGGCCAAAAATAACCGAGAAAAACCGTCTTAAAGTTTTCTACTCGATGCATATATTATAACACGTGCAAACTTATGAAGTGACTGCGTGGCAGAGGGAGAAGAATCTCAGACTCAAGTGCAATGGGTCCCGGGGTTCGATTCCCATTCGAGTCGAACTTTTATTTTTGTTTTTGCTTCAACCAAGAAAGTAGCCATTTGCAACTATAAGAAAAATATTAATTCACTATATGTTTATAATTTATTAAAACAATAGAAATTTTCAATCACTTGTAAAATCTTTAAATGTTCCATGTTAACTAGGAACAAAATTTAACCTCTTCCGTAAATATTGTTACCGCAGTCGTTGTGTAAAAATTTTCTTGAAGGTTCGTGTCTACATCTGTGGACAGTGTACGAATTACAAGGGGAATGAGGGGAAATCTCCTTTGGTTATAGCAACATCCAGTATTAGCAGAGGGCATTTCCCCCTCAACTCCTTTGTAATTCGCACACTGTCAACAGATGTAGATACGAAGCGTCAAGAACGTTTATTACACAACGACTGTCGTAACCATAATATAACTCGTGATATCAGTATATTTACGGAATATATTAAATTTTCTTGCTAGTTAACATGGGACATTGAAAGATTTTACAAGTGATTGAAAATTTCTATTGTTTTAATACATTATAAACATATGGTGAATTAATATTTTACTTACAGTTACAAATGGCTACTTTATTGCTTGAAGCAAAAAACGAAAATAAAAGTTTGAATCGAATGGGAATCGAGCCCGGGACCCTTTGCATTTTAGTCTTAGGTTCTTCTCACTCTGCCACGGAGTCAGTTGATAAGTTTGCGCGTCTTACGATATATATGGCGAGTAGAAAACTTTAAGACGGTTTTTCTCGGTTATTTTTGGCCATTGCGCTCTCCCAGTGTGTAATATTAACTCTTTAAATGTGTACTACCACCTCGCAAAAAAATGGCCCGAAGTTCACTGGCCAAATTCTGCCTTCTCCTTGTAAGTCTGTTAACATTTCCTTCCTCGCCTTCCTCTGTGTACTGTGCATGCACCACTCAATTTCCATGGAAGATCATAAATAACCCTGATACTTTCTGTAGTATTTATGAAAGAACGTGTAATAGAATCTATATCAACAGCATATCATTCGTCAAAGTAACGAATTAATTTGTTCATAAAACAAATTAATAGGTATATCACATCAAAGTAAATTATGCTAAATTTTAGAAAATAGAAAAATGAAATGAAATCTTTGAGTTTTACGTCCCACGGTTATGCCGGTTAGGCTAAAGGAGACGGTGATTATGAGAGATGAGTGAAATGGTGGAATGAAGAAAGTGGGAGGAAACGGGAGATCCCCGAGAAAACCCACGAGCACGGTGTTTGTCCACCACAAAGTTCACTTGGCGGGGGCTGGGATCGAACCCGGGACCCCAAGCACCAGAGGTGAACGCTCTACCACTGAGCCACCGCGCCCCCTTTAGAAAATAGAAAATACATGTCATTCTGTAAGAAGAAGTGCTACTCGAAGCCTTTGCTACAATCACTAGTTGTTACCATAGCCGAGTGGTCTAAGGTGTTCGGCTTGTAAAACATCATTCCTACTTAGTTCGAGTTCCCGCACAGTCCAACGTTTTTTCTCTCTCTCTCTTTCCACGTGTTCTTGACGTTTCTGTCTGTATTCCTGTCGGATTCGATTTAATAGAATTTCGAATAAAGACCAATATATATGATAATAGATAATTTATTTGCGAGTCTGCACTCGTCAATATACATTTTCGAGAGTTTGATTTTGGAAATGAAGTGTATATAATATTGAGAAGTGAAAATGTTGCCCGTCCATTGCAACACAACCGGAGTCTTTTAATCCAGTCCTCCTGAACCCGTAACAACACAGCGGGGGTGATGCGATCACAGGCGTCCTGAATACGTCCCTGTAGGTGTGCAACATCCCGAATCTCTGATACACCAGTTTTTTTTAACTGTCCCAATTAAAAAATCCAAGGGAGTGAGGCTGGCCACTCCACAGTGTATAGACCTAGTTCGTACCTAATTTAAATTTTGATATGCAAATTAGGTATCAGAATTTTTGCATATCAAAATGGAAATCATATGTTAATTTTTAATCAATTAGTTATAATACGGTGCAATTTAAATATTTCTGTCATGTGAATTTTAATTTTTAAAGCCAACATTATTAGTATTATCAGTGTAAAATAGATATATTTCATTGGGATACTGCTGGAAGGATTCTCGAAAACCCAACGATTTTTTTTCTTTCTGGAAAAGTTTGAAATCATCCACCAACAGTTCACTGAACTATTAGCCTCCGGCGGAGTACTCCAGCACAGTAGAGAAGGAAGTACAACTGTTGCCAGCTTATCATAGTACTCTGGCCCATAGATTGTATTATTCTACAACTGTTTATGCGTAGAACTATCCATTGATTTCAACTCCTAGTTGCTTAGCTATGAGTTAGCTACACTCGTATACAGCGCCTTGCAGACGCTAACATTTCTTTTGTACTCTAGTAGCATGCTAGTGTTAGTTTTTGGAAACAATAATGTGCGATATTCTGTCTTGATGACGTTATTTCTCACCTTCTTCATCTTACCCCTCAGGACGGACCTAGCGCCAGCTACTGGCGTAGGAATATGAAATTTGAAAATGTGAGTTGGCTATGTGAATATTTGAATGTATTTGAATTTAAAAGGTTCTTGGATGCGACGAAATATAAATTATATTAGCTTATTACGGTATGTCACCTGACCGAAAATCCAATGTACGTTATTGGTACCATTTATAAGTACTATTTACAGGCAGTTCTGGAGTCGCTTGAGCGGTGTTCGTCTGCAAAATGGACGGCATTCCACTTCAAGTAATGCAGCTGTTGGTTGAAAAAGGTCTATTACCCCTCCACAAAATAATGTCAATTAGTTCTTATATTACAATTATTGAGAAAAATATATTTTGTTATCACTACAAGGTTTAAATGTTCATAATTCTAATTAATTAAGCAGGGGTGAGTGTAAATAGGTTGAAAACTGTATTGAGATTACACCCCTTACACTATGTGGTTTGTTTACAGGTGGCACCACCTGTCAAGCATGTTCTTGGTGGAGTGGGAAAATGTATAAATTTTAAGTATGTTTTCTTTTTTTAATGTGTTGTTGATATAAAGGGTTCATTACATATGGAGTGTTATATATCAATTTGTACATAAAACAACGAGGTATCATGTGAGCTACTCAGAACTCACATATGTAGTGAAATAAGTGTGTTATTGATGTCAAAAGAACTGACCTCATTTTGAAAACTAAAGAAAGGCATCAGGACGAAAGCCGTTGGCCCATAAGGCAGTCAGCAGACCGAAAGGGAGTCTATTTTTGTTGTAGTTCCTAGCGGTCCTATAACTACGATTGACGCGGAGGTCAGTGATCACTTCGCTCTAAGTTGTTGGTTAGATTGCATCGCTGTGGTGCCAGCGTGTTAGTACTATATGTTAGTGTGTGAGACATTAATTAACTGCAAGTCACAAAGTAATTTTACAATGTAGTAAGACTTGAACATCTCGTACGAAAGGGAATATCTCCTATATATTACCCCTACGGGAGTGAGATAGTCGAAAATATTACCATAACTAGTAATTATTAAACTAGTTGTTTAACTTTCGTGAGATAGTTGGGGGTGTAAGCTCGACACCATACATAGCTATCGGTTTGGATAAATGAACTATGTGCAGGTTTACCATGTAAGAAACGTATGCGACAGAATCACTCCATGAACAATGTGTGAACTTCTATAATGCAGTAACACCATATGATTTTATTTTCATGCTCAATCGTTCAGATTAAGTTTGTGGGACTTTTGAACCACGCCAATTGCGCAGTATTCTCATGGGATAAGTCAACGTCACACCTACTGTGAATCTCTACACAAAGACACCCTGTAGTTTGAAAATGGTATCTCAGAGTGTGAACATCATCCAGCTGGATTTGTTGCAGTAGATCGTCCAAGAAACCTTCCTAGAACAGAAGAAGGAAGTAATGCACAAAACGGAAGAGTGCATGCGGTAAGCCGACCCCAGAAGAAGAGGGGTGAGTAAAAAGAGTGTACTAAATGTATAATATTTCTTCTATTTTCAGACAAATATCGGTCAGCAGTTTCAGGACCAAGTCCTGTTGATGGTACTCCCAGAAATGTGTATTCTGTTGGTGGTTGTTGACTCTGTTCACAATTTAAAGTGAGCACGCTACTAACTTTGTAGCTCATGAGTCTATCCGAAGACAATATGTCAAGGTAGGCCACATAAACTATCAGACCTATGTAAATCTCAAAAATGGGAACTTCTTTCAATTCATAATATTAGCATAGATTTACATAGAGGTGTTTTGAAATTTTATCATATTTAACTTTCAAATTCAAGAGTCTCAAAGTTTTTTTTTTCTCAGTCTCTACCGCAATTATCTAAATTTCATAGTTCATGGGACCCACGATGACAGATAGTCTTGTAAGGTGTGAAGTAAGACAACTGTCGAAGGAAGAGAGAGAGAGAGAGAGACTTTGCGATCTACAAAAAGAACAGTGGTGGTTCGCATCTCGGTCGAGTTGCTTCTTGGCTATAGCTACAGCTGGCTTGTGTACCGGCACCCTCTCTCTTCACCCCACCACCGCACTTATTCCCCTTGGGGCATATACAACAGGGCCTCGGCTGCCGATCCAACGTCCAGGAAAATGCAGATCCAAGCATTCCCGCACAGATAGCGCATAGTGCGATGAGGCACCATCTTGTTGAAAATATCGCGGGAAGGCGGCATCAGGGCTGTTATACTTGATAAACTAGAATGTTATACTTGATCAATGCAGGGGTGTATGCCTACTTTTGGGGTACCTATATACAAAAATGATAGAAAATAACCTACATTAGTGTTGAATCCATAGATTCCAAGGTCGCTGAAATGAACAAAATGAACAGCGACTCTTCCGATGCCTTTTAAAATCCCTATTCAGCACCCATTGCCCTTTGTGTTTAAGATGAAACGTATTCCCCCCTTCCTTCTGCTAGTGCATTCTGAAAAGGAAATAATGCCTCGTTTTGTGCCATAGAAAACATTAATTTAGCCGAGATTGCGCATTACATAGAAATACTGAAAATAGATTGGAATGAGGCCGCGGCGGCTCAGTGGTACAGTGTTCACCTCTGGTGCATGGGATCATTGGTTCGATCCCAGCTCGCGCTAAATGAGCTTTGTGGTGAACAAGCACCGTGGGTTTTCTCTGGGTTATCCCGTTTCCTCCTCCGCTTTCTTCATTCCACCATTTCATTCATTTCTCATCATCGCCGTCCCATCGCCTAGCCAGCATAATCGTGGGACGTAAAATTTAAAAATTTCATTTCATTTCACTAGACTGGAATGATGATTTCTTGTGACTACCAGCAAATCTCAGAAAATTGCAATGATTCGGGAGGAGACACGTCAAGAGCAAGTTTCCTCTCCTAAGAACAAAAGCCATACAGAAGAAGAAGACCTGGAAAGGGTAAAAAATTATCTGCTGTTTGAAATTTCTTTCATCTGAGCTGCGTTTACGCATGGTTGTATGCCAAAAGTTAAGCAAGGCCTATTTTTTTTCTTTGTAAAGAAATTTACGGATGTACGTTACGAAAACCTTCATCTACCATCGTTTTGACAGCTGATAACAAGAGTAGCGTAAGGAATTTTATGAATACGTCCCTAAACACACGGTAGTATATGTTTAGCTTAAGACTGTTAAAGCTCCCTCTCTCCTCCTAAGATGAAAGGACTACAGCAGGAAGTGTGCGGGTTGTCTATTGTTTCTTTGTGTGGAAATGATATCCGTAATGTTGGTAGCCATAGTAAAGTTCACTGTTCCAACTATATATTCAATAATCCTTTAAGCGGAGACTACCTTATGATTTGGAATACTATGTAGTGACTTACAAAAGTCCCCATTAGACCTAATCGCCCCCCAAAAAATGTTTTAATTCTTTGTTTTTCCATTTGTTTAGTACGTTCCTTTCGAATAATATTTCTATGATCCATTAGTGTAAGTTATTAAAATCTCATTTAAGTCCGACATTCAATTTTTTTAAAGATTCTTCGATAATTATCTAGAACTTTGTTCCCAAATAAACCTTCAAAAACTATAGATATGGTATAAATATGACTATTTGTTATAATTAATTAATGAAATTCTCTATAATAACATATATTGCAATATGTTATTATTCTGAACAGCATTTGATGCTAAACAACACTTCTCTCGTTCTTCGATTTTTTTATTTTACAGGGAGAAGCTTTATAGGTATATACTGATTCAAAATGATTTTGTTGCTAACACACACACACACACACAAACACACAAAAATCTTTATTTGTGAATCGGTAATTTTGTAAATAAATCTTTTCATAACTACTTTCATGTAAAATGATGGAATCAAAAGTCACTCCTTTAAAATAAGTTCAATTCCACGGATAATAAACAACCCATTTAAATATTTCATGAAACAAATTACTCTATCGAAGAGAGTATATAAAAAATATTAGACTTTATGTATAAACTAATTATTTTCTGAGCAAAACTATATATTTTCATTAAAATTCAACACGTGTTACAGTTTCGCCAACTAACTCTTTGGCTTCATCAGACACTATGTGATACAGATTAACTGTACAATCGTATATACATACAACAGCTAAGATAAGAGAGGAGAAAAAAGAGAAGAAAGAAAGATATCTTAGCTGTTGTATATACAATCGTATATATATATACAACAGCTAAGATAAGAGAAGAAAGAAAGATATCTTAGCTGTTGTATGTATATACGATTGTACAGTTATCCTGTATCACATAGTGTCTGGTGAAGCCAAAGAGTTAGTTGACGAAACTGTAACACATGTTGAATTTTAATGAAAATATATAGTTTTGCTCAGCAAATAATTAGTTTATATTTAATTATAACAAAGCAAAGCTTCTATTTATGGGAAATATCATAGAATTTATGGTTATTTTTTTACTTTTAATCACAAGTTGAACCTTACAATATATTCAAAATTACAACTAAATTTCGTAAATGTAAAAAGAAAAGCAATGTCTATTATTTGGACTCCAATAGAATTTAAAAAGCTAAAGAAATATATATGGTTCGATCCCTGCTCCAAACAACTGAGCTACTTAGCTGTGTGATGGGCAAATAAAGTGTGTGTGTGTGTGGTTTTCTACGTAGTTCTCTCGTTTCCTTCCACTTGGGGTCATTTCATCGTTACCATCCATTTTAGCAAATGAAATGAAATTTCTCAGTTTAACGTCCCATGATTATGTCATTTAGGCTAAGGAAGACGGTGATTAAAGCAAATGACTGATGATAGATGAAGTGGTGAAATGACAAAATGGGAGTACCAGTGGTACACGATGTTGTCCACCACAAACTTACTTCACTGGGGATCGAACTAGAGACCCCACGCACCAGAGGTAAGCGCTCCACCAATGAGCCCCCGTGCCCCCGGTCTCCCTTAAGCTCAGTGAGTAATCGTCGGACGGATATATATAGGCCTAGAGAGAGAGATTAATCCTAACCTAGTGTACCGCGATATCGTGAACTACCAGTCTTAAAAAAAGGAATGAATGTAAATTAAACTAATTAAACACTGTATTAACAACTATTAAAAAGAGAAAGAAAGAACGTGTTTAGTCTACCTTTGAATTCGACATTGTAAGATTAGATTCTTTTTCGGCCTTGAAACAGAGATCGAAAGATTCCAGAAATCTAATTTGTTGCGCTAAATCTTCTGTAAGTTCCTGTGCCAAGTGTTCTGCTATCTTCATTCATTAATGCAAGAAATTCAAACTATAGTAGAACTTCCTTGTTGTAATTTGTTATAATCTCATGCCTTGGCTACACACTATTTCTCGAAATATACGTTGAACAAAAAAAAAATGCCACCATTAGTTTCCAAATATGTGTTTGTAAGACACGCTTAACGCTAACTGCTGAATATTAAGCATTGTTGTGCGTGTTACAAGTCGTGTTTGGCAGTTGTCATAGTAATGACCTATATAAGTACACTGACTGCATGCAAAACACGAGTTGATAGTACGGTATTGATTTAAAACAAGAGTTTGTTAGAAATAAAACGGGAATTCCCCAAATTCAGACTCCCTCACCCTCTAAGCGCTACGTCACATTTCGTGGGTCTTCATTACGATTAATATATTGTAGACATACACCCTCCATTCCAAAAGAAACCGAACGTTTTAGAAAAACAAAAAAGCAATGTACATTTTGGAACAAATCATTTTTATTAATCAATGTATTCCCCTTCTGCATCGATACACATATTTGCACGCTCCAACAAGTTGTCAAACGACTTCTCCATGTCCTTTATTGGAATGGTCTTTAGGACGACGGTTGTCGCCTTCTCAATGGCATCAATCGATGCGTGCCACTTTCCTTTCATCGCCAAATGCAGTTTCGGGAACAGATAGAAATCGCACGGAGCGAGATCTGGTGAATAGGGCGGATGATGCAATCGAATAATGTGATTTTTGACCAAAAATTCAGTTACAAGTCGCGAACGATGTGATGGTGCATTATCGTCCAAAAGAGTCCAACTGCCGATTTCGCGATATTCGGGCCGAATACGACGAATTCTTGCCAGCAAACGCTTCATGACGCCCAAGTTATGTTATGTTTGTTATGTTTGATGAATTCACGCACTTTTTCGATGTTTTCTTCCGATAATCCGGTTCTGGGACGGCCTGATCTTTCGTCATCATCCAGCGTCTCTCTACCCGATTTGAATCGCCTGAACCACTCGTAAACTTGCGTACGGGATAGACACTCATCACCATATGCATTTTGTAGCATTTGGTGCGTTTCACTAAAAGTTTTACCCAGTTTAACACAAAACTCGATTGCAGCTCGTTGTTTGAAACTCATTTTCCGACCGATGTACACAACACACTGACAGTTGAAACGCAATAACTTTGTTGCCGTGCATCCAAATGTCATGACATTTATACCAGTTGTCAATGAGGGACTACGCCATCTACCGGTAAAATATTACAACAGATGGCACTAGTGGTACTATTTGTTTTCAAAAGTTCGGTTTCTTTTGGAATGGAGGGTGTATGTTTGGGACATCCCACAGGTCCCATACTCAGGCTCGTATTTAGGTAAGTGCTATTCTTTGCTCGAGCACAGGGCGGCAGGATTTCGAGGGCGGCAGGATTTCGAGGGCGGCAAAATTTTCGGATTTTTTTTAAAGATTCACAATAAAGTAATATTTAAAACTAGCAACCCACAGAGTCCCACGCAAGCGCGAGCTAATATGTTAATGTGTTTAATTTGCTCTAATTACAGTAGTTATTAATTAACTAGCTTTTCTGATTATTTTTAAAAAGTCATCCTCTCTCACTCATCCCAAGGAATGAGGATGAACCTGAACATCATGAAAACATACCGTTAAACTCAGTGACCTCGAAAACTATGAATTCAACACTAATATCTGTCGTTTCCGATTACTTTTAAATTCTCGCTTCCTCCCTAGGGAGTGGAGTATACCTTGAAGTTGAATTGGATTAAAACTCACTATTCTTCTCAGCGACTCAAAAAACTATGGAATCAACTCTAATATTAGTCATTTTCGATCATTTTTCAAATGCCCCATGTTATTCTTATGGAGACTTTGCACCCCCATATCTCAGCTTAAGTGTCACCTAGTAACCTGGAACCCGATTGTTTGGACCATTTCTCTTAGAGCTTTAAAACCTTTAAATTTCATGTTTCTATCTATTATGATTCTCGAGTTGAAAAGCGCTACCGACAGACAGGCAGCTTATTATATTATTAATCTCGGTGTTCACCATTTCATTCATTTCTCATCACCACCGTCTCCTTTAGCCTAGCCAACATGACCATTTGACGTAAAGCTCAAAGATTTCATTCTTTTCTGACGGTGAATAATGTAAACAATTATTTTTCTTATCAGTTATTACCGATAACCTTTGATGTCTCACAATGACGTCCATCCATGGCTAATCTCTCTCTCTTTCTCTTTCTGTGGACTCCGGTGTCGCTTCTCTTTCACTTCCTGTGGAACAATATCGGTCACAATAATCCCTCCATTGTTCGCTCGGCAGAAAATGCATTCAGGAGAAAAAGTTTATTTGCAAATACTTTGGAACGAATATGTTTTAGAGCTCCTTCGTGGCTAAGCGCTTAGCATATGCACCTTTGGCGTGGGAGACACGGGTTCGATTCCTGGTGGGAGCTCATGTGGTTCGGATTCCACGTTAATTAGTGGGTAGAGTCTCATATAGCTTCGCTGCTGAAAGGGACGTTAAACTCAAAATCAACTCAACGAGTTTTTCTTATTGGTTCGAGCAGCTTAAAAACATATGAAAGAATCCACACTCATTATGTAAACTAACATAATTTTTATATATATAAAGTTTTATAAAATGTTTTTTACTAAACTCACTATAATCTTTAATTATGTCAAAGTTCAAAATAAGGAATGTCAAAAACAGTGCCTAGTTTTTTTTTAATTCCATATTTTACTATTACAATGATGAGAGTAAATATTTTTAAAAAATCAATCATAATTCAAGTGAAATTATGAAATATAAAAATTACAAAACAGTTGATTAAGAATTAATAGAAAACCTACATGTCAGTATTAAGAGAATGTGTCTCCTATGGGTGAATGGTTAATCTCGTTATCTTGTAATCAAGAGGTCCTGGGTTCGATTCCAGGTAGAGACACAATTGTCTCGAATCCCAAGTTAAGCTGTAGGTTCCGTCCTTAGTAGGTCGTCATCATCCTATGGAAAGCAATGGCAAACTACCATTCACCTTACCCAGGGACCTTCGGGTCAAACATCTACATTCGGGCAGAACATCATATCATAATCATCGTTGAGAGAATTAGGTTATTTAAAGTTACGTTTTAAGTTTTGTAACTTGTAATACCTAAACTGCTTCTCAATAAGGGCTAGTATGTTGGCAAAATCACGACTTGTTTCCTTGTTTGATACATAAGTTTGTGTGTATGGGGGGGGCGGAAAATTATTTAGAGCACAGGGACGCACAATACCTAAATACGGGCCTGCCCATACGTGTCCTGGAACATTCATGCTCGTTAAATTTTTAAGATAATGAAAATTCCGATGGAATTTCCTTCGGATTTCAATGGGATGTGTTACGGAACATTCTTTGCATATCCAAATGTCGTCCCATGAATACCAGGCAATAAACCCAGAAATGTCCAATAATAACTCCGTAGGATGTCCCGGTTTACAAGACATAAGCGACATGTGGATTTCCGTAGGGTATCTTCGATATATCCATTGCCAAAAAATTAGGTATTTTACAGACATTCCGATATTCTAGGACGCTAGCGGGTCAAGAAGGGTCGTTTGGAGAGGGGGGGACGTATCACTAGGACGAAGAACGTACGCTGCAGATGTGGAAAACAAATCTTACCACTGAAGCAGAATAAAGTACATATGTATGTATATAGGGCTCGAAAAGTCCTGGCGCTAGGTCGCCATGGCGACCGGAAATATGAGTATGGTGCCTAGATAATTTAAATGCGAAATATGTATATCTCTGTAATACATTTTATTTATGTTCTTTTGGCACCTAGGTCAGAAGAAAATTATTCAAGCATAGTATATATTCATATATTCATACACAACCATTGTCAATTCACTGCTGGATGAAGATCTTACAACTCATATTTTACAACCGTCCATCTCACAAGGTACACTTATGTCCAAAATGATTGTCGTATAACTGTCTTCTTGTAAGAATATAATTTGATAATGATTTTGTAGGTTACTTTTAATACTGGTACTATGTGTATAATCGGGAAACGTATATTTGTGATAAATTTGATAGGAAAAGAATTATAAATACGAAAATTAGAATGAGTAAAACAAAATGTTGCTAAATAGACAAGAAAATTTTATTGTTCTTATTTACTACTCTTTTGACATGAAATTTGCCACATACATGTCTTTGTCGATTATACACATACTAACATTATAAGAAATACCAGGCGAGTTCGTTATCAAATTATATTCCTCGTACAACATATTTATAGATATGTGACAATAATTTTGGACTTGAGAGTACATTCGCAAAGTGTCCCCTCGGGATTCGTGTAAAATTGATTCAAGTGCAAAGTTCTAGGCAGCCCAATATGTATTGTACTAATTTTGGCGGCTCATATGGTAATTTGCATGTTTATGGGCCTTCCTATATCCGGAATTCAATCATACAGTACTATAACGCTCGGACTTAAAATTAATTTTAGATTCTTTAGTTGTAACAGGATATGAGTGTGGGCATATGCAAAACAAATTAGCTCTATATCAGGTACTGCTTCTCTAATACATGTTACCCATCCCGGCCGCCATCTTAGATCCGCCATATTTGATTCAACTTTCAGTTTTTCAGTTGGGAATAGGTGCAAGTGATAATCAAATTCACGTACAATTTTCTCGGAAATGCACTGGTGTTGTGAATTTTACCTTAGCTTGTACCATTTGCAAGGTATTGCATGTTAAATCTTTCCAGGTACCAAATATCACAATAGTAAATCCCCACGTTAAGCGGGTTTGCATATCCAGGCTCCTAACTATGAAAACATTTACGATCACTACAACCCCAATCATTTCACAGATTCAACCTGTAGCATATAGGTTATTAGGACGTAAAATTGAATGTAGTTTATACGAAAAAGAGCTTTATGCATTGCAAGACCTGTAACGCCCAAATATTCACCACAAACTTATAGTCGTATCGACATAAACAAAAAAAGTGTGGAGCAGAAAACTACTTTACACAGAAGTCTAAAAAAGCTCAGTGAAGACGTACGAACTGGTCCAGCGGTTTAGGTCAATAGTCTATCAATTATAGGTTTATGTGTTCAAACCCTGTAGGAAGTATCCGTTTTTTTTTCTTTTTTTTCTTAAAAGTGTGTTCGTTATTTTCATCAGAGGACTGAAAACATTTCTTTGAATAAATCTTTGGCTACTACGTTACTCTCAAATTTGATTAGAAGGGAACATTATATGAACTGCAAATCTAAAATCCAAAACTGAAAACAAAATATTAAGTATGTTCAATATTTCATTATTATCCTTTGATTTGTAATGAAAAACTAATTATAAGCATTGATGAATTCAGATTCTCCCCGGGTAATGGTCAATATATGAATGAGAGGAAATTGATAGAACATTATTAGTCCACTTTAAGCATGATCGAAGATATGGCCACAAATTTATGTCGGCAGGGTCTCAAATTCTACCACAGGTCATACCCTGAAATCATCACTGTTTCAAAGGTTTCCTTAACAAATACCTAGGTAGAATACTACATTTATTTCTCGTTTTACGTTTTGAAATCACAAAATCATAATTTTAAAGATAATTATAATACGATAAGCATAAAGGTTTACAGAACTAATGAAGTAAATAGTATTGTGTAAGTTATCGGGTTCTAATCGGATTAAAACTAAAATATTCGTTTGCATCGCACTTTAAAGTAAATCCTCTCTATATATAATTCTTACTGGAAAGCATGTTTAACTCCAATTACTTAATCAATATTTTTATTAATATATTTTTATTGTAATATTTTTACTATTCAATGTCGTATACACTTCATTTCCCAAAGCAAAACCTCGCAAATGTATAGTGGGCTAGTGAATATTATCAAATAAATTATCATTTAGTTTACGTAAATACTGCATCGCCTGATTTGAAACTTCGTACTTTAACTAATAATAATAATAATAATAATAATAATAATAATAAAATCATAGCCATAATTTATAAGAATTTCAGGCTTAGTCAATAAATGAATTCAACGTGGTCTCTATTCGAAATTCTATTTATTCGAATCCGATAGAAATACAAAGAGAAACTTCGAGAACAGGTAAAAGAAAAATGTTACTTCGGTGGGACTGAAACTAACCTTTAAGAGTTCCTTTCAAGTTACAAATGCCTTAGACACTTTGTTTCTTGGCTTTAAGTTAACTGATTCACTGAACGTATCTGAGTAAGTTGTCTTGATTTTCTACTCGGTTATACACGTTTTACAATCATTTCCTTTAAGCTTGAACGACAGGAACACGAATGGAAAAACATTTAGATCAATTAAAATTCCCCCATCGGGAATCGAACCGGGGACCCCGTACACCAAAGACACACGTGCTAGCCACTAGATTAGTGGTAAGAAAGAGTGAGATCTGTTTTGATGTGTCTAAAATTTATGCCTATTTCGCCCTGATGTAATACAGATGGTGATCAGAAAAATGGAAACACCTGTAGTTGGCAACACGTCAGATGTATGGTTTGGCAGTGGTGTCGTGGCGCCCGCAGCGCCGGACCGCTGGTGGTGGTGTGTTAGGTCGGTCTCCATACTAATTCAGGCGTAGTGGAACAGCAGTGTCCAGTGGCTGTAGCAGACGGAGGTAGTGTGAAATGGGAGACATCTCAGATTTTCAAAGAGGGCAAATTGTTGGTGCGCGGTTATGTGGAGTGAGTGTGACGGCAGTGGTTACTGTGTTAGGTGTGTCGCGTGGGACAGTGTCGAAGGTGATAACGGCCTACACAACACACGGGAAAACCACATCGGGGAAGCGGAACAGTGGGCGAAAGAAAATCGTGAGTGACAGGTCACGCCGAGTATTAAAGTGCATTGTCACGCAGAACCGTCGTGCCACTGCGGAGCAAGTGACGGAAGAACTCAATCAGCACCTCCCCAACCCTGTTTCGACAATCACAGTTCGCCGCGAATTACATGACATGAACTTACGGGGTCGTGTTGCACGGGCCAAACCGCTCATCAGGGATCATAACGCTTTCGCACGCCGCAAATGGTGCCCCGATCATGCAACTTGGACCGTTGAGGACTGGAAACGTGTGATATGGTCGGATGAGTCATCCTTCACCCTAGTCCCAACCACGGGCCGTGTTTATGTGTGGAGAACGCCCAAAAAAGCTTATGATCTGCAGTGTCTCCGCCCAACTGTGAAACATGGCGGCGGCTCGGTGATGCTGTGGGCCGCAATACCATGGTTTTCATTGGGTCCTGTGGTCACACTTAGCGGACAAATCACTGCCAATGATTATGTCGCAATTTTAGGAGACCACTTGCATCCTATGGTTCGGATGTTGTTCCTGGACAATGACTCCATCTTCCAGAATGATAATTCACCCATTCACACAGCTTGCGTTGTTGCAGCGTGGTTGAGGAACATCGGGATGAAGTTCAACACCTCCCCTGGCCCGCCCAATCCCCAGATCTCAACATAATTGAACATCTCTGGTACGTCTTGGAAACACGACTCCGGCGACGATTTCCACCTCCATCCTCTCTCACAGAACTGGCCGATGCCCTGCACGAATAATGGTGTAAAATTCCACTTGCTACCATTCACAACCTCTATGCCTCCATCCCACGTCGCATCAAGGCTGTTCTGAAGGCGAAAGGTGGCCCGACACCATATTAATCTGGTAAGTTGCAATTTCGTTCAGGTGTTTCCATTTTTCTGATCAGTGTTGCTTCTTGTCCTTGTCGACTGAAATGTTTTTCATTGGTGTGACACTTAGTATAAAATGTTTCAGCATGTAAAAAACTATATTTTCTGAAACCACAGGAATGATTGCTTTACGCCAAATATATACAACTCTTTGTCCAACTAGTTTACAAATGTCAGTCACTGGTAATTTAGTTACACTATTGTCACCACTTAAACCACTTCGAAACTAATGATAATGTCGCATAACGTCAGGTGCGACTGGGTAACTGCACTTCACTCATTTCACTTGGAGTGCCAAATAAGCCTCGTTTCACACTTTAACGCGTTTGTCTGCTATGAGGCTTTTTCTTCGTCTTGCTTTCCATCGCTTCCGAACTTGGAAATCAAAGTATACAAAACGTCTCTAAATCGTATCGCACTAAGAAGACTGTAACTTTAGGTACAATGCACACACTCTCTGTCTTAACAGAAACAGTAGCGAACTAAAACCGTTCAAGCTCAATCTGCAATAAACTGGTCTGTGGGATTGGTTGGCCGAAGTACGCAATATTTATACCACCGCCAAACTTCGAGCGAGAATATTCTAGAAACGTCGGCGTAGGTTCTGGAGCCAACGAGGCGAGCGGGAGGTGCGCGAATCTTCTGGACGGAGCCGGACGTTGCGACAACGCTCGAAGAGCGTCACCAAAGTAAGCAATCACGAAGTTGTGTACCCTGCCGCTAGATGGCATTTGCTGTCGGTGTACATAACAAGCGAAGAGTTGCCAAAAACAAATCGTGTTATATCAAGAGCTATGCCTATAATCATCGTTAACGTAGCATTCCAAACAAAATCTGGACATTAATTCCAACAACTGAGGTAATATGCCTGTACTTTGACTCATAAACACTTTAAAATTATTTACTGGCATTGCTACAAGTTTCTTTTAGTAAAATAATTGTATTATAGCCATCAGGTAACTCTAAAAACGACCACAAGTAGCTTTTCTGTCATTGGTGTTGTGCGTGTTGCCTAACCAAACACTTAAAAACTTCAAGTCCGTTGGGGCAGGATAAGGGGTTGTCCAAAAAAAATTTAAAAATTCAGTAAGGTCGGTGCCACTAATGGCACCTTTTCCGCACTAGCCGTCATCGAATTTCCAACAAAAGTGCAAAGCGATCCACCCTAACGGACAGTCACTGATCTTGTTAAGCTGTCCAAACACTTAACAGTTGATTTGCGTTTCAGATGAATTTCACTGATTTGCTTTCCCTCAATCTTCTCCATCGCAGCAAGTCCAACTTGTAATGCCTTATCACAATTTCTTCTCCCTACAATATTGTAATAAAGATCTTTATCCAAAAACTCAATTTTTCACTTCTGAGAAGTTGTGTGGAATTTCCCTTTTTTCCCCCTTTTGAAAAAGTGTAAATTTTCTCAATTTTTACACAATAGGAACAACTAATGAAATATCCTTTTAACGAGGTCTAGTTTATATCTCTGCTGTATTTAAAACCTTTATTATAGTCGGTTAAAGTAAATACCATGGTTTCCATGAAACTTTTTTTGGCTTTGGAGATAGGCTATCAATATGGTGGCCATAGTGACCAAACCCGACACAGGATTTTTTGAACTTTCTCTGAGTTGCTGAATAGAGTATCATAATCATTTTAGAAAAGATTTCAACTTTTTTTTTTTTTAAGTCGCACTCTTTTGGTGTATTGGAGTAATTTGAATGATGTCCTATTACTTTTGATTGTTGTAATCTTGTACTTGATTGTTGTTCACTTTCCTCATTCAATTTATGATAAAATACTTGAATGAATATTCCAATTTTCTTGGGGATCACTCTTGCGCTGCTCCTGCACTTAAATCCAATTGTTTATTAATGGAATCTACGACTAAAGATAATGGACATTCCCCCTTTACAGACTTCGATCCGACATCTCGAGTTGTGGCTATTTTTGCATTTTACGAAAAAAAAAAAACTTTCAGGTGTCATAGCACCAAAAGGAAGCATTTCTACACTCTGGTTGATCCATACTTTTCCCCTTATCTCAGTGTTAGGAATCACCTCCCGGCTTTTGTTATCAAGTACACCCTATATATTCACTTATCCTAAAAGGATTTAAGACCGAGTGCTTGAACCTCCGTGATAAAATTCTGCGTACGTTCCAAAGCGTGTGTCACTGTCAAGTTTAATACGCCACAGAGACCTATTCTGTACTAATATACATTTAATAAAGATTTGCGAAAGTCCTTCCTCATTCTGTTTAGCTTTTTGGGGATAATATTCTTACTATAGAAAATACTGGACCGCGGTGGCTCACTTCTGGTGGGTGTTGTCCCTTGTTCGACTCCAGCTCTCGCCAAGTGAAATTTGTGGTTGACAAACACCGTGTACGTGGGTTTTCTTAGTGTTTTCCCATTTTCTTCCCACTTCCTTCATTCCACCATTATCTATCTCATTATAACGTTCTCTCTGAGTCTCAATGCATAACGTTGGACGTTAATCTAGAAAAAGAAAGAAAAAGAAAAGAAAATTTAAATAATTTGTACTGGTTGGTGTCAGAGTATTGTGTGAACAATAAAAAGCAAAATAGAAGTTCGTTTAAATTATAAAATTTTGAACTTATTTGTTGTAATAATTTAAAAATTGTTACCATGCCTACATACATGATTAAATTAATTCTAGAAGAAATAGAAGATGGACGTAAGGTTAGTTGATAATTTCTTATTTTAATCTTTTGGTTGATTCATTTGTAAAATTTACCATAGTGTTCAGATTCTTGTAGGAATATATATATTTTGGACTAAAAGTTGCACATTGAATGTACAGCTTTCTTTTGCTTTAAAGTAGTAATATGTAATACCTTGTGCAATGTTGACCAATGACAAAGGGCGAATCCTGTCATATATATTTCGGATTACGATGTCATGATATGGGAAAAGTTTTTAGTTATTAAGAATATCACGAGGGCAGTTCATTTACAGTACAGCGTCGATTATCCGAAGTAATTGGGGGACATGGGTGTTCGGAAAACTGGTTTGTTCGGATAATCGAACTGTACATGTTTATTTGCCTCAACTCTAAGCTGGCGCAGCTGTTGCTGTGAACAGCTTTGATACTGCCGCTACTTCTACAGCCAGTGACAAACCGACAGAAGTGTGCTGATTGTTGAAACAGCGACTGGCGGCTTGGCCGGTCAGCAGCGCCTTATGAAGGCCCCATTAGAAGCAATGTTCCGCCAGCGGTGGCTCAGTGCGGCGACTACTGTGGGAAACTGGGTTTGGGAGTGAGGGGGATGATGGACGGTAGGGTGGGAGAGTAACAGGTGCGAGCGAGTACACAGTTCGGTTAAGCGGTCGTTCGGTTGACCGACGTTCGGATAATCGACACTCTACTGTATTTGATACGATAACATACTACGTAGTAGCTACTTGTATTTAACATTGTTAACATACCTTCTTGCAGCGGCGTAGCGAGAATTACAAGATTGGGGGGTGGATGAAACTTGAAACTGCCAAGTCTTGATAAAAAAAAAATGCCAAATGTTTCGAAAATCTTAATCTCACTTTTACCAACCCTGTGGAAAATTACAGCTACCTTATTTTCATATTCATCCCATTCTATGCCCCGTCTGAGATACGAATACGAACAGCCATTATTCCGCTATCGAGTCCAATTTTACACCTCAACTCAGGATCATTATCATCACCCACGATGCACAACTGATAATTTGACAACTTATGGCTGTGTTAAGTAATCCCCGACAGTCAATTCTCACGAGAACCTCTAAAGCAACAATCTGTTGTAGAAATGCATTTAAAAAAACGTAGAATAAGATAGACTATATTTACTGCTTGTGATGTAGGGATCTAATTTACATAAACATTCAATTGAGGGGTTCAGTGAGAGATCAGGCTCACCTGCACACAAATACCTCCTTAGCTTCATATTTTAAGCACGTTTGGTAAAACGCCGGAGCTTGTTGAGTAGGGTGCGGAACAAGGCTCTGACAGAGAAGGGGGAGAAAACCTGAGAGAATGTTTTTGTAGAATGGTTTTCTACCAAAGTTAATAGTGTACGTGGTTAGAGAAGAGGAAAATGCACTATAATACATATTTTAATGTATCAGAGTTTATTCTACATTAAATTCATTATTTATTATCGAATTGAAATAGTGAAATTTATAATGAAAAGCAGGGTGCAAAATCCTTGGGGAACGGGGAAATCCCCCATTAAATATTTTTTTGACAAAATTCCTCCACTAAATCCTTGCTGGGGGATAATACAGTAAAATAATGCCAGAAGCTTACAAAATAATTGCCCCTACTTCGATTTCAAGATTTCGAACTCTGATGAAATGAATTAAATACCGGCAGGAAAAATACTAATATCTAACTTCACTTTTATGCGCTCCTTCAACCATGCGCCCGGGGAACTGCTTCGTTTGCTCCCCCTATTTATTTTGTAATAACTTATTTATTTTATAATAACTTATGTAAGTTATTACAAAATAAATGCAAATATTATTTAAAAAGTAGTTAACAAGGATCAAAGACAGTATGATAAGTCATCGATTACCGTTGAGTTCATTTTTCTAGTCGCTGCCTTACCTAGATTTTTGGGTAATTCAAACTCTGGTCACACTGTAATTTCTACGGATGGCAACACTGAAAATTTTTCCGATTCGTATTTTCGGGTGTAGAATAACATTATCTATTATTGTGATAAGCTACATTTCATTATCTCTTTTCACTTACGAAAAAGGGGCAAAAGAAAAATTGTTAGTTTTTGAAATATATTTAGTAGTCTGCCCCCTTACTCGTTCAGCCGTACACATAGAAAAATGTATAATCCAGTCGGCATGTAAATGCTGTTTTTACCAGGTTACGCGCGTCACCACATTAAGTAATGTTGTTTCATCAGTAGTACGATCTACACCACCGTCCAGCGAAAATTTTGTATTGTGGGACCACCATTTCAAATCTATAATTACCGCCATACCCATTCGGACGGTGGTAACTTAGGTATATAATGTTGTTACTACCTTCCTACGAGTGTCCCCTCTTTGTTCTTTCTAAATCTGTGACTCCCTACCTTACGAGAGTAATAGTTTTTAACACGAAATCAATCATGTGAATAAAATTATCCAATCACAGCGAGTCTAGTTCGACACCGAACTCCAGACTTGACATGGTGTTCCCACCTACTGTACTTTTATACATGAAATTACATTACTTAAGGAGCGCACCCGCGTAAATACGATGTATCCACACGGAAATCCTAGTCCTTTTTTTCTCAGTGTAGCACCATCAGCCCCATCAAATTCGGTTAAACGGGACTCTAGTGCAGTTTCAGAATGTAAAATGAAACTGAATTGTTTCATTAATATTAGGAATTTTGTCTTATAAAGTTCTAATGCTACAATTTATATGCTGAATTAAAATGTGTTACAATAGGCTTTTTAAATCTATTTTATATCACGATCCCATGGTCATAGGTGATTTTCGGGTTGTAATAAATTTCTTGACTATGGTTATTTATCGCTTGCCGTTATATGTGTATGTAAGGTTTACATACTATCGAACTCCGTAAAGAATAACAAACGATCTAAAACGAAGCCAATACCATATCTTTCCAGTTGTCGGCGAAAGCATTTCTCCATTGTTGATAATATCAACAAATACAGCACAGCTAAGTACATTTATCTGTTTCACTTCCTTCGTGACTTCCTAATAAGTACACGAGAGGGATGCAAGAGGACGGACGCCCCCCGACACGTTCTATTGTAAAGGTAGCTCAAGTGATATAAAGCTTACAGCATTTTCGGTACACAAAAAAATACCTCTTTAGCAAGACACCGGGGGATAGTTGGCAGAGCTCAAGCGATGAAATCTGGCGGATATTCAACCAAATTACTCCTATACTGCTAATGAGACAAAGACATATGTAAACACTTGACAAACACAAAGCGAACAGGCCGATTTACATTTTCGGAAAAATTCGACAAACTAGGTTGGGGTTCGCTGTCATAGTACTGCTTTCTGGTCGAAAATGGCTAATCGCACAGTATCTGGTTTCGATTCGAATACGAAATCGAGGCTTTGTGGTGTACAAACATCGTGTGCGTGGGTTTTCTCGGGTTTCTCCCGTTTCCTCCCACTTTCTTCACTCCACCATTTCATTCATTTCTCATCATCATCGTCTCATTTAGCCTAGCCGGCAAAACCAATTTCATTTCATTTTTACGAAATCGAGCCACTCACAGCAGCCCAAGTACCAAAACTGATCCGAATTTTCTTACACATTCGATCGGTTCTGCAGTCATTGTAGATGGAGGACCGAAAGCACATGGCAGCATTTGCTAATGGGGTATCTATCCCTCCGCAGAAAGAAGTCTGTCCGTGCACTTGCGCCTCTCAAGAAATTAAACCTGGCATCGTCACTCTGAACTCCATGTACGTATTCCTCTCGCAACCCTAGGATTCCGACCCCTAGGCTGAGAACCCCCGTGTTAGAACATTTTGGTAAGGAAGGATTCAAAGAAGTTTATTTTGCTCTTAAAACGTTTCTTTAAAAAAAAAAGAAAGAAAGAAATGTCTGTTTCTTGCACCAAACTCTACGTATATTACAGAATCATGATAACATTTAACTTTTGTAGATATTAAGAAAGTGGACCTACCTGCCAGGGGACAATATACTGTTTTTTTAATTTAAAAAAATCTTTGGCTGGTGAAGGGACATTAACTTATTGCAGAAATACTGTTGCTAGCAAATTACCCATAGATGTTATTACCAACATCCGACAAAATGTAGTAAAATTGTATTTACATATAGAAATCATCATTCTTGCAATTTATCAGAAATTGATTCAAATTGGTTCTCTTTCACCAGCGTGCGTATGAATTTGTGTCATATGTGCTAATAGCTAATTTAACGTCCAATTAGAGCACCGATACTATATAACTCGGGAATTTAGTTTAATGGGGATTCGAGCTCCGTGAGCTTATACGTGAAAGCGAACCCGCGACTCCTGTACACAGTTTGAGATTGGGAACTTATTTTAATATTGTGAAAAGTATCTAGAAAGAAAAACATACATTTGTGATACAAAGTCGCTAAGCTTTATTGGAAGCAGTTATACCATAGCTCAGTATAGCTCCACTGAGCTCATTGTGTTACATGAAGAGTGTTCATCTTGTATTCAGGCTCACCCCACGTCTTCTGGGGTATCTGAGGGGTTACAGAAATAATAGTATTCTCAATACGGTCCTTCAGTTCTTGTAGATCTAGCACTTCGCTAAAAACAGTGAGTCTTTGATGTACTCCAAAAGGAAGAAGTCCAAAGTGGTTATGTGAATATTGATTTCCATTGTTTACGTGTGAAACAGATCATTATGGACTATAGAGGTTCATGTCACACTCGGGTTTTACCATATGGTAATGCTTCACCTCACTTCCTGTCGATAAAAATATTCCCGTCCGTGTCTTGATAGTACTACATAACAAAAAATCCTTGTGCAATACATGGTGAAAATTTCACTGGATTTTACAGCCATGTACTACCACACACACTTTGCTGAATCAAAGCATTTTTTTACAGCTACACTAGTACCGCCAGCACCAAATTCACTACGGCTTTTGCAATACTTAGCTAACCAAAAGATTCGTGTTTTGAAATTTGTAATGACTATTTAAAAACTGTTAAAATTCGAACATGTGTTATTCTGAATTTTTATAATAGTAATTAGATTGCTTTGAATTGCATGCTAGTTATTATTAATTTAATTTATTTTCAGGTTATGCTTCGCTGAAACATTTAAGGAATGTAATTCGTTCAACTGGCGAAAGACTCTGCCTTGACCCGAGTGGGTTACGTGCGTTGCTTAGGCAGCTTTGGTAAGCTCCTTATCAAGTAGAATAAGACAAGTGTATTTCTTCTATTGACCTCTCGATTAAAGTACGTTTATTTGCAGGTTCATATAACAGTGACGATGTCATTAGAGAAAATATGTTGAAGACATCTTGTCCGCATTAGCATATCGAGAACATGAATACAAAATTCCAATTTATTATCCAGAGAAGAATTTACATTTTAGTTTAATGTCTCTTTTCAGCATTGAGTCTATAAATCATGTAAAAAGTTCGATGGGGCTCGAATCAGTGCAGAGGTTCGTGGTTATACGGTTAGTGTACGCGCTTTCGGTGCAGAATATTTGATCATAGACTGACTATCCGTGAAACTGCGAAGGAGTTAAATATTTCCATCCACTCCAAGGTTTACCAAATCTTACAGAACCTAGACGCGTATTGGCAAAATTCGTGCCAAATTTTCACATAGAACCAGGACATTCATGTCAACATTAGCAATCGCCACACAAGAAAACAATCGCCAATAATTCAACAAGTCTGACCAGTATCAACATAAGGATGAATCATGGGTTTACGGTACGGAAAACCGAGCTAATGTCATCCCAAAAAATGAAATGAAATCTTTGAGTTTTACGTCCCACGGGTATGCCGGTTAGGCTAAAGAAGACGGTGATGATGAGTAATGAATGAAATGATGGAATGAAGAAAGTGGGAAGAAATGGGAGAACCCCGAGGAAACCCACGCACACGGTGTTTGTTCACCACAAAGTCCGCTTGGCAGGGACTGGGATCGAACCCGTGATCCCAAGCACCAGAGGTGAACATTCTACCACTGAGCCAACGCGGCCCCTAATGTCATCCCATTGGAAGTGACTTGGATCAGGGCAGACAAGCCCGATCTCGGTGAAATTGCTACTGTATTGTGTGTGTGTGTGTTTTTTTTTTTTTAATGTTCGGGATCGTACATTACAAGTTTCTTCCATGTGGCGAACTGTCAATAAGGAGGTCTACGCAACTGTGTTACAGTGGTTACGCGATTCCGGCTGGACAAGTGGGCATCTGAATAGTGGTATTAACATCATGACAATGTTCTGTGTCACACTTAAGCAATTTTGTTCTACTTCTTGCCCAAATACACCATCCCGGTCGAACACCATTGCATTTACTCACCGGATCTAGCTCCGTGTGACGTGTTCCTTCTCCCTGCACTGAAATTCGCATTTAAAAGGAAATCATTTGGCATCATTCACTACATCCAGGATAATATAAGGGAATTCCAACACATTCCACGGTTTTATCAAATCATTGGCTGAAAGAACTTGTGATGAATATGCAATTAGGCATCTTGGTTTCAAAACTATATATATTTGTAAGATCATTACAGCAAATAGTGATCATTAGATTCAAAGTATTGTCCCTTCGTACATCAAAACCAATGTCCCTTGGTACAACCGTCGCTCTATTCACATACAATAACCAATTCTACAAGAGAAATGCATAATAAATTATAATGATCTAAATATAGAAACAGCGGATGGACGTCTTAAATTAGACTTGTAGCTAGGGACGACTGTAGCAGGCACTGTTAACTCTAAATTATTTTTTACTCCTTTAAAATAGAACTTCTAGAGAACTTTTTTTAAAATTACTTAAAACAACATAGTATGTAATTCTTGCAATTTTATTTAACAACTTAAATTCTATTTAGGACATTTTACTTACTTCTGGAAAAAATGGTATGCTTTTTGCTAGATTAACAAATGTCTCACAGCAACCATCGTAGTCTAGAGTTTTATACCATAATATTTGTCACCACAGTATATCCTTCGTAAAAGGAGTTACAGCTCTGTTACAGATTTTACAAATAATAAATCAATAGTTTTGTTGTGTTCCTTGCACGGTTGCCAACCGTGCAATAATTTATCGTGATATACAATAATTTAAGCCTTAATACGATATACGATAATGCTCTTGCGATAATAGGTGAATATACAATAGTTTTACGACGCACACTGTTTTTTACAGTTTTTGAATCTGCAAATAAATTGTAGATGTGAATTAAATAATTATGAAACACACACGGAGGTTTTTAACAGTAATTCTCACCAGGATAAATCAATAGCGATTGGAGAATTGGCAAAAGGCAACTCCCTGCAGCCATTCTTTAAATTCAATTACAATATATTTACATGGAGGCGGGAATATAATTATTGCTCATGTCGTATAGAAGGCTATGTTATTCGCGCATGTGAGTGAGCTCCTGTAGATGTAAAAAAGTAGAAGTTAGAATCGGTGTGTGGATCTGGTAGTGTGTTGTTTGCCACGGTGTTGTTTGCCACGACTAATTTTTTGTGTTGTTTGCCACGACTAGATTTTTGTGTTGTTTGCCACGATTTTGCCACAGTCTTTGCATTCCGATCTTATCAGATTTGATTATCGTGAAGATAAACACACACTTGGAGTAAAAGGAAGGGTTGCCAGGCAATTTTGTTTCTGATTCCCTGGGACAAGTGGTAAGTGTTCTGGCCTTTGGAACGAGAGAGGTCTCATCAGAAACGCTGCTGAAAGAGAACATTAAGCTCCAAACAAATTAACACAAAGAATGGTGATGATGGGAATGAATAAAAAATAGTGTATTGAAGAAAGTGGGAGGAAACAGAACAACCCTGAGAAAACTCACGCACACGGTGTTTGCCAACCACAAAGCCCACAGCTGCGAGCTGGAATCTAACCAGAGACCCCAAGCACCAGAGAGCCACTTTTGCCCCTGCTTAAGAAATATATATTCAGGCGGTGTTAAGAATAGGAAAAGTTACAAAATGTCAACTGTAAAACAAATGTGTAAACTTATGAAACTCAAAGTTGATGTCATGTAGCCCTTCAGCTATTTCTTACTCATTTCTGATATCCTGCAGCAGGCTTTCTATAGAAATAGCTTACTGTAGAGTACAATTAAATCGGTGAGTGGAAAAACAGTACCCGCCAAGTGAACTTTGTGGTGGACAAACACCGTGTGCGTGGGTTTCCTCGGGGTTCTCCCGTTTCCTCCCACTTTCTTCATTCCACCATTTCATACATTTCTCATCATCACCGTCTCTTTTAGCCTAACCGGCATAACCGTGGGACGGTAAAACCTAAAGATGTCATGTCATGTCATGTCACGTATAATCTGGCTTTCAGATAGCGCTAGGAGCGCAGAGCTTCCGGTTGAAAACTAAACCTTTGTATGTGTTGACACTTACTCTCCGTCAGTTGCGCAAACCGTTATCGTTTCTCTTGTGAATGAGATATGTTATTACATTGATGGTTTAAAAGTTATGAACAATGAGTAACAGCAGCAGTGAGTCGTCGAGAGAAGTTGATGAAGTGTGTGCCTAACGAAACATTCCATTCTACAATAGAATATCTACTTGGAAAACCACCGAGGAAGATGAAGACGTCTAATTTTGTAACATGTTGTGTTTATTGATTGCTTCGCATTTTTCAAGTGTTTGGGTGCCCCGATATTGATTTTATTTACTAAATATTGTTTCTTTTGCTTTGTTTAATAATGTTGTTTTCAATGCACGAACGTATAGGCTATAAAATATTAAAAATGTTATTAAAACAAAACTATACTTCCAAAGATTAGGAAAAAAGTTCTTATTTCACGAAGACCATTTATTTAACTCAGATTTAATGATACCATATCTTAAAATATTTCCTGATAGTATGAAACAACAGCAAGTAAATATAATAGAAAACCTCGATAATACAAATGTAAGCGGAAGATCACACTTCAAACTGATGAAATCGACATATTATTATTTCCTGGCATAACTACAAATGCGTAACAATATCCTTCTAAATTGTTTTCAACTATGCTTAATTGTAAACATATCTCAATAGAATCAGCCTATACAAACTCATTAAAACATAAATTAATAAGCAATCTAGTGCTGTCTAATGTCAAACGACCGAAAATATAAATCCATTAAAATAGCTTACGGTCAAAGTCAGACATGGAAAATTCAGATATAATTTAAATTTTGAGAATAAACTAAAACACTCCTAAAGTCCCTTTGGAAAGAAATGCTTAATGAATACTCAGAACTAGGATTAGAGGATTTGAGACCGTTTGTATTGTATATATCCTGTTTATAAATTTAATAGGCTTAATTGTTATAATATAGTCATCTGGCAACCCTCAACTTATGAGTCGATTTTGGATAAATCAGAGAGAAAAATATCGTGGCAAACAACACCAAAATCCAGTCGTGACAAACTACACCGTGGCAAACAACACGTAATCTTGGATCTAGTTATGGAAAGTGAAATTACGTACAGTGTAATTTATAAAGGTACGGGATGAGTTGAAACTTAAACACTTATTACGAAGAACCGAACCCTTTTCTAAAATCCAGAGGGGACAATGCCCCCCCCCTACTGAGGGCTCCAAAGCCGACAGAAGGAATACGCTTAGTTTTCTATTTTTTCCGTACTGCGTACTAGCCCAACTACAACATTGGGTGTCGTAACTAAAAGAATCTTTTTTTCCGACAAACAAAGGTTTTAGTCTCCTTTTAAAATTATGACACTAATATTTGTTTACAATTAGTTAATGTACTTGGGTTATTTTGAATATACTTCCAACCAACTACCATATTTGAATGCAAAAGACAGTATTTAAGAATTGGCAAGACTTTGATATTATTTAATTTGAGATTATGGGTGATTAGTGCGTTTATTATGGGTGATTAGTGCGTTCTCTCTTGCTATCAGAGATTTCGCACAATATTAACTGTTAAATGTAAATTATTGCTGTTGTTCATTTTCATTAGATTCTTAGGTTGAAATTATGAATATACAAAATAATTTATCCAAATGTTAATAAATTTTAAGAACTTTAATTTGTGAAGACTTGCTTAAATATTACTTGTAGCAGCAAGTGTGTTGTCTTGTCAAGAGACATTCTTGACTAGCAAAGTCGCACAATCATCGATAAAACCGCGTTGAGATATTTTATTTATTGGTGAGCCATGTAGTCTTAAGTATACTGATGGAAAAAGGAATCCCCTGCTAGTAATTCAGTTCCATTACCATTAAATGATACCATTAATGATACTATAGCAGTGATTGTATCATTTATAGATAGACAATATAACTGAAATATCTATTTTAAGACGTGTAGGTTCTTTAAAGCGTTCTGTCTTTCCAGGCAGATTCTCATTCGTCAGATCTACCAATCAAAGATCTTTGGATCCAGAAACAAATGTTAAATCCTTAAGGAATCAAGACGGATGGAAGAAGAAGTTGCATGTGTTTTTATTAAATAATGGATCTAAACTTACCTATGTTACATTCTTGATATTATGCAATGAAAAAATAATAATAATATTCTTTGTGCCATGAGTACCAAACCGACGGAAGTGACTTGTGATGCAGAGGGAAACTGTGTACGTATAGTATTTAATCATGTCTTCAAGAAATGCTTCGGTTGGATGATTAAGGGATTAATATACAGCCTAACTTCAAGTTATTGGAAGAATTTATTAAGATGCAGTGAAAAATATAGTTTGATAAAGGAAATAGCTTCGACAAGATCATGAATAAAATAATGGACATATCTGTGAAGTAGATGCAATAATTCCTTGGTTCTGGAATATAGTGATCTTATGTACTTCTAATATTTCTTTTAAATCTTGGTTTACTTTAAGACGAAGTTTATAACTTGTGTCTTTTGTTCATCAGAAGATTACAATGGAACTTAATTTTGCAAAAGAAACAAAATATTATAAAAGTATTATTCGCAAAAACAGTTGTACTTCTATTTTCAAAGAAATTTACCAGGTTTTAAGCATCAAAGACTTTGTAAATTGATTGTATCACACCTAAGACAAATTTTGGCCAAAACAAGTTTGTTAATAAATGACTGTGTAAAGTGAAAAAAATTGTGTAAACGACCAGAAGAATACAGAAAATATGAAATTGAAAAAAAAAAATACACGATTGATACATTCTTCAACAACCAAATATTTTTCTTGGTTCTTCTAGGCTCATACGTTGTTGATGACAAATTATAAATCCCATGGACAGCGTGGAACAAATTTCGAGATATGATCACAATACTTGGAAAAAGTTCAGAACACACTCACACCAAGTCACAACATTTTGTGCAAAATATTTTATGACTAGTCAAATGTGATCTGTACACGAAGACTCGAAAGTTATTGAGTTTTAAATTGAGAAGAAACAACTTCTCAGATTCGACTTTTACCTAACAATCAGTGTTCTTCCAAAGAAGAGTCTACAGTACGTTTCTTACTCAATGCCTAGAGGGATCGAACAACTCCAATTATTTGAAGTAAGAAGCTGTAAGGTTTCAGGGTTTATGATCGATTGTTCAACGCTATTTGACTTCTTCAAGACTTTGTTACTCTTTATAGTGCACCTGAGATTATTACACTCAATATTACTGTGAATTAAGAAACATATATACTAAATCTTCAACGGAGCTGAAACATCCAATTGTTGATGTTACCTATTGGTTGTCAACTTTGCACCTAGCTTCTACTTCGGAACCGCTGTCTATGACTGCAATCTTGGAGTTACTGATTGTCGATTTTGTACCCACCTTCGAAGTGGGAAATGCTGTTCATGTCTGTTTTAAATCCAATGGAGGTTAGTATGTTTAATGTTAGATCTAAACATTAATATGCTATAGTATATTTCGCTTTCTTTCAGAACAACAAACAAGCGCTTTCAAGAGTTGAACATTATATATAAAGGTGACCAAGAAAATTCTGTCGCTTTTGTGGAGGTCTGTGTTCAATTGGCCCTCACACACTGAGCTGAATGCGAATGAAGATAGAGTGAAGGTTACTTGTCCAACATACTACCTGGTTGTGGCAGTTCAGTTACACCGTGAACTCGCGTAAGGACAGAGTGGACATGGGACCTAAACAGAACGTCATAAGGGCCTCTATGCTGTACAAGTTCAAACTGGGGTCAAACGCCACTGCAGGGGGCGGAGTATATATCAGGCCTTTCGTGAGGGTGTCGTGACTACGCGGACAGTGCAGCGGTGGTTTATCATGCTTAAAGACATTGACGAAACACTCGAAGACGCACCATATGCCGGAAGACAAACAGATGTACAAAATGGAGATCTTCAAGCAACAATTGAGGCGAACAGTGGCCAGACATATGAGAAACTGGAACTACAGTTCAGTGTGAATGGAGAAACCATTCGGCAGCACCTCCATCAAATTGGGAAGCACTACAAGTTGGGTCGATGGATCCCATATGATTTGACTTCGGACCAGAAGACAACACGAGCAGACACCTGTGTTTCTTTGCAGTCTCGTCTGAGGAAGGAGCTGTTTCTGTATAGGACGTTGACATATGATGAGAAGTGATTCCTGTACGAAACTCCACGGCGCCGTCATCATTGGTTAGCATCCAATGAACCAGTTCCAAAACAACCGAATCCAGCACTACACCGGAAGAAGGTAATCCTATATGTTTGATGGACTGCTCGTGACATCGTGCATCGGGAACTGCTTCCAGCTGGTCAATGCAACTGTGTACTGTTAGCAGTTGAGTCGTGTTCAAGATAAACTCAAAACTCTGGAGCCAGCACTTCCGAATTTCAAAGGATTCCTCCTGTTACAGGACAACGCTAAACCCCACGTGGCTAGGATGACCCGGGATACCATTCTACGCCTTGGATGGAAAAGTATTGCATACGCCATACTCCCCGGACATTGCATCGTCCGATTATCAATTGGTCCATTCCTTGCACAATCACCTTAGAGCACGACAGTTCAAATCTCTAGTAGAGGTGCAAAATGCACTTGATATTTTCTTTGTTTCACGGCCCACCAAGTTCTACCGCGATGGAATCCATGGCCTTCCAGAACGTTGGCAGAAGGTCGCCGATGCTGATGGGGACTATTTTTGATCTTCCAGGTACGTCTTAGGTGACATCAATTTTCGAAGGAGATGGGTGAAAAAGTGACAGAACTTTCTTCGTTACCTTTCTATAACTATTTGACTTGTGGCTCAGGAAACTTGCTGAGCAAGTTCAAATTTACCGCAGTTCCCAACTCTTACTAAATTCGTCCAAAATGACTTTCCAAGAAGTTAAGGTTTCGTTAAATACACCCTCCATTCCAAAAGAAACCGAACGTTTTAAAAAAAACAAAAAAGCAATGTACATTTTGGAACAAATCATTTTTATTAATCAATGTATTCCCCTTCGGCATCGATACACATATTTGCACGCTCCAACAAGTTGTCAAACGACTTCTCCATGTCCTTTATTGGAATGGTCTTTAGGACGGCGGTCGTCGCCTTCTCAATGGCATCAATCGATGCTTGCCACTTTCCTTTCATCGCCAAATGCAGTTTCGGGAACAGATAGAAATCGCACTGAGCGAGATCTGGTGAATAGGGCGGATGATGCAACCGAATAATGTGATTTTTGACCAAAAATTCAGTTACAAGTCGCGAACGATGTGATGGTGCATTATCGTCCAAAAGAGTCCAACTGCCGATTTTGCGATATTCGGGCCGAATACGACGAATTCTTGCCAGCAAACGCTTCATGACGCCCAAGTAAAACTCTCCAGTGACTGTCTGGCCGGGCTGAACAAATTCTTTGTGGATAATTCCTTTTGAATCGTAAAAACAAATCAGCATCACCTTAACTTTTGACTTCACCAAGCGACTTTTTTTTGGTGTTCCTTCACCCGGCGCTCTCCATTCAGCACTTTGCCGCTTTGTTTCGGGCTTATATTCAAAACACCACGTCTCGTCACCAGTTACAATCGATTTCAAGAAGTTTCGATCTTGCCGAGCACTTTTAACGATGTCTTTGCAATGAGCAATTCGATCAATTTTTTGGTCTTCGGTGAGTTTGTGTGGTACAAACCGCGAATTAAGCTTCTTAAGGCCCAAAACTTCGGTCAAAATGCGGTATGCGGTTGTTTGAGGAATGCCTAATTCCATTTCAATAACTTTCACCGACGATTTTTTGTTATGTTTGATGAATTCACGCACTTTTTCGATGTTTTCTTCCGATAATCCGGTTCTGGGACGGCCTGATCTTTCGTCATCATCCAGCGTCTCTCTACCTGATTTGAATCGCCTCAACCACTCGTAAACTTGCATACGGGATAGACACTCATCACCATATGCATTTTGTAGCATTTGGTGCGTTTCACTAAAAGTTTTACCCAGTTAAACACAAAACTCAATTGCAGCTCGTTGTTTGAAACTCATTTTCCGACCGATGTACACAACACACTGACATTTGAAACGCAATAACTTTGTTGCCGTGCATCCAAATGTCATGACATTTATACCAGTTGTCAATGAGGGACTACGGCATCTACCGGTAAAATATTACAACAGATGGCACTAGTGGTACTATTTGTTTTCAAAAGTTCGGTTTCTTTTGGAATGGAGAGTGTATGTTTGTCTTTATGGATTCATCTTATTTGGTGGAAACTGTCAGGCAACCAAAAGAAAGAATTTAGAAGAAACGAATTAAAAATTATTACTCTATACCTTGCATTCACCAGTAAAAGTTTCCGTAAAATGTGTACACAATAGCATAGACCAACATCTCTCCTTTACTGATTTCTGTGTGGTCATCCCTAGACTTAGCCAGTATTTAAATGAGATGGATGGGGAAGCAAATAGTGTTCGCAATGTTGCTTTTACTTAGCATTTACCCTCCACTGAGGGCGGGGCCATAGTCCTGGGGCAGTTTCTCACGATAGACGTCGTCTCTATACAATGCTACTACTTCTCAGTGTAAATGAGAGCATTTATTTTGACTTTTGTTTCGACCTTCACCCTATAGTAATGAAAGTAACAATCAAAAAACCTTTCGAGAAACTTTATTCGCATTGACGCACTAAGTTACATTGGTCTTGCTAACCAACGCCTCGGTAGATGATGGCCAACCCCTTTTACAGTCCTTTAGGTAAATCTATGCTTCCTGCATGTCACCACAAACTTCCAGCGGTAGCAGATAGGTGGCGCTCGTACAGCATTCTGCCCTTATTCTTTTGCTCAGTAATGTAAATTGCATTCCCACTGGCCTTGTGGATAGTTTGCAGTTTCAATTTATGATGGATCATACGACTCAGTATGATTGGGCCACATGTAATCATCGTTTGACCGTAACATGCTAAGGTAATGAATTCTTACAGTAGCCATATTCTTGGTCTTCTTTTAGCACAGATCTTGTAAGTTCCACTGATGTCCTCTTTGGATGCAATTTCGTTGATTATGTGAGTTGCTAGAAAGTATGCTGTATATAACGTTTAATTAAATCACTTGGCAGTGGATTGTCTCATTACAAAGCCATTGTTTTATTATTATACTGTTCTATTATGAGGGAAAAGCTAAAGTTTGAATGGGAAGGAGTCATGACGTACTCTTCTCAAAAGCAATTTTTCTCTTCAACATTTTGCCCATTGCAATACCTTCATTTTGCTGCACAAGTGAGAGACTTTTATACGTGTCCGTACAGTTTCGTTGGTCTGTAAAACCCAGTTTGGAGGTATTACTGTCTTAAAGTTGTTCGAATAGAAAAAGGATCAGCCTCTCTACTAGAGTGGAAGGAGAAGCGAACTCAGGTCAAGGAAAGAGGCAACAATAATTATGGGATTCGCATATGCTGATAACACATTCCCTAACTTGACAACGTTTAGTCAGCTCAAACTCTTCGGGACTTCGTGAAATAAAGTTAAATTTAAAGTTAAAGACATAGATGTACTGAGTGGCCATAATTATGTATGATGATATTTCAAAAACTGCGGTAAAGAAGCTAGCAACATAACATGAACATAAAATTGAACATAAACACATTACTCTCATACCTTTCCTTACAAGAATTTTAACCTGTATTCTCCATAGTATGGTCCGATAATTCATCATCCAAATCGATACATACCTGGAGACGAAGAGAAACTTTGTCACAAGCAGCTTGACAAACCTGTACTGCTGTCCTGTGGGGCTTTTCTGAGAAACTTTGTCACAAGCAGCTTGACAAACCTGTACTGCTGTCCTGTGTGGCTTTTCTGAGAAACTTTGTCAAGCAGCTTGACAAACCTGTACTGCTGTCCTGTGGGGCTTTTCTGAGAAACTTTGTCACAAGCAGCTTGACAAACCTGTACTGCTGTGCTGTGGAGCTCTTCTGAGAAACTTTGTCACAATCAGCTTGACAGACTCGTACTGTTATCCTGTGGAAAACTTCTGTGATAGCGTCCCACAGCTCGGCCAAATTGCTTATGTGATGTTGATACACTTTGTCCTTTAAAACACCTCATAAGAAAAAAAAGTGAGGTAGTGCCAAAACGGGAGATCGAACTCGCCATGTTGACCGATGCAGCTGTTCAAGAATGTTTTGTTCAGCTACTCTCACACTGGTATGACATAGAGAGGGTTTGTTTGTTTTGTTTGTAGAAGCGTCACATAAGTGGCGCAAAAGGACGTTGTCACTGTCTTGAAAAAGACTTATCGGCAATTTACAAAGGTAATTAAACGTGTAAAATGTAATGATTTGATTAGTGGAAAAATGATAAAAAGTTATGAGTACAAAGGTATATGACATATACAAAGTAATAAGTATGATAAAGTAAAAAAATACGTGAAAAAAAAAAGTAATGTCACAATCGGGAAAAGTCAAATCAGGAGAGAAGTATGACACAATAGGGTAAAGGTCAAAATCGGGAGAGAAGTTGGAACAGTTAAAGAGGGTTGAAGGCCAAGATGGACAGGGCAAAAGGTAGAGAAAAGTGGGAGTGTAAAATGGATGGAAAAAAGTGTTGAAAAAAGAAGGGAATGTATGAACGTGTAAATGAAAAAAAAGTGTAAGTGTAGTGTATATGTATAGAAAGGCCCACTCAACTCCCGTCCTCACAGAGCACACAAAACACGATCTATAGAGAGGGTTCTATGTCCAGTGATCGTCATAGAACTCTCAGACTACATAGTGTTGCCATATCAAAACTTAGTCCAGAATTACAAATACTACAGTCAGTTTAATGTCACTTACATTATTAAGGGCCACCCTGTATTGTCGTTTGCATATATTAGAGTGAAAGTTATTACTGTAGATAATATCGCACTGTTATTTGAAATCTACAGTACTTAAATTCTCAATTTTACAAGTGAATGCAACAGATTTTCCAAAATTCATTTCAGCTTATATTGTACACCTGAGTCTAAGCTAACTACACATATTTTGTTATTTGGAGTTTGTCTATTAATTATTTTTACGGTTTATATCTATTAGTTATTATCCTTCATTCTTTTCAGGTTTTAGAAATTTTCGATGTCACTAACTGTGGTTAAATCATCTTAATCTTGACAATTACTTTGAAATTCAACATAAAGAAGAGCAAGATGTATTTCTTCCCTCTCAAGAAAGTAAGTTTTTTTCTTTATCTTTGCTTAATTGTAGAGATTCCTTCTAGTTCCGTTAAATGTCAAGTTTTGATTTGGATTACAAGAGGTACAATTTTGCGTATGTTTTCGAAATTATATTCTCAAGGATCTCAGTGCTATATAAATATATTTCTATTAACAATTTGATAATTTGTCATGTTCACTTCTAACCAAAGGGCCATCTTGCATGTCTTTCATAAAATGTAGTCTCGGTTTCAACTTCTGAAATACAAAGAACTCTGGTGTTGGCCCACCAGTGTCAAGCAGTTGAGATCATTGGATTAAGAGGTAACAAACTCCATCCTATACAGAATTACACAATGACCAAGGGATGCGAAGAGCTAACCATACACCAACTAAAATCCGTCCATTGTATTGGAATTCGGCGTTTTTGCCAGCATCGAGGCTATATGAGACGTAGATCTACAACTTCACTTGGAATCCGAACTCCATGAGCTCCCGCCGGGAATCCCCAGGTCTCCCGCGCTGAAGACGCGTATGCTAACCATAGCCATGAGGGATCTCAGTCACATTATTAACATTACTGATTATACATAGGCCTATAGGAGTTTGCAAACAATTTAGACAGTTATCAAGAAAGACAGAAAACACTTAAGAAAAGAGTGCATAAAATACAAAAAGTGTTAAATATTTGATTGATACGATCGAAAAGTCGGTTTTTATGTTAGATTACAGACTCTCTGTAATCTAACCAATGAATTATCCAGACTGAAATACGCAATCAATCATATGGAAATGTGTTGAACGGGGTCGCGTGAAGTAAATCATAGATAAAACACAATTGCGAGTGCTTATCCATTCAGAGTTTAAACATTTTATCCATCTAGCCGCGGAGAAACATCAACAGTAAATTTTCGTTCCGGTGACTCAGCAGTGAAAAATGAGCCCTACGCAACCCATCAACGATATGTTCTGATGAATTCCTCAACAATATCGTGAAAATGGGCTCTCGGAAAAGTATTAGTGCCATTGCAGACGAATTCGACATACTCCCTACCACTGTCATTCGTAGGCTTCCAGCAATCGGTAAGGTGAAAAGGTTGGACTAATGGGTGCCATATGAGGATCCTCATCTGGAGGTGTGCAGTACTCTGAGTGTATTGAATAACTGGGAAGGATTCCTGCATCGGATTGTTGATTGGATGAAAAATGAATCTGCTACGACAATCATACAGGGTAAGAACTGGTTGGATCATGACCAACGTCCAAACTGACATCTTCAAACGCAGATTTTGTTGCTGGAATAAGAATGATCCATCATGTCTTTCTCTGCTTTAATGACGGTCTATGGTAAGAGTGATATATATTGTTTTTCTCTATCAAGAAGAGACCATCATTTCAGAATGTTACAGCGAACTCCATGAAATGCATCGAAAATTTATCCGCAAGCATCCAACAATGGCTGACAGACATATCCTCTTGTTTCACAAAAATGACCTTCCATATGCCACTCGAAGGATGGTGCAGACTCTCCATAAGTTGCAATGTGAAACCATTCCTCACCAACCATATTCTACTGACGTTTCTCCTACCGACTACCACCTCTTCCGGCATCTCGATCACTTCTTGGCAGGGAACATTTCCTGATCACCGACAGTGCAACGTGCATTGCACACTTCAGAGTTGTTTCATCATGAATGTGTTGCTGTAGCTGAAAACAGCTCTAACAAGATATCATTTCTTCATCATTGAAATTTACACATTATTCGGATGTTTCTTTCGCACCAACCCACTACAAATATGTATATGTATGTAAGTATGTATATGTCTCTTGGTGTGTTGTTTCCATATTTAAGTGATTAAATATGATTTATAACATTGCCAAGGACTAACCTTGTTTGAAATTTATTGGTCAATCGTAAAATAGGTTTTCATGTCTTAACAGATTTAGCTATGGAGAAACAAAAGAAGTATTATGCATTTTTTTTTTTTTCATTTTAGTCAGTAATTAATTTTGCTTTATATTTTAAGTTCTAGTTTCTTTTATATAATTGTAAGGGCAGTATCTTGGTCGTATAGTGCTCTTTTCTGATTGGAAGCGTCGCACTTCATGTGCGTGCACGTTGATGACATTATGAGAGTGAATTCTCACATTTTCTTCTACTTTCTCACCATCTTTTTCCGAACTTATTCACTTGCATCTATCAACAAAAAATTATTCCATTTTCTTTCTGAAATACAGTTCATTTCATGGAAAACATCTTGGGTAATATATTAAATAAATCATTACATTTCGGTATCCAATCAAATGTTTGGTGTCAAGTAATCCATAATTCACATTCGTCTACAAGTATCTACAATGTTTGCTGGCTATCGCAACTGGCATCCTCAATTATCTAGTGTATATACTGTATCCTAGGTCTTCTACTGGCATTCTTTCCCTGTTTAAGTTGGTCTAGCAACTTTTAAATTAGTCCATCATGGCGTAAGATATTATCACTTCAGAACTCTACTTTTTTCACAACACTTTTAACAGGAAAGGTCTTTTCTCGCCCATCGTTCTTAGTATTTCTTGGTTTGTTAGTATGACCATGTTTGGAATTTTCAAAACATGTTTCTACCATCAGATTTCAAAGGCAGTTATGCGTTTCTTATTCGTTTCGCCAGGCATCCAGTTCTCGCTTCTAGACAAAGATAGTTAGCAATGCTTGCGAATCCTCGTATCAATATTATAGAAAAAAGTATATTCCATTTGCTATTGAAGGTGGCATTAGCTTGGTTTATTCGATAGCAATCTCTCCTTAAATCTTCTATCCAGTGTTATCTTACAACCAAGGTACGTGAAAGTAGATATATTCTGTAACTTCTCTCCACCAATCAAATATCTTGCCTTTGTTTTGTTCTTACTTGCTGCCATTATTTTTGTCTTAGAGAGGTTGATCTTCATACTATACTTTTTGAGTACTAGATCCATTATATTAAGCGCGGCTTCCATCTCTTACTCAGCTTTAACTAACTTCTTCTCTTCTGAATCCAAATTGATCATCAATAAGGATAGATTCTACTTTTTCTTCGATTTTCCGTAGAATGATTGCCTGAATTACTGAGATCGGGAATTCTATATGTTCAAATTAGATGGCAGACTTTTTTTCTTTTGCGTAACATACTTCTTAAAGTCATCCAGCATTTGTGCTATCTCATATATATATCTTTCACCAGGCCAAACAGCTATTTACATATTTGAGAAACTGAGGAATTGATAAATTCTGCGAAACGTTACCAACTTTAGGAGCAGAGGTTGTTTTTTGACTACTGTTTCCTTTGAATAAACAGTGTAGAACAGAGTCACTTCAGTCAGAAACAATTTTTCTTTGTATAAAACATTCATTCAGCGCTGAATTTAAATATATCACAGAACAGATGAAGATTATTTCTGAGCTGACACTCTTTCCGATTTTCTTTCTCTTTTTTTTTCCTTTAGTTTAAGACACTTTTGTCAATGTACATTGCATGTAAGTCAATGTGTTAACTAATATTACTGAATACTTCCTAGCATACTTTTGCGTAATGTGATAGAAGTCATGAGTTCAATTTTGTGAAATGTTACAATTGATTTCATCATCAAAATCATAATTTCTCATCATGTTCTCTGCTATCATCTTCCTATCATCTTTGCTTTAAAGGTTATAAACGTCAAATGAAGAATTCAAAAAGATAAATAGATTCATAATACTGAATTGCTACTGCCTCTGACTTTTGAAATTAGTGCTCTCAACGGGTCGGGTCGGGTCGGGTTGAAGACCGACCCGACCCGACCCGCGACCCGAATTGACTGACCTGACCCGATGACCCGACCCGACCCGACTGACCCGAACCGTGATCCGATCTGATTGACCTGACCCGATAACCCGACCCGAGCTGACCCGGTTGACCCGACCCGATAACCCGACCCGAATAACCCGACCCGACAACCCGACCAGAGCTGACCCGATTGACCCGACCCGACAACCCGACCCGAATAACCCGACCCGACAACCCGACCCGAGCTGACCCGATTGACCCGACCCGACAACCCGACCCGAATAACCCGACCCGAGCTGGCCCGACTGACCCGACCCGACAACCCGACCCGAGTAGCCTGACCCGACAACCCGACCCGAACTGACCCGACTGACCCGACCCGACAACCCGACCCGTAACCCGACCCGAACTGACCCGATCCGAGTCGGGTCGGGTCGGGTCACGGGTCGGGTCGGGTCAACCCGACCCGTTTGAGAGCACTATGGTCACGACACTGGGTGAACGCCAAAATGCACTCACATTGGGAAACTAGTTTTAAAAGCATTATTTTAGAAAATAAAGCATAAAGCATAATTTAAAATATATAGCACAATTCTTGGAAAATTCTCTTTAACTGAAAGTTTAACATACTGTGTTAATATTTTTTAAAGCCAATATTTACAATGCAAAATCATTGAGAACATAACAATGCAACAATGAAAAGCTTATTTTCATTTCTGTAAACTTTTCGGTGTAATCCTTTGATGTGGAGAAAAGAAAGTAAAAGGAGAAATTTTTCCGCCAACAATGAATAGTATGCAAGAACTCCATACCATATTGTTAGAGTGACAACGCCAGCTTTAAGTTGTTAGGGGGCAAAGGAGGGGCAGATACATTTTGGGGGGCGGCTATTTGCCATACCAAAAATAAGTTATTTATTACGTTTGACTTATTTTACATTACATTGTGTATTTCGTTGCTGTTTTTATGTTAGATCTATATGATTATAAATTAAACTTATTTCAAATAAAATTTGTAACTAACAAATAAATAACGTCTGCACATGAAATATTTTTCAATGAAACTTTTGAAGCCTAAACATAAATTGAATTACTTTCGCGTATGCTACAAGTAACACATTCGTCTATATGCTACGTATCTCTCTCTCTCTCTCTCTCTCTCTCTCTCTCTATATATATATATATATATATATATATATATATATATATATATATATATACAGTGGCGTATTTACGATTTTGTTTCGGGAGGGGCTTTGCTAGCTTTCGGGAGGGGGGCTTTGCCTGGAAATGTGAAAATTCTGCAAGATATTTACTTTACTTTACTATACTAAGTAAGATTTCGGGGGGGGGCTTAAGCCCGGAAGCCACCCCCCTAAGTACGTCACTGTATATATATATATATATATATATATATATATATATATATATATATATATATATATATATATATATATATATATATATAGATCGAGAGAGAGAGAGAGAGAGAGAGAGAGAGAGCCAGAGAGAGAATTTACGAGGAGCTGCTGAAAATGTCGTAGTCCAATCCAGAAGGAGTGTAGGTACTAGGTAGAAAAATGAAACCGTAGTTTAGAAAAACATATCTCTGTATGTACAAATATAAATTTTCATATTAATAAGGAAATTCTTATTGTTTCTCAGGCCTCTGAAGTGATTATGTGTGCCCAAACAGATAATTTCACTAACATCCAGATTCTTACTGTTATAACATTTTTGTTCCACCAAGGAAAGTCACCGAAGTAAATTAATTAGGAAATCAGTGAAACACCACGGGACTCTCCTCCGTTATATATAGTGGTGAAGAAGTAAGTGGTTTAGTATAAACGTAGCAATTTCTCAACAAATTATGCTTTACATCCAGGATGATTAAAAGCAATGACTCTTCGTGGAATCATGGATGCAATTTGTGACATTATTCTTGAAAATTGCAGCATTTCAGGCAGTGGCGGATATAGCCCGGGGCCGGAGGGCCTAGGCCACACCAGTTTTTGTGTGACAAAAATAATTTAAGCTATTTATATTTATTATAGTCTGAGGTCTGCACCCCGCTTTCTCAGTTTTTACCTTCTCAGAAAAACTTGTGTCAGGGATTCTGGGCATTTCTTTGGAACTCGTCGGTAGCATAATTCAGAATGGCTTGGGTATGCGCAAGTTCTCGGCATAATGGGTTCCCAAAATATATGTCAGGATAATAAAAGGGTAACGGCATTAAGAGAAGTATTCTTCCAATTTGACCGTAATGCTGATCAATTTCGCTGACGAATAGTAACCATAGATGAAATATGGTTGTACCACTATGATCCTGAATCGGAACAACAGTCAATGGAGCAGTAGCACTCATTTCTCCATCGCCCCAAGAAGTTCAAGACACAGAAGTAGGTTGAGAAACTGTTTGGAACATTCTTCTGGTATAAGTATGGACTGGTAGACTACCTCTTCAATGGTCAGATATTTAATCCAGAATCTCTACATTACTTACAAAACTGAAAGAAAAATTCAAAGTTCAACGCTGCGGAAAATGAAAAGAAAGGAATTCTGTTTCTTCAGGAGAATACACCTGTCCATCAAGCCCCTGCGAACATAACTGACATTGCATAATCCAGGATTTCAATGTCTAGATCATCATTCTTATTCCGCAGATTTAGCTCCGTCTAACTATTACGTGTACTTATTTCCCAAACTTAAATAACACTTGAAAGACGCCATTTTAGATCTGATAGGGGTAGTGCTACGAACAGTGGTGCGAGGAAATCTAGATTTTTTAAACTTTTCTGCAAAAGCTGGAGCACTGTACAAGGTAGTATATTGACTCTCGGGGGAAGAGAAGAAGAAGTAAAACTTCACCAATCCACGTGCACTCCTTCTGGGTTGGGCTACGAATTTTTCAGCAGTTCCTAGTCAATATGGTAGACGTCACGTCAGTACTTTGAAACAAAATAAGTAAAGGAGCACTAGTATAAACCAATTACTAACTAAAGATCAGCACTCTGACAATACATTTTATTGGGAATCAATTTCATTCCATAATTTTATTATCATTTGCAGGAAGGGAAAACACAACTCTTTTTATCTCCTTCAAAAAATTAAGCCCTGGTAGTTGCAAACTAAGCTGTTATAAGCACATCCTCTGAATATTGGAAGCCGAGAATAATGTTTCAGAAAAAAGAAGTTTTAAATAAAACAAAATATGAAACTGAAAACTTCAAACCTGGACAAATACAAACAAGTTACGTAACTGGTTTTACCTTTCTTTTGTTTCCAATCGAAGTTGATCCAATGAGAAGAAAACAAGTCGACCAAATCTACTATTGTTCGCTAGGCACAACTTCTAGTTTTGTTCTAAATCCAGACTCCATATTGGCGTAGATATTAATATTACAGTCGATTGGTAAAATCAATCTTCCACATTTAAAAATTAAAGTACACACAAGTAGAAAAATAAGCATTTATCATAAAAACACTAGCTGCAAGTGTTCAAAATAGATTTATGGTTTCTATAAAATCAATTGAAAATTGCTATTTTTAATTAGGCAGCTAGTGAAAAACAGCAGTTTTCGACTCCAGCCGAGTTTAAACTCAACCTAAACTCAGTTGACCAAAGTGAACTGACCCGACTGACCCGACCCGACAACCCGACTGACCCGACCCGACAACCTGACCCGATAACCCGACCCGAGCTGACCCGATTGACCCGACCCGACGACCCGACCCGAATAACCCAACCCGACAACCCGACCCGAGTTGACCCGATTGACCCGACCCGATAACCCGACCCGAATAACCAGACCCGACAACCCGACCCGAGTTGACCCGATTGACCCGACCCGATAACCCGACCCGACAACCCGACCCGAGCTGACCCGAATGACCCGACCCGACAACCCGACCCGAATAACCCGACCCGACAACCCGACCCGAGCTGACCCGACTGACCCGACCCGATTAGTCTGACCCGACAACCCGATCCGAGCTGACCCGACTGACCCGACCCGATAACCCGACCCGAGTTGACCTGACCCGACCCGACCCGTAACCCGACCCGAACTGACCCGACCCGACCCGTAACCCGACCCGAACTGACCCGACCCGACTCGGGTCGGGTCAGGTTACGGGTCGGGTCGGGTCAACCCGACCCGTTTGAGAGCACTATTTGAAATAGATCCGTTTGCTCCTACATTTAGGAAGTCTTCCCGTGAAAAGTCTGAATACAACATCTCAATACGTGATTCATTTTCTGAATTTTTAGTTTTTAACTAAACTAAATGCTTCAGAAAATTATATATTCTTCAAACTTTTTTTAAAAAAAAAATGTCAAAGCAAAAGAGTTAGACCTACTAGAGAGTACGAAAGAAGTCGAGGAGTGGCAAAGAGAATACTCTTCAAACTCGAATTTTTATTTATTTATTTATTTTACATATTCATTCCAAAGTTCAACATGTTTTGGGTATAGTTACTTAACAATTCTTCCAGAATTGATCTGGCCTACTTAAAACTGCTCTTCGTAATTACAATGTTTGGGTTCTTTAAAAATAGCAGTATTTCATCATTTATGTTACTAAGTAGGTAATAATCATAGAGACAAAGGTCTAGTGACTATAGTGGATTGTCAGTACATTGAAACTACAAATGATTTAAAACATCTAGTCATTTACTATCCTAATATGAAAAAGATTTGTTTGGTTAAAAAAAAATAATTTTAATAATAAACTTATCTTTCACCCTCACTTTTCTTTCAACAAGTTTTAGTTTTCTCCAGTACGTTTCAACTACTACATCTGCATTCATTCTTTGACCCTTCTGATGATAGTTTGTAAGCAGTTAATCTATTTGCACTAAATCTCCTTGTTTTCAATTTTCAGGTAACAAAGGGTATGCAGAATTGATTTTATGGTATGTAGCTTTAATTAAATGGGGTGGTTGGATCAATGGGTGGGTGGGGATAGTGTACCATCAATCTTCAGAGACTTCAAAGGGTCAAAGGTGAAGATTGATGGTGGCTGGATTGACAGACAGGGGTACAGGCAGTGGAAGGAGGGCGTTTGGGCCGCTGGGCAGACGGTTGGATGTAGTTACGTCTTTTTTTTTTTTAATCTGCACTTTACATATTAATCTTTTTTTTTTCTTGGGTGGCGTCGGATTGGGTGCGTGGGATGTCTTACAGAGTCAATGCCAGTTAAAACTAGAGATATCCCAATTAAGAGGCAGAAAGGTTTTACTCTGAACACACACACATCTATACGTAGACATATACACGTACGACACCACTTCCATGCACGCATACACAAGTACATACGTATAAATATATTAAACGACACGCACCCCATCTACACTGCTAGGACTCCAGACACCCATACAAACTCTCTCTCACACACACACACACACACACACACACACATATATATATATATATATATATATATATATATATATATATATATATATATATATATATATATATTAACAAATACATATTTTGGCGCGGGAAAACCGAGTCCAATACTCGGCTAGAGCATATGTGGTTCGAATCCCTTGTTAAGCTGTAGATCCACATCTCATATAGCCTCGCTGCTGAAAGGGACGCTTAACTCAAAAAATAAAAGAAGGAATCCAACACACATTTGACACTGCGGTAGAAACGTCCATTATGTAACTCGTAGATAACTACATTCACTGATAAAAATCAAAATTGTTAGAAGATACTTCTTAACTGACTCATAAGGACTTCCAAATAAAATATCCTGATTTTTTTCAAGAGTGTACCTTACATTTTTTGCCAACAATTTTCGGACATAAATATCATTTCAATCGTATCTACAAATAGTTAATATTATTATTAAGAAAATCTACTTCATTGTCTCCGCATTTCTTTTTCCACTCGACTTCTAATATTCCTAAAAGCGTACAACGACATCAATCAATTTACATAACAAACAGAAATTGTGTAAATTATTCTTCATTTCCACCCTCCAAATCCCACAAACCATGATTTAATTCGTACCCCATTTTGACCCTAATTTGAACTTCGGAAACGTAGTGACAACCGTAATTCCACTCGTCACCAAACTTGCTGTGTTATTCCTATATTTTTAATGTTCAACTCTCCCCCTTTTTAAATCATATACTTTATTATACCTATAATTATTTTCTTCTCTCTCCTTTCTCTACAACTTTCGCCCCTAAAGAATTCGCTAGTTGGTGTTGTCTTCTATTGTTTCACTTCCTTCGAAAATTGCTCTTCTATAATTTATTTCCCAGTTCTTTTTATCCTCAAATTTCCATTATACTTTTCTTTCCCGATATTCATTCATTCCGAATGTTTTATTCGTTTCCTTTACTCCAACATTCACCATAATTCAGTAGTCGTATTGGAAATAAAGTACTGACGATATGATTAAATGCATAAATATATCTTTCATATACTTCAACATTGTGGACCTTATTTTTAAATTTTTATAACTACTAAGATTTATTGTTTTTTTAAAATTTATTACCAGTACGCCGTACCGATTCATACCACCCAAGAAGATTAATGCCTCAATCATCTCATAATTTTGACTTCAAATGTTTCTATACCTCTAGTTGTGTACTGCGCATATTGACATTCCTTTCATGAACAAATGTATATGTTAGAAACATATAGAAGCATTTTATTGTTGTCATTTTTTCTTTTCTTTCTTTCTTTAAATGACTGACACTACATGAAATGTGGGTCTATAGGTTAACAAAGAATCGGAACCACATGATCTCCCACCGATAACACAACCGAAGTCTCTCGTACCAAACACACGAAAATATTATTCATACAGAGACATGTTTTCTACAGTTTATTTATTTATTTATTTATTTATTTATTTATTTATTTATTTATTTATTATATATTTTTTAGTTTAACGTCTCATAACTATGCACCGAGGCTAAGGGAGAAGGTGATAATAAGACGGAAGATAATGGTGGAATCACGAAAATGATCGAAAACGAGAACAACCCGAGAAATCCATGCGCACGGTATGTATCTACCACAACACTTATATGGCAGGATTTGGAATTGAACTAGGTACCCCTGCGCCTGAGGGGAGCGCTCCCTACCACTAAGCCACAGCGGTCTTTTTTTAACATACATTTACACAAATACATTACACTAATATTTCCAACTACGCGCACTCTAGCTCTTTAGATCGCAAGTAAGAGGGAATACCCAAACTATCCAGAATTGCAACATAACATGTACGCGTTTTATAGTTATGGAACGCACGTCACTAGCCGAGTCGCGTCATCTCTGTGTGGGGCTGGAATTGTTTATTTTTGGTGCTGCTTTGTATGTGTTCCTGCTTATAGCGTCCAGTAATTATTATGATGTATAATTACGGGGAGTGAAGAGAGTGATTGAAATTTTACTTTTTGTTGGAGAAAACTGGAGCTGAGCTTTGTTATCCAGTAAGCAGAATTCTTTGAATAAATCACAAGTTTACAAGTGTTTCCCGATTCAACTGAAAATTTCCCACAAATTGAGCCCTTTCTATGCCTGTATGAGCATCAGGACCCAATTCTGACTGACTCCCGTCTTACTCCAAAATCGTATAGAATTCGCTGGCAGGCACTACATGGCAAATTTGTTCAGTACTCTTCTGCCTATTGTCATTAATAGCCTGTAGAATTTTTTCAATGACTTTTTATTCCAAGATTACTAGGTAGTGGGAGGTACGAGATTTGTTGAAAAAATATCCGTATTTTATTCATTGTGTATTAAGCGTTCTAACGCCTTTTCCGGGATTACGGACAGGTTGTCCATCGCATCTTCTTTTAACAGTGACATACAGCTTCCTTTCTTCTTTTGCTCTCTTTTTCCCACTTATATGGAGTTAACATATTTTGTGATTCGCAGCCATCTTGCTCGGGCCCAAACATAATGTACTCTTAACTCTTTTCTTTCAAGTAGGTAGTCACATAGTTTGTCCATCTTTTTCGTTTTCCTCTTCCTCTTTTGCCTTCAATTTCCATCTTCCCCATACTCTTGCAAAATAATTATCATTTTTCTCATAACATGACCATACTATTTTCAATCTTCTCTCATACTTTATTCGACACGTCATTCAACATAACGCTCTCTTATATTCTTTCGTTCCTGACCAAACCTAATAACACCATACAACCATCTGAGCATTTTTTATTTTGCTCATTTACCCACGTCTAGTTTCTTCTCTTGTGTCTTCTTGATTTCCCAAGTTTGTACTTCGTACAGCATGCAGATTTCATTACGGTTTTGTAGGCTCTTCCTTTTCCTTTGGCAGTTACTCTTTGACCACAAAGAAACCTAAGATCTACCATTTTATCCATCCCATTTTAATTCTGTGCTCTATTTCCGCATCTAAATTCTCATGTTTATTCACCATGGAACCGAAGTATTTAAATGTATTTACTTCCTTTATGCTCTGCCCTTCCGTCAGTTCGGTATCTTCTCTATCTCCTCCAAAGTTCATATATTGAGTTTTCTTCCTACTAATTTCTAATCCTGTTCCCCAAAGTCTTCTCCACTTTTCTAGTTTCTCTTCTAACTCTAGGTATTATACAAAACAATATCGTATACTACAAACGGCATACACTAATGTGGTATGTCTTTAATACTTTTCACATAGGACATCCGTAACCAGATTGAATATGTATGTGCTAAAGGAAGATTCTTGATATAATTCGACTGACAGGTATCCAGTCCGTATAGATTATGCTGTTCTTGCTCCTTTTCCTAGCTTCTTTATATCTATCAAGGGCGAGACGAACATATTTTTCTGGTACGCTACTTCTCATGTATCTTCAAATCTTTTAGCATGATACTTTGTCATAACTTTTCTCTAGGTAGATAAGCACTACATATATATTTACTACTTTATTTTCATATTTTTCCATCATTTATCTAATTGCAACAATGGTATCTGTTGTTTCCTGACCTGGCATGTATCCGGAAATCGATTTGTTCCTCCCCTATTGATGTCTCCTTGCGAAACCGCTTCTCAATGAATTTTTCCAAAATCTTCATTGTAACGAACATTAGCTCTATAATTATTGCTATCTTGGATATCATCCTTCTTAAAATTAGTATTATTATATTATCTCTTCATTCTTTGGATATTCTTTCTTCGGCAAATAGCTCTTGCATCAGATTTAACAATAGATCTATTCCTTCTTCACCGTAGCATTTCTATACTTCCTAAGGTATTTCACCCGACCCAGTTGTTTTGCTTATTTTTCATTATGCTACCGTTAATATTCTATTACTTCTTTCTTTATGTTGTCTGTAACTCCTTGCTTTGATACACCGTTCTTCATTATTTCTCTCTAATTTTTCTTCATTTAACAGCTTTCTATAGTAGTTTTCCAAACATCTTTTGGTTTTAAGCTCTTCATGTAGTACTTCTCCTTTTTCGTATCTTATTTGCATCATATTGAGAGGAATATTTTATTGTTTGTCCCATGCTCTGATTATCCATAAAAGTTTTCTTTTATTTTTACATTTAAAAAAAAATCTCTCTAGTGTTGCCTTCTGCAAGAGAGAAAATTTATTTAGCTCTTCTTTTTTCCAATTTTATATGTAACTAACTACTTTGTATTCATTTGGAAGAACGAGTTACATAGCATAATCAGACGCTACTGCAAAATTTAATATTCCCTCAATTCTCTATTATTTTCTCCGACATTCCAATCATTCTGGAACCTTGAATACATATAATATAACTCCTACTCTATTATCAACATGCACGTTCAGATAACCACCCAGAATCCTCTTTCCTCTGTTGATAAACTAATTAATTTTCTTCCCAAATCATCCGACAGAGCGTCCTTTTCTTTCTCTTCGCATCCAACTTGCGGGAGTTAAACATTTCTTCAAGATACAATGTGACACTTATTGTTCTATCACTCCTCCTATTTACACTAACTACATATCGACTTAATTCACTACTCAGGACGATTCGTATACCATTTCTACCTTGTTGATTTGTTTCACTATACGGTAGTTTATATCCACTTCCTAAGTTCTTCGCTTTATTTTCTCTCCACTTTATTTTTGAACACAGTGGTTCTATTCTTCTTCTTGCCATTAAATCTACTACTTCTTTCCTTTTTCAGTAATTGACCCCACATTTAAAAGTTCCGAATCATATCTGGACTGGCTTCTTTAATAGAGATCGCTCATTACTCGGTATCTTTCGCTCATTTCTCACTACAAGCAGACGAAGCCATTGTGCGTCGCTTACGGGAGACGACTTAGCATTTTCTGAAGCAAGATTAAAGTATGCTATAATCTTTTTTTTCAGTCGGAAGCCCTTCCTGACACTAACCCTCGCTATTTATCCGGACTTTGGGCTGGGATTATTGTGTGCTGGCTTGCACCTTTAATGGTTGATTTGAGCATTCTCCCGTAAATCCTTTCCATTCGACGATGAATTTCACTTAATACACCTTCCGCTGTCTAAAAGCACACAACACCCTGCTGCTCTTCTATCGACGTCACTTTAAATATGAAATGACGACACGGCTACTGTTCGGTTATCATCGTTTCTTATTCCCTGCTAAACACGTAGTGCCATTTAGTGAGTAAAACGGGAGAATAGTTTTCCTAACACCAGTAACCACTTGTCTGGCTTAACCCAATTTTTCTAAATACCATAGTTTTTTATGCAATATCTTCTGCCTCATTATTTATTGACTGCTTCTTATATATTTGTTAACGAAAAAAGAAATCAGATACTTTTTTTGAAGAAAATATGTATTCAACTGATATATTGCCATTTTTGAAAGGGGAAAAGCATCCTAAACGTGTGATTTAAACAAAGAATTATTCTTAAGTGTTTACTGACGGATAACTGTAGTCTCGGCCGTAAATTGTTACCAACAAAAACTATTTCAGACATCTCCTTATTCCTTGTGGTCATACATCACAATAATCACAGGATACCACGAGTAGGAAGACACACAATGCAGCACTAAGCAGGAACCACTTACAGGTTGACGTCACGTCTGACATTGGCCAAGGAATCACAAGCTACAATGTCCAGTGGCACATTCTGTAGTTACAAAACGTATCCATACTGTGTTGTAATTCCGGTTATTTTTGTGTACCCTCTCATATTGCTGATAGTTATATGAACAATTACACTTACACGACACCATACCTTACCTGGCTCTCCATATGTTATGTATATTTCTACATAGCTTATGGCATTTTTATCAGCGCCCTAACACTTGGTCTGATGCCTACATTTTCATCTGACCCGATGTCCTATGGCCCAGTTGTCTCTCTGAAGTTTTCGTGCTCCTTTGTCTGTCTTCCCCCCTATCTAGTCATTCTTTCAGCCACCCCATTGAAGCTGGTGGCGGAAAGCTGTTTTAAATTTGGCTAATAAAAAAGAATACTGGAAATAATAATAATAATAATAAGAAGAAGAAGAAGAATGAAGGAATACTGACAAAAGCAAGGGAAGAAAGAAAAGGATCAATGCCGAAGACAGAAAATACCCATCTATGAAGAAGATAAGTCATGCCGGAAGAGATTCATAATTTAATGTCCAAGTTAAATGGTATCCAAAGAGAGGGAAGAGTATCAGTTGCTGGTGAATGGAAAGCAGTTTCGTCAATAGAACGAACGAAGTCAAACTTTGGATCTTACAAACATCACCTATGCTGAAAAATATATACTTATATTTTACAAATAAATGTATTTCCCTTTAATTCAATAGGTTTCTTTTAATTTCCTCAGTATGTCTCTTATTCAGTGAATACCAGTCTATTGATCTCTTTTTAGTCTATTGATTTTTTTTGGGGGGGGGGGGGATTTTGTATTTGTTTTCCTTGGAATGAACAGGAATTTTAGCAGTTTGACTTTATTGCTTCTTGAAATTTACTTGAATGTTTCTTTTTGAACATTACATTTTGCAATTTAAGATTTAAATAGTTAATTATCAAATTTGATTTGAGTAATATTTTAATGCAAATTCAATTTGAAAGAGCATACGGATCTTTCACTAGACTTGAAGAAGAAATCGTAAAATCACATGCACTAAAACTTCTGAAACAAAATTTAAAAAAAAAATAATTCCCCGAATAAGAATCCAGCAAATCAATAGGCTAAAGAAGAAGGATGACGAAGGTGCTTACCGCGGTTTAAGAATCCCTATCACTGCGAAATTAAAATACCGCAAATTTTACAGTAATTACGTGATATCTTCAAATAGATAAAAGATAATCGAAAAGTGAATCAAGACCTCCCTAGACGATGTTATTGTACATGAGGTACCGTTATCACGAGTCATCTAGTAGCTTTCCGTTTGCAGTTATTTAGAAACGCAAAAATAAATGCCGATTTTCTAAATGTCTGGAAATCGAAAGCAGATAAATGAGTCATGATAACGGTATCTCACGCAGAATAATATTGTCTAGGGAGGTCTTGTTCCACTTTTCAATTATCTTTTAGCTATTTGAAGATATCACATAATTACTGTAAAATTAGCGGTATTTTAATTTCGCAGTGATGAGGCCTCTTAACAACTTCCTATTCAATGGCTTTCACAGGGTACGAAGAGTGGGATTTAACTGTGATCGCACATTTACATAAGTTTTAACAATAACGCTTATTTACGAATTAATTTCTTTATAATAATAATAATAATAATAATAATAATAATAATAATAATAATAATAATAATAATAATAATAATAATAATAATAATAATAATAATAATAATATACAGTTTCCATCAGCACTACTACCTATATTCACTGTCGTGCCTCTTCAAAGAGAAGAAGAAAGACTATTATTTTTGTATCTTAACAATATAACCATCCATTGTTAGAAAAAATAATGCAAATTTTAGCGGTTTAAAATTAAAAATTCAAACACTGTAAAAATCAAGGATCTTATAAAATAGAGGATCTGCCCTAACAACAAAATCTTGAAGCCATACGTCACAGTTTCACCACCCCTACTCTGCCCACTCCGCCCAATAGGATCGCAATGTTTTGAGCCAACAATCATGACGGAAACGAAATTAGCCAATCAGATGATGGCGGAAACGAGAGTAACCAATCAGACGTGCCTATGCTCGATTGTTTCTTGGCTTCATTCATTTAATAGCATAAAGATACATATGGGCAGATCCTCTATTTTATAAGATCCTTGGTAAAAATAATGAACTAATTTAAAAATTAATATCGAAATGTGAAATTTAATGTAGAATTTAGTGGATAATATTATATACAGGGGAAAATGAATCGATTGTTATGAAGAATTAAGACTTTCAAACAAAACTGGTAACAAGAATAAAATGAAAGTTCAAATAATTATGAAACAATTTTATCAATTGCTACAGATAGAAATAGCTCTCCCTGCTGGTCTACTGGCCAGTGCGCATGCCTTTCATGCTCGGGGTCTCGATTACGATTCCCGATTGGAAAGAATTAAGAATTTGAATGAATTACGTTGGTTCGAATTTAATCTCCAAACTGTAGACCCACGTCTCAGAGCTGAGAAACATCTATACCAAACTTCAACAACTGATATTGATAAAAACGCATTAAAAGATAATAAAAGTGATATGTGTATGTAATGCCAGTTTGATATCAGAAGGATATTTATAGCCTTCAATAATAATGTTTTCCTTTTATAAAGTTCGCGAGAGGTCTCGTGACGATTCAGTCGAGTGTATAAAGTTAGGCATACCGAACATAGATAATTAATATTAATAAATATAAATAAACAGGTACAAAACTATAGAGCTGAGATAATTAATGCAAGTTACTTTTAATTGTAATTGTTCAGATTCCATTCGAATTTTGTTTTTTAAAAAGTACATATTTTTTTAAGACATAAGCATAATTCATCTTTTACCTATAGAAATTCTTTACAACAGGAAGTAACTTATACTTTTTGTAAACCAGAAAGTAATTCAGTATATTTTCCGGAAATATTCTACTGTTAAGGGTCTTCACTACAGCGAAATTAAACTACCGTTAATTTTAGTGTTTTTTTCTGCAATATCTTCAAAACAAATAAAAATATTCGAAAAGCAGAAACATAGTGAACTAGACTATACGATTTTGCATGTGATACCATTATTATAACTCATCTATCTGCTTTCGATTTGCATCTGTAGATAGAATTAGCATTTTTTGCAGGTTCTGTAAATAGCAGCATAGCAAAAGCAGATAGGTGAATTGTGGTAAAGGTATCACATGCAAAATCGCATTGTCTAGTTCACTACGTTTGTGCTTTTCGAATATTTCTATTTGTTTTGAAGATATTGCAGAAAAAACACTAAAATTAACGGTAGTTTAATTTCGCTGTAGTGAAGACCTGTGGTATGGTATACGTGTTAGTTAATTGCATGTTTAAAATGTACCTATTGAAAATAATATTGTTTGTTGAATTTCTTCACAGAAAATATCTTTACTAGCAAGAAGAGTATTTCCTATAATATTTTTTTTTTAGCAGAAATTGGAAAATTCTTATAAATCTCTTATAAGACAACAAAAAAATATTACCGAATTGATATGTGAAACAGGCTATTAAACTTTTCCTTGATAAGTATAACTATTTTTCGGAAAAAAAAACGTAAAAATTTGACTTTTTTTGAATTAAAATTTTCAGAAAGATGAATTCTGCATAGAATGTTTTACATAAAGTTACTCATTCAAAGAATTATGTGATGGACATGACCGAGGATTTCAAAGAATATGAAATTTTCTCTTTATCTATAATTATCCCGATGTTTCATTTTAAAATTTTCCGAAAAATCGTTATGCACATGATTTACCTCATACAACATAAACCATTCTAAACCGTTTTTAGTAGAGGAAACAACATGACATTAGGGAAAGAAGGAGAATTATTTTCAAAACCGTAAAATTTTCATAGGTGATTTTAATATTTGACAGTAAGCTTTATGTATCAGGCAGAAATTATGGTAAACTTTTAAGGTGCCGTAATTTCAGCATAATTGCACATCAGCGTTACCAGACTCACAGCTCGGAATTATTCCAAAACCTGATCGAAATTATGCTAGATTCGGTCAAATTATGCTAGATCCTCATAATTACTAGTTCAGGAGTTTTAAAAGAAAAAAAAGGTTGAGGTACGATAACGTAACTTAAAATACGCAGAGCGCAAGGATGCGTGGATGGAACTCAACACTTCACGCACCAAAGCTTTAACTCGACTATACTAGTGCAGTCGTTGCCAGACTCAATGGCGTATATATCGTATAAATGAATGCAAAGTATTTGTTTACACATTTTGAAAGAAAATTACCTCGCAGCATAAGCGGAGTTGGGAATTGTCTGCTGGGGGGGGATTTTTAGCCGGTCTCGGACCTTTAATTTCAAGAATAAAGATGGTCACGAAGTCAGAAATAAAGATGGTGAAGTTGTCAAAAAGTTGGGGGGAGAATGGTCCCATAGTTCCGCCCATGCCTCGCAGTTAAAGGATTAGAAAAAAAAAGCGCAAAGTCGTTTCTAACTTACTTCGGAAAATAAGACTGGCTGTATGGTTTACCCACTGTATGAATGAATGAATGAATGGATACATTTCTGCCGTTCTTTTTCGTCCCACGACCAACTTCTTTCTCATCTCCAGGTTTTACGGCTTTTTGATAAACTTGCTGAAATTATGCTAGATTTGGGCAGGATGCTAAAAGCAAGATGCTAGATGCTAAAGACATGCAAATTATGCTAGATCTAGCATCATTATGCTAAATCTGGCAACGCTGTTGCACATATTCTAGAAATAGATAACATGATTTGACTACAGTTGAATTTGTCTTACGAACAGATAATGTACGTATTTATAAGATGTTAATCAAGTTTTGAAAATAATCTTTAATGAAAAGTATGAAAACTGATGAGAAGCTCCAGGATAGTGCGGAATCAATATACACCATTGTATAAAAATCCAACAATTGTTGCGAAAGTTATCAGTGTTTTAAAAGAAATCGAACATATTGGAGAGAGAGCTAAATTCTACCTCTAATTCTTGACTGATATTTAGTATCACTTCTGGTTTTAATAGAAATTTAAGGTTGAAAATGGAATGTATTCTTGACAGATTTAAGAAATTTCAGAAAACGGTTTCTATCTGTCACCGTTTTCTCTCCATAGCAATCAACATTCAGTGGGTTTATTTCTGTCTGTTTTAATGGGCAGATTGGAGTAGAGATGGAATATATTTTGGGGATGCACAGAAATAATAATTTACTGACCACAGAATAAAAAGCTTCTTGCTATCTCTTACGATTTTTGTTCTATTGCGATCAAAGTTAAAAGCGGAAATGATTGTGTTACGTCCGGTTGAAACAAAAAATTAGGTAGGAAATGGAAAATGGAACCTATTGTTAGAAAGCTAAATAATTCCAAAGAACCGCTTCTCGCTAGATCAATATTGAAACTGTAAGTTGTAGGGTCAAGATGCCGAATATCGGATGGTTTCCCAATATCGGATACCGAGAAATATTCCGTGTAAGGTGCTGCAGCCTAGCGGCCATTATCGTAACTGCAAACCAATCGGTGGGCTATTGGGCGCCTGAGTTACGATATCTCTTGCAACATGTTTATTTATGTGGTGAAATGTTTTGTGATTTTGACCTTGTGAAATATTTCTAATACTGCAATTGATTGTCTTATCTCGTCCATAAAGGTAACCTAATCATATTCATACTATAATTATAATATAGGATAAGAAGAGTAGTTTTAAACTACATGATGTTTTGGTGGTTCGTTTCTGTTTACGTGACGTATATAGTTGAAAGTTGACACACTAACTACGTTGCCAAATATCGGATAGTACAGAGGTTCTAAATATCGGATGTCAGATACAAGGGAACGGTATTGCTAATGTCATTCTTCGATTATTACAAAAGACAAAAATCGCTCAAGGGAAGAAATGGGATCCTGAGGATACTCTCCAGGCTGTTGCTGCAACACACATCCTATGAGCAAGCGTTCTTCCAAAAAAAAAAAAAAATCACAGATGAAAAATCTTCAGACGATTCATTAAGTTATCTTCTTTCAACCGATGCGGAAGATAGTGTGGATGACGAATGTGTGTTGTTTTTTTTTTTCAGACATATAAACTTCACAAAGGTGGTGAACGATGGATACGATGTATCCAAAGTCTTAAATGATCACACGAGCTATGTACAGGCACTGATCCAAATCGTGGAAATTCTTTATGATTTTTGCAAGTAATTTAACTTCTTGGTAGATCCTATTACAGATGAGTAGAACAACGTTTAGTTACATTATTAGAAAGTAGCCTTTTTTGTTGAACAATGTTTAGTTAAAAGTAAATCTACATGTTGAAAACGTTTACAACTTTGTCAAACAATGTTTAGTAAAAATAGATTTACATATGTAGATATTTAGAAAGTAGTCTATTTTGTAGAACAACGTTTAGTTAAATCTACATGTTTTGTAACTTTACGTTTTCTATAGCCTATGTTTATATCATGTAATATAATATATATATAATGCACAGTCTTCTCCAATTGAGGTTTTCCTTGAATCCTTCTCATTTAATTTCCGTCTGATATTAGGACCCCTTACTATACGATATTGAGCAACCTTTCTTCGAACTGAGAAAAATGCCACTTTTTACCAAAGTGTATGTATCTTTCCTTTAATATTTCTTTATTGCTTCGAAACTTCCAAATTATAATCTACAAAGATGACAGAATATTTAGAAGAGGCTACCTAGGTATATGAATGAAATATCTGTTGGTAACGTTTTTATTCCTTTTTTTCCAAACAGTATCCGATATTCGGCACCTTTCCTATAGTAAATTCTAACCACTTTCGGTTTTAATAGAAAGTTAACAATGGAGATGTACTGTCACTCTTATCAGGACTGTAATAATGTTACCTGACATCTAAAAAGGAAATTCATCTATTGCCAGTGATTGTACTGTGTAACCATATACTATGTTCGTGCCGTGTTTACTGAATAACGATAACTAGTGGGAATCTTAAAAGACTAGTTTAACAAAAGATAAGCCGAAATAGAATTTTGAATTTCATGCAAGGTAGGGGCAGTACTCGCTTAAAATCAAAACAAAGCTAACATTGCATACAGAATTATCACTGCTAAACTATATGATCAACATTTTTAATGAATTTGCAAAACATACGCACACAAGGTACCTAAATCATTAAATTGCGACAACCGAAATGGATATTTATAACCACCACTTTTGAAGATTCACACGTAAGGTCACATGGTAGCCAGATGAGTGCGGCTTCTAAGGAAACCGGTAATTTCGAATTTCATTGTTAGGTTTCCAAAAAGGCACCAACCATAAAACTACATATTTACGAAAACAAGAATTCAAACGCAAGGAATGATATTCACTCACTATCGTAACTGCTAAGTTTCCTTCAATTCCAACTGGCCAAAAATTATATGACTCTGCGAATTTTAACTAAGATTGCTACTTACTCAATGACACATGGCGGCCCTTTTGGGGAAGTAATACTCCCGGAAATATTTCTTTTTCACGCGCTACTCTAGCCAGCTATTTTAAATTGGTTACGAGGAAGCAAGGATCTTATAAAATAGAGGATCTGCCCTTACAACAATCTCTTGAAGCCATACATCACAGTTTCACCACCCCTACTCTGCCCACTCCGCCCAATAGGATCGCAATGTTTTGAGCCAACAATCATGGCGAAAACGAAGGTAGCCAATCAGACGTGCCGATGCTCGGTTGCTTTTTGGCTTCACCGATTTAATAGGATGAAGATACATATGGGCAGATCCTCTATTTATAACATCCTTGCAAGGAAGCAACTGAGGTTAAATTTACATCGATTATCATGGGGGTCAAGATGAAACAAAACAAGCCCTGCAGGGCTTTTAACCCTTTTCGCTCGCTGCTGCCCGCTTGTTATGTTTCGTAACGTAAGTAAATCACTTTTTTTAAGAATTATTTTCATCTTATTTCAATGAAAAATTTGTTATGGATTTAAAAAAAAAAACTCGTTGGGCCGGATTTGAACCCACCCCAAAAATGACTTTCATTATCCCGCTCACTAGCACGCTGGGTTACAGGTGGCGACAGCATCTGTCGTTTGCTTTCTACCAGTAGCGTACGCAGGAACTTATTTCGGGGGGTCCAAACCCAATATGAGGATATTTTATATTAAAATTCCTAAAATTGCCTCTAAAATTAGGCTAAATTTACACAAAATCGAAATTTCGGGGGGTCCGGACCCCCAGGACCCACCCCCTGCGTACGTCCCTGCTTTCTGCTAATCTGTGCTACATTGCAAGAAACGGATAACGCCAACCAATCAGAACCGTGTATTTAGTTCCTACTTCCGGAAGTATTACTTCTCCGAAGGAGTCGTAATACAGGTACCTTTCGTTCTTCCGAGATTTTCTGTCCCACATACGGATATTAACACTTGTTTCCAAATTATTGTACCGTATCCTTTCACCTGGGATACATGTACCGTAAGTACTTTAAAAAAATAATAAAACAAAACAGGACATTCTTCACCAAGATGGCTACCAACGACTCACTTTCCGTCTCTACACTTCTTCGTTTGCTCGCACGATTTGTTCGAGCCTCCGTTGAGCACTAGACAACGCCTTCTTCCAATGTGTTTCACATTCAACAAAATTAATGCGGTTTTAGGCCACCAATGATTACTACAATCTTTGGAAATTTTCCACTTTTCCTACAATTATTCGACGAACGAAAAAAATCAACGTCTGAATGTGAACAAGGTTCAAGGTAAAAGATGAATAGTATGTAGGAGAAGATCCCTCATTGAGTTATTGCTGATGAGCCAAAATCTCGACAGATGAAAGGATGCCGCTCCAACCTGAAACGTTATAAAATTCCATCTCGAATTTCGCTCCTGAATTTCCCATGTTCTACAATTTTTTTCAAAATTCACAAAATATGGAAAGTGAAGCTACTGTACGTCACTCACTTTCTTCAATATATGAGTGAATTCAGACCCTCTATGTTAATCAAACAGATTATGGATAAGTAATTAAGAGAATAATTCAAACTATTGAAGGCAACAAGCACTTTTATGATTAGAAATTAATATTTGTATCACGTATTTGTGTCGTAATTTTCGATGGATTGTAACGAAAGCAAAAAAAAGAAAGACAAGCTTCATTCTTCAGTAATTTCATGTGAAAAAATATATTATTGTATTTTATAGTGAAATATTTTTAACATTTTCTTTACAAATATTAATTTAGAAACAAGTAATTGAACACAATCTATTAGTGGTGTTACCTGATATGTTCATCGCGAATTTTCTATCAAAAACAGCTTTAAACTATTCTTAATACAGAATCCAGCAGAAAACCCTCATGCTTTCCAAACGGAAATTACACTTATTATTTCATGAATGATATTTTATTTCCGAACTCATCGAAACACAAAATGTTTTGCTTACATTATTCAGGTACATAATTACCGTTCATACTTTTTGGAAAATACATTTTTTTTTTAAAATTATTTTCCATCTTAAGAATATTCAATCTAATTGCAAAGACTGCAAATTCTCTAATCAGCGGCATTTGAATTGTTGAACCAAAAACAAGTTTGAGTGTGTAGGTGTTAAATTCCGTATTAAATATTATGTCTAAGAAATTCCAAAGGCACTAGTACGTTTTAATGCAAATCGCCACGGACTTTGCAGAACAAAGCAACACACTCGTAGGGTCTACAATATCCTCTGCAGTTGGAACTACACGTGGTTTTTCGTAAGGTCGCTTCTTTATGGGGCGTTTACACTTAGTCGATTTGCGTTCGATTCAGTTGAATTGACGTCACTTTCAACTTAATCGACCTGTAAACGGGACTTCAATTTAATCGCTTGTTGATCGAAGGCGACTAATCGACTGGCAACTGAATTGAAAGACGTTCTATATTTTGTGGTCGATTCGATCAGATTGCCTAGCGAATACGACTAGATTGCCTAATGTAAACACCTGATTCCAAAACATTTTAAGGGGAAAGGAAAAGTGTCCGGCATGCGATTATGCTTATTTTACATTAAATTACTTTTATAATTATATGAGAAAATGAATGTTTATGGAATACAAAAAGTACTCTTTACAGAAATATTGCTACTAGAGGAACAGCACTAGATTTATTCATCAAATGGATTTAAAAATCACAACTGCTGATCTACGTAATAAAATTAAAAATATTAAAATGCTTCGAAAAGGTCAGGTGCAGGTGTGGAAGATATACCTCAACAAAAGATAGCTTGGTTCATGAAGCTTATCGCTTTTTACGCTAGATTATATAAGCTACATTAGAACGTACAGGTCTACTTTTGCCACACCACTAGAAAGAATTGTTAAAAATTATAAATCTTTCACTAATATTCTTCTTATTATAACCTAAAAAGTTTCCACTGAGCACCATGAAAATACTTCACTTGGCATAGATAAAATCCAAAGGGGTCACAAGAAGTAATTGCTGAAAAATTACAATTCTTTTATGATTTGCGTATAAATACTGCTTCCGGGTGCGTAGAATAAAACCTACAGTTAAGAAACGCAAACCAACCTTGGCTAGGTGGCCATTGAAAGAAAAATACTATTTAACGGAGTCAGACAGGACGAAGCTGGTGGGTCCGCGTGGTAGCGCGGGAGGGGAGAAGTCCGAAGAGACCAGCAGCGCAATCGGTGTGCGCGCAATCGAAGATAGTGGAAACAAGTTGATTTTGGCAATGATACGAGTTTCAATAGCACTTGTTATGGTTTCATCCTAGTAACGCTTCACTTGTAAACATAAAATAGAGGTCCTGTACACTGTGCAGAAATATGGCACTACTAGAGCCATCTTTCACTCTACTAGAGCCATTTTTCATACGCACTATCTTATTTCTTCCATCGTAAAGCACTTGTAATTATTTTACACTAGTAACCTTACACTTGTAAACCTAAAATATAGGTGTATTGCTTTGTATTTAATTCTGATGCCTGCAGAAATTTGCTCCTTATAAACATGTTTTCTTTTTCATGCAAAGTATTGAATCTTGCTTGTAAATCTTCCAAAATAAAATGCACCAAAACAAAACCTGCACCCGTTAGTAACGTGGTAAGTGTTATGATTTGACCTGTTAAAAATAATATATTATTTTGTGCTAAGCAAAGGTTTTGCTGCTCCTAGTCTGTGCGCTTTAAATACCATTCTTGCTTTACCTTCAGTGTGAGCGGTCCCGGGTTCGATTCCCGGTGGGGGCACTCGATCGAAAAACTGTAAAAAGTTTTTTTCATGCGAACCATCCTGAATGAGGTTTCCTTATTCACACTAGGCAAACGCCGGGGTGGTACCTAACATAGATCCTAGGCCTCTTCCTTTCTTCCTCAATTCTTTATTTCTACCCTTTCAGTGTGCTCGCCGAGGGACGTCATCCCTCAAAAACGTGACGGGCTAACATGCCCTTTGATGCCGAAAGCCCAGAAATCTAAATTCTCCCTTTTAGTAGCTACTTAATACAAGTTGGTTAGTGCTTTTTGTAGCTATTTACTGTTAGCTTTTATGGCACTACGCTGTACTTGTACCGATAACAGGTAAGCCTTTTAAAGTAAATCTGCATCCAGTGATGCAAGTCCGCCCTTCTGCAAGAGTAAAACTGCCGTTGAAAGACATGGATACATTACTAATAAAACTCCAACTGACCAAAGCAGTATATATATTTTAAAATTATACGTTTGTGTTATAGTTTCAGCTATGTAACATAGCCTTCCTCATTATAATGGATACATAGATAATATACGAGGTGTGACACAAAAAAAAAAAAAACGAGACTAAGTGTGTAGCTTGAAAACAGAGTGGAGTTGGCAACAACTGTTTTGCTGACGTCATCCCACATACCTCCTCCATCCATGCGGCCAGTTTCGTCTTAGCCGATCACGCCAGTACGGAGTACTGCGTCATTGAGTGAACACGTGCAACTGCATTCTGCCGGAAAAATGTCTAATGAAAAAACCGACAACAACAACGAATCAACAAGTTTCTTGTGAAACTAAGATATTTGTTGGAATTAGTTGTAACACGTATTGGGACATGGATTTTTACCTATGATCCAGAAAGTAAGGGCCAGTCGATGCAGTGGAAGTCTCCAGGATTCTCAAGACCCAAAAAGCACGCATGTCAAAATCAAAATTAAAGGCTATGTTAATTGTCTTCTTATACATTAATGGAATTGTAATGATTGAGTGGGTTCCCAGTGGTCAGACTGTTAATCACAACTACTACATTGAAGTACTAAAAAGATTTCGTTGAAAAATTAGGGAAAAAAGGCGACAGTTGTGGAGTGATGGATGGCTGTTGCACCAGGACAATGCAACACGGCCCTATCTGTCTAGTAGTTTCTAACCAGCAAAAAAAAAATTCTGTGATGGGGCATCCTCTTTATTCACCTGATTTGGTTCTATGCGACTTTTTTTTATTTCCTAAAGTTAAATCTTGCTTAAAGGGAACCCATGTTACCTCAGTTGAAAAGGTTCAGGCAAAACCGGAGAATATCCTGAAAGACCTTCCAAAAACCTCATTCCAGAACTGTTACCAGCAAAGACAGCCCCGAATGCAGAAGTGAGTGAATGCTGAACAGTGTTGGGTAAGTTACTTGTAAAAATGTAACGCGTTACAAGTTACTTTACTTTCTCTTAAAATGTAACGCGTTAGTAACGCGTTACTTGCCTCCAAAAAGTAACTGTTACTTTACTTCGAAAGTAACGCGTTACTAACGCGTTACTTTTAGGTCCGAAACTTAAAAAATGTGAAAAAAATTATGACTTCAATTTTCCGTACTATTATTACTACCGCTATTATTATTATTATTATTATTATTATTATTATTATTATTATTATTATTATTATTATTATTATTATTATTAATAATAATAATAGTAATAATAATGATAATAATAATAACACTGTATATAAAAAGCAAAGTAGGCGGTTTGTATTTGAATACTAAAAAGATAGTTGATTGCCAACCTCGGTAGTCGTGAAGTCTAGGAGTCAAGGACATTGTTCACGAGCTTCTGAATTTGGGTTGAGGGTCTAGGTTGAGTATTCGGGCTCGAGCAGAACACTGTTAAAAGTTATAGGGCACTGGCCAAATATTTTCAAAACTGCTCGGCCAGGGTTTAGAATTGTCAACGACTCGAGCAGCTCGGCTCACAGTTCATTCACTATCGACCAGAACCGAGAAGTAAGCCAAGCCAACAGCTCACCCAACCGACTCGGCTAGAGCCCTCGGCTCATTGAGCCGAACCGAGCAAATGGCTCATCCCTACCAAGCCGAGCCAGCTCGAGCCATCTTCTCAGTTGAGCCGAGCCGAGCTGAACTTGTTATTAAAAAATCTCTTGTGGTCTCGTTATCGAGACGAGACGAGATGCAAGTAGTGTCCCATCTCGTGAGCAACACTGAAAGTATTCCATATTACTGTTTAGCTTACATTTCTCATGGCTTTCGTTTTTCAGTGTAATCAGGCCATGATTTCAAGACGACTTAAAACAAGCGAGCCATTTATCAAACTCGACTGGACTCGAAACTCGACGCAAAAAACTGAATCGGCTCGGAATTCGACTCGAGGATATTACCCTTGACTTGACTCGAAACTCGACTTGAATTCGAGTCGAGTCGAATCTTAGCTTGACTCGTGCTCATCCCTATGCGTCAGAAAAAATGGTTGCTTATAATTATTCTGCTAAACTAATTATATAATAATAATAATGTTGTTATGTAAAATTAAAAATAAAGAATATAGAGAAACATTACACTACTCTATAATCAACGGGACTCTAGGATAAGCAAACTGATCTGAAAGAACTCCAATATTACATATCATCAGCAAACTATTATCTAGTAATAAAGTAGGTATGTTCATCAAAACAGTTTATTCATATTAACCCCTTACTGTAAATCGTTAATTATGGCACTCTAGTTGTTGATAAATATTTTCCGCCGGGGCACTTCAGACACTTTACTTTTAAATTCTGTCCACCATAATTCTCAGCTCTTAAGAAAAAAGTATTCTTTCAAATGTTCGAACAGTAAAATATTTTCGTTCTCCATCTTTATAAAAACAACACCAATTAAAGTAAATTAGACTACCGGTATCATTGCATTCCTAGTTCACTCACTGAATGCTTTGAGTTGGAGCTGCCAAAATCTACGACAAAATCTTCCAGGTGCTCGCAATCAGTACACGTGATTTCCCAAAGGCTGTCCTCATCTTCAAAAAACAGCAAGTGGCACTACAAATTTATCTGTTTCTCTGTGTGTCGGTGACTGTCGGTCACTGACATACGTAGTTCATGCTCGATTGTTTCATTCTGAGAAATTCACTTACAGGAAAGAAACATTTGTTTCCGAAAAAGAAATATACATATATTGTAGTTACTCATCCGAAATGTAACGCGAAAAAAGTAACGCAAACTAGGTACGTTACTTAAAAATTTGTAACGCGTTACCGTTACAGTTACTTTGGAAAAAATGTAACGCGTTACTGGGAAACGTTACTTAAAAAGTAACGCGTTACTTGTGTTACGTTAATTCCCAACACTGATGCTGAAGGGGACTACTTTGAAGGTGATAATGTCACAGAGAACTGATTCTGTAAGTACAATGATTTATTGAACCAGTCTCGTTTTTTTTTTTTTTTTTTGTGTGTGTGTCACACCTCGTAGATAATGGTTACATTATGATTTTAAGTATGTGTACCTAAACTGGGACTGCACGGTTTCCACTTACTAATGACTATCAAACTAAAGAACTTGTCAATTTTACGAGATAATGTTCATTAAAATATCATATCATTTTTTCATTATTTAATGATTTTTAATACATTGTATAATGCAAGTTTATAGTAGACCGTCATAAAAATGGCAATTTTATGGTAAAAAAAGAGTTGTCTATATATGAAAATAAATTAATATGATATTGATTTCCACTGGTGGAACATTTTTGCAAAATGAAGGTAAGCAGTATTTTATGTTAACAAGTGATATACTGCGGTTATGATGAATGACTCCATATGATAGACGACTGTGTAATATATTAATTTCACCAGTCTTTGTCTATAATATAGGAAAGTATATTTTATGTTTACAAGTTTAGAGTTATTACTGTGGAACCATGACAAGTGCTTAAACATAAACAAAGATTCTCTACTGAAAATTCTATCATCAAAGTATACGTATACCATGCTTCTAAATACTGTTTTCTTAATATAAATTTCCTTATCCAACACCATTTTCTTTTCTTTTTTCTTGTCACTGCTATTTAATTTCGTCCCTTAATTCTTTTGCTATAACACCACAAATTGTACCAATTATTTGGACATCTTTAAAATTGCCAGTCGATTTCGAATCGACCAGAGGAGAGCGAGTCGACAAGCAGCATTCAATTTCGGTTGAAACAATTGAACACATCCATCGATCTGATTCGGCCTAGTCGCTTCGATTTAGTCGCAAATGCAGCTAGTCGATTTAGTCGTGTGACTAAATCGACCAAGTGTAAACGCCCCATTACGGCTCAAATTGTCTTCTGAAATTTCCTAACATACGACACTATGGTCTTGAAGTCTGAGACATTGTGATTCTAATGAATGTTTATTTGCCAGCAAACTGCATAGAGAAATAATCAATGACCCATTTTTGTTGTTGCTGCTTTTTTAAAAGCATCTTCAAGATGAACGCGGGATATTCTGCTAAATGGCGACTGAAATGTCATGGCAAGCTGGCTACAATGTCACGCTCATCCTCAATAATTATTAGTGCAGAATTGATCTCTTTTTAAAAAATCAAGAAAAGTCAAGGATGTTATAAAATAGAGGATTTGCCCCTACAAGAAATTCGTGAAGCCATACGTCACAGCTTCGCCACACCTACTCTGCCCACTCCTCGCCACTAAGATTGCAATGTTTCCAACCAACAATCATGGCGGAAGTGAGAGCAGCCCATCAGACGTGCCGGTTTAGACGATGCTCAGTTGTTTTTTTGGCTTCATTGAGTTCATTTGATGAAGATACGTATGGACAGATCCTCTATTTTACAACATCCTTGAGAAAAGTGGATAGAAAGCTTTAAGTTACGTCAGTCGTAAATATAGCTCCCAGACGCGACGAAAACATCTGAAAAATATAAAAATGTGATTGTCAAAATGTAATATGCGGTGTCTTTCCTCTAAGCAAAATACTTTGAGATATCAATTCGGAAATAGAGCACAATATGTGAAACAATCATTCTGGTCTCACTTTCATTTTAAAGTAAATTAATTCAGAAAAAAAAGTGCAATATGTAAAATAATCAGAAGTTAATATTTTATGAATAGTCATAATAGGTAAAATATTGTATAATAAAACACATATTATTAAATTAAAAATTAATAATAATTAGAATCCTATAAAACCATTAGCATATAGCGGAATATATATATAATTTGTTTCTCTCCAAATAGCTTATTCAAAACTATAAGTGTTTGATTTTTTAAACATAAGTTGACATCATTCCATCATTCGTGCTATACTTTAAAAATCCCGTTTCTATTAAAATCCGCCCGTTATTCCACATGATAGCTCTTGAACGAGATAAAATGGCAAGTTCGTCAATGGGCAGGGGTAAAAGTGGATCTGTAAACGTAGGGGGACGATTGTACTGGCATGACGTCACGCTGTCCCCTACCTATGTTTGCCCATTGTAATTTTTTAGGAACTGGGGAGACGCTGTACAAATTTTATTAAGGTAGGGGTACGATATCTCCCCGCGTTCTCCCCAGTGCCGTGCCGTCAAATATCAGTACCCGGGGGGAGAGTATATGACGGCGCCCCGATACATATATTCTTACGAGCCGTTAGATGTAGTATCCTCTAGTTGCTGACAAAATTCAAACTTTTAGAAGTAGAATTCAACGTATATTTTGAATGATTATTTTGCAGAGTTTATTAGCCATCGATGCTCAGGTATTAGAGATAAATTACTCTGTTCTGCTCACTTTTGGCAAATAATGGCTTATTATTTAATTCTGATGTTTCAGTAAGAAGCATACCTACTACCTAATATACAGGGTGGCCCAAAAGTAGGTTTACAGACTAGCATTGATCAAGTATGCTTTTTCAATTTATTAAGATAATGAATTTATTTGTTTCAGTTTGTTCCAAGCTTAAGGTATAATTGAAAATAAATTAAGAACAGATAAGAAAGAAACAAAGTCAATACCTGTATGGATAACAATAAGTAAATGATTTAACATGTCATGACCGATCAGTACGGGACTGTATATCTACTTTTGGGCCACACTCTGTATATTAGACTTCAGTATCGCCACTGGGAAAGAGAGTTTAAAAACTCAATCCATGGGCAGAAATGGGCTGAGTTAGCATTTTTAAAAATCCTTATAAATAGGCTTGTACCAAGAACCTCACTCATAAGCAACTGGTTACTATTGATTTTCTTTGGAGTATAAAAAATTGTCATATATCTACATAAGGTCTCAATAGGAAAATGAAAGAAAAAACATATTCATATATTTGAATAACAATTTATAAACACAAATAGTATATTGACAGAAATCTCAAACAAGAAGCATTAATAATATATTAATCAAACAGGATTTTACATAATGGCTGATGGGCTTCAGACTACACTCGTTAATATTTTTTTTTAAAAAAATGGTTCATTTATAGGAATTATGTCATTAAATACAACTTTCTCTCGTTTTATAAAAGAAGCAAGGGTGCCGATCCTACACAGAGAAGAATCCGTTCTCCGGACAGCGGTATATTGTACAAATATACGGTATCCTCTTGCTTACTATAGAAATCAGTACGTAGCATACGTTATCCGTATGCTACACAGGCAATGCCCTTAGATGTTACATCATGCCGTTGCAGGATTTCTGACATCTAACAGTTTTCCGTATATCACCTACATATACTTATGTTATATTATTCACCTATATGTTATATACGTCCATTTGTATATGAGATCCTGACCTTTCATTAGGAAAGTACGTATAGATGGTCGGGCCGCGGTGGCTCAATGGTAGAGCGTTCACCTTTGGTGCCTGGGGTCCCGGGTTCGATCTCAGCCAGCGCCAAGTGAACTTTGTGGTGGACAAACACCGTGTGCGTGGGTTTTCTCGGGTTTCTCCCGTTTCCTCCCACTTTCTTTATTCCACCATTTCATTCATTACTCATCACCACCGTCTCCTTTAGCCTAACCGGCATAACCGTGGAACGTAAAACGTAAGATTTCATTTTCATTTACGTATAGATATGAAAGTATTATAAAACATGCGTTTTGAGTTATACGTCTGCTGTACGCTAAGTCCAAAAACTACAGGAATTACGCATGTAACCTATCTTTTTAAGTACGCCACCTACAATTTTTTTCTCAGTGTAGAGGGCCGGACTTCCGAAGGCTCATGTGGGCAACGCACATTGTATTTATGAATATACAATATTTGGCATAATTTCAATACAATTTGCCTTAAAAATCCTCAAATATGCCTTCTGTAGTTGAATGGACCCCGCCTAATTTACAGAGAAATTGGCGCCCTTGCAAAGAAATCGAATTCCTTTCAGTGAGAATTTAATATTGTGATCGCTAAATATATAAATTCAATTTACCCATTTGTGAAATTAGTCTCAAAATAACATAAATTATAAGCTCTGCATAACTAATGCACATACGATATTCACTAAATTCAAACAATACGAAACCACATTTTCCTTTTAAACCATCGGTCTCAACTTTCACGTTAAATATGAACACCATTGAATCAATACAATTTATATAATTCGAATAAACTTACTCCTCATAATAACTAGGAGTATGGTGTAAATATTTATATGGTATAAGGTTTTTTAATGTGCAAATCCGGGAACCATAGAAATATAGCGATTGCTCGATGTAAGTCAGTTAAACAAAATACAAATGAGTACAAATCCTAAAAAAAAAAAAAAAAAAAAAAAAAAGTTACAATTATTGTAAACCTAAACATCGAAGCTGGACAATAACCACGCAGCCAATTCAGATGAATGCGAGGCTGAAGTATCCTCTTATGAGCTTTTCATTATAACACAATAGAAGACAATAGCACACATTATGGCTAATGAGACATAGCCAAAGCATTAACATTACTTAGCATTAATATAAGCAAAAACATATAACTCTGAAATTTAAGTTTTATTTAGATACAATATTATGCAAAGATCGATAAATAAATCGGTTGATCACATAGTGCTAAACAAAATTACATGCTTCAAGCTAAATTCTCATTAGCATTTTTTGAGAAATTCGACGAAAACGAATTTTAGTGCACTGACAAAGCACTCTCGTTTAGTGCATTCGACGAAAACGAATTTTAGCGTATGCTTTTCGTTTTCTATAATAATGACTTTTTATGCTGCTGCAACAGACTTTTTATTTGTTTGTGTAATAGCAGATTCTTTTGGTATTTCTCTTTTTCTAACAGTGACAAATACACAGTTCCTAACACTAATACACATGTTATTTGCAGTGTAACATACTGTGTGTAATTTATATTATTTATATATTGTCCATAATGCATGTGGCAATTTATCTTCTTCAATTTATTTGAAAAAAAAATAAAGGAATGACGACATTACAGAACGTCCGTTCATCCTACCCTCTGTGCCCTCACAAGTACTTTTCTCAACTGTTATCATTGTTCTTAATTATTGTAGTTGCAAGACTATCTAATTTGTTTTATTATTATTTCTAAGCTACAATAACTCATAAATTGTATACTTCCAAACTATTCTCTTTCCAGCCTTACAAAAAAAGTAGATGTAAACAAACCCACCTGACTACCAGTGGGTCGATGACCAGTGATTGGATGTTGGTCACACTGCACTAGTATCCTACCGCAATATAATCCCTACTAAAATAATAATTTCAATTAAAGATATCTGAATTTATCCTGCATTTTATGATAATAAACGCAATATATATAATATTTAACAATATATGTAGCTTTATTTCAATCTCACCAGTATTTGGACATTTTATATTTACTGCGCAATCATATGCGTTCGCGCGCCTATCCCACTCATTTAAAATTATTGTAAAATGCAGAGTTTCATGGTGACGATGTGTGACAATAATACATTTTCGTCTCGTGTCATAAAACACAAAAAAGAACAACAGGAACAGAGGCAATCTCTTTTGTATAAGGCAGCGTTTCCCAATTTTTTTCAACTTGCGGCACACTATGGGTGTAACTTGAATTCTCGCGGCACACGCATAGATTTTATTATATTTAAGTATAAAATGCCATTGTATCTTTTTCTGTGTACTGATTTCCTCACAAAGAAGAAAGCTCGATCACTATTTTCCACCATGGTAAATCATTATGCTTATTTTTCATTCTAATTTTAAAATAGAAAACAATTGCAATGGAATATTGGACTTAGGATTTTAAAAATATACTTTCTTTTTCTAAAACTACATCCAAACTTTCACTAACAAGGAAGATCACTAAATAACGAACGAACAAACAAATCTCTTTTACTTTTAAAACACAAATGTAGGTAATTCGTATGCATGTTTGTTTTGTCGAAAGGATTGAATATTTTAAAATTTGAAGTTATGAAATATTCTGTAACAATAAAGAAGCAATAATGGTCATAACGTCATAACAATGATAACAAATACATTTTTCAGTATTAAAAATGTACAGAAAAGTAACGTGGTATGAAACTTAAAATTGTAGATTCACATTAGAGGTTCATAGTAATACGAAATACAAATATACATTTTCCCCTATGTCCTGCAATTTAATGGCTATAGAACTAATAATTTTGTTTCGATTTACTCGCGGCACACCAGCGGCCCATTCACGGCACACCGGTTGGGAAACGCTGGTATAAGGGTTTAAGAAAATACATATTTCCAACATAGCAGTAGTCAGTGTGTTAATTATTTACCAACCAACTGTAGCCTTACACTTTGGAAATTATGCGACCACAGTAAGTAAGCAGACGATCATGTTGTTCACGTCTCTCGTTGTCGAAGCACGTGTGAGCCGCGGAGTAATACATTTCACTTTGTTTACGTCTACTTTGTTCTAAGGCTGGAAAGACTTTATGTTATGCATATGTTTGAGAAAAGTTGTAGATTGACCCTGTCCTTACGTGAGCATGTATATCTATGTGTTGACAATATCACAACAAACACAGTAAGGTATAGCAACAAATGTTCTTTGTATAGAGGTAGAATGTAGATAGGTTAAATGTAGATAGGTTAAATGTAGGTAGAATCCCAAGAATTGGTTATATTTCCACCCTTTTTATTCTTCTGAAATCACGAATGGTAAACCTAACATTATTAATTTCAATCTCCAATTGATTACCATAGTTTGAAAGTCTATAATAGTTTACGTAGTTCCTCAAATTGGTTGTCACAGTGACAGTGAACAATTTGTTGATGTAGTTCTTTCCAAAATGTAGTTCTTTCCAAGAAGGTAGCATATGTCATGGAAGAAATTTAATCTTTGACTATAGTTATGCGCAACTTGTCCGTTTCATTGCATATATATATATTACTGTTTAAGGTGGATCACTAGGTGTTCTTGGTGTTATGCTAAATAGTGCGGCATTGCCAGATAGTGTCGAGTGTTTAGTGATGCCAGGTAATAAAGTAAGTAATCATAAAAACGCAATTTGCAGTTAAGTTCCACTTCTCGATCTGCAACGCTAGAATCCAGGAATGTTCTTATTGTGACTACCAAAGTAAACGTACAAATTTGGCAACAACGCATTATGGCGTTCTGCGCAAGTTTCTTCTCAAAATCTATTTCCTTAAATTTAAATTAATATTTAAATAAAATGTGAAACATAACCAAAAAACGATCAAACAATATATCTATTTCGTAATAAGACCGTTACTTTAAAATACGTTACACATACAAATAAACATTTTATAAAAGTGAACACTTCTAGTAAGATCTAACAGCAAGTACCATCTTGTGTGCTCATTGTAAAACGAATGTTTTCTTTTATTTGTCGATATCAGAAGACACAACCAAGTGAATCAGTGTCTTGTGTTGTAGCTGAAACATAACTTTGTCTTATAGTACAATATTTATAATATGTAACATTTCATTATGCAGTAGTTAAGGAAATGAGCTAAAATATGTACTGACTTCCGGATAGTGATCCACCTTAATATTTCGACAAGAAACATTAAATTTTATAGCGCATATAAAACATAAAACATAAATTAATATCTCTGTAATATTGATCACTCAAGAGAATTGTTTCTGTTCATGTATACTCTGCAACTAGCAAACCTACTCATTGTCAAGACTTCTGTCACAGAATTACTCACCATTAAATATTGCAGACTCTGTTCAAAGCGTCTGTTCTAAATTAGAAAACTTTTGTTGTGTTCAAATCATCATTAACCTTCTTTACTGCTTGATTTTGTACAGTAATACTCAACCTATTTTCTTATACACTCTAAGTTCAGATGAAAACACGGTTTAGAAGCTAATAAGAAAATCACCTATACCATTTTCAATTTACTTAATATTTTTGTACTTTTTCAAATTGAAACTTATTCTCTCCTGATAACATAACTTTAACTATAGTATATCGTCCCTTTGTTTACAAAGTGTCGTATCTCAGTTTTTCTCATTTTTCAAGAGAGTGATTTGAAATGTTGCACCTATTTCATTTTCCTGTTACTCTTGTGTTTACCAACAAATGTTTACCAATTTTTGACATTACATAGCCGAAAGTACATTCGTTAATAACATATGTTCAAATTATATAATATTGTAATATTAAGCCATAAAAAATATGTTATTTGAGATACGTCATTTTGCAAAAAAAAAAAGTTTGTTTTAAGAATGAGTTACGTCTCTGTGCATAGTTCTTGGGATGCATAGTAACAATAATGTCAAATATAAGTTAGAAAACTGTAAATTTGTCATTTATGTACATCTAAGTTGCTATATTCATCTTTGATATGCATAAGGTATAAAAAAATAGTAAACAAACAATAGGACCAAAAGTCTTATTTCTTTCATTAATTAATTAAACATGCTTATGAAATTAATAGTAAAACAACAAACTAATAAGGCTTATGACCTTTCACCAAAAAAGGAAATAATGGGGTATGAAATTAATACTACAAATGAACACTATAGACTGAAATAGTAGTGATGTCATTTCCTCTCCGTTACCATGGTGATCGCCATTTTGTTTCCTACACAAACGTGAGTTGAAGTATGAGGTGTTGTGTAGTTTCGTGTGCATAAGAACAATGGCTGTGAAATTATTTAATGTTCAAATACTTTGAGGACAAAGTGAAGTTGATGGAAAAAAGTACAACAAGAAACAACTAGTCATGTGTTACACAGTTATGCCTCGAAGTCCTAAGCCGGACTCAAATTATGGGGTGAGACGCCCGCGCTTTTCAAATTGTGTGTGCAGCAAGGAAAAGAGAGAAAAGGGAGAACGGAGTCAGTTGAGGTTCTGATTGTATTAGCAACCTGATGCCTCATTGACACCAACCCACACGCATGTAATAGTGGTATGACCCTGGCTTTGATTTACTCAGATCACAGCGCCGGGTCCGGGAATGCAAATGTAGTTAATACCACGCAAGCGATAAATACATGAAAACATTATGTATTTGGAGCTATGGGTGAAATAAAAAAATGTACAAGTAAATGTAAAATAGAAATTTCAACCCCGGCGTGATAGGGAAAAATCATAGGAAAAACTAGACGTCTTAGCCACTATTGAGCATGCGCGTGAAAAAGTTCTCCAAGCTCGTCGAGGCTCGTGACGTAGCTTTCGAGCGACGTCAGACTGGCAGAAATGCGTGGGACGAAGCGCCTATATAAGCGAGGCCTGTTCGCCGACTTGGGTGATTCTGCAACCTACCGTCTACGAGAGTGTGTCTCCCCTTGTTGCGGCCGCTCTGCATAAAATCAGGTATGTGATTATTTTTTCTAAGTTCCCCCTCAACTCGGGATGAACACCTTGAGATTTGTTAGTGAAAAAGTTTAAAGTTTAAATTCAATATGAGACCAAATTCCCTCTTCAAGAATTATCATTTTTCCTTACGGGCCAATGCAAGTTGCAAGTACGGGCTATCAAATTCACTACTTTCAATAAATCGCGGCTTAGCATAAAAACCTTCTAGCACCCATTGGGTAGTGTAGGGGTTGTGCCCCTAAACGTGATGTAGTAAGAATTTCAAGTTGTAATTCCAAGTAACCGATTTGTAAAATTCATCTGTATTCTCATTTTTATTTTTTTTCTATTCTTATAAATAAAATGTAAAATGGATTGGTCTCTTTAATTTAGTCAAGCTATCCCTCCCTATCTAGATTCAGCTCACAGTCTTCATATGTTACCTGGGTTTCGATTTCCAGTACAAGCTCTACCACTGAAATACGAGTCTCCCCCCACTATTGAGACTTTTAGTGCACTTTCTCATCATCTTCGAACCAGTAGGCCAAAGACGTTTTCAAGACCGAGGTTTAAAGGGAGTTGGACTCGGAACAACTTTGTAATACTGGGTGGAGAGTAGAGGAGTGATCTCAAATACGATTTCACAAAAGAAAGTGTACACAAATATAAATGCCAACCTCAAAACAACAACACAACATATATCAGTTTTATGGTGGAGGCGCCGGGTAACCAACTGTGTGTTCTTGAATCTCTAAACAAATCTCTGGTGCTTGTTCACTTTATAGGGGAACCAAAAATCTCAGTTGCGTTTTAGGGCAAATCGCGAGTGATTTTTTTTTATCGAATAGTTTTCATTATATAAAAGTGCACAGTGTACGCGAAGTTTTCTTTTGACTAGTCAAGTGGTGTATCTGTAATATGTAAAGTCAGTACAGTTCAGTGGCGTACTTGGACTAGGCGGTGTTCAGCTTATGACTCTGATATACAAGTATACTTTTTCTGCTCTAAGTAGTGCGTTTTACAAGGAGTGAATTAGCGACGAAAAAAAATTTCTATTCTCAACTTCTCTCGCTTTAAGTTGCTGTAAGTCAGCGGAATAGTTGCTAGGTTCCGCAGAGCAAGACTCAGTCGACCTCACGACGATTTCTTGTGTAGTGATGGAAATGAAAAATCGGGACGCGAGTGTTAAGACAGAATTCAGCTTTTGTCTCATGTACTTGCAAAACCCTAAATCTGCTTATGCTTCTGCTAGCTTTGGTAGGGTCACAGTCAGTTTTATCTTTGGGCAACAGAACCTCCCGTTTTACGGGATGAAAGTTCGACTCGTTTGTCCGGCGATAAGTGTCTAAAATCCTTTCCCATGCAAAGCTTGGAAGTCACAGGTATCTTATTCTTTTGGTCCAGCAGGGCCCCCCTGCACTAGGGGTGCATGCCCGGACGGCTGCCTGGGAATAACTGCCTAAAACTCTCCTTTATGCAAATGCAACACCAAAAATCAAAATGCAGGTACATGATCCAATGGTTGGATGTTCGTAATCCCCCTGTGTAAAAAAGATTAGTAAAAAAATGAAGTTTAAAAAAAGAGAAAAGAAAACAAGTTAAAGAATAGAAGTAAAAAGTAAACTCATCATAAGTGAACAAATAAACATTTTATTTTATAAACAGCTGTCTAGTCACTTCCCGTTTCCCGTTCTAAAAAAAGTAAAGCCAATTTTATAAAGAAAAGGAAGTTGAGTATTCAAGTTCAAAGGAAGATAAATAAAGATATCGAAATAATAATAATTCTCATAATACGTAAAAATTTGACGTAGCATTTCCGAGGGAAGTAGCTATCAGTGATTAAATTCCTACTATATCAGAAGAAATAGGTTGATTACCCACTGCCCTGGTTTAAGAGGCCACTGACTTGAAAAACAGATTTATTCATCAAAAATGAGTTTTGCGCAGAAAAGAAAAGAAAAGCTATTAGATTTAGGGCAATCTCATTGTCCTAAGACACCCACGGGCAAGCACCGTTATATTTTGGATCGGTGGAATAATTACTATGGTATTGAATGCAATAAAATAAAAGTACATGGGCATTCTCCTCCTGAATTTGGCCGTTGGAAAAAGAATCCATTACCGAGATACTTGGATACGTGGAGTCAGCCCAGATATCTTGAACCAACGACCGCTAGCCCGCAAACTCCAGACGCTCCGGCGAGTGGTTACGATCTCACGCCGCTTGCCGCGTCTAGCCCTATCCCGACTAGAAATGATACAGAAATACAAAGTGCTGGTTCAAGTGAAAAACCAACGCCAGCTCCCAGGACGATATATGTAAATTCAGATACTGACGAGACCCCACCGGGGGTAGATCCAAAAATTCTAGTGAATGAAGTAAATTTAAAAGATGAACTAAAAATTGTAAAACTAATAACTGCAGGTCAGGAATGCCCTCAAGCAACAATTGAGATAGAAACAACAGCAGGTGTAATACCTGATGTCCCCTCGAACCAAAGACCCTTAGATAATAATAAGTTAGCTGATAAGAAAAATAGACTAAGTAACTTAGTGTTAAGTTCAGGAAATAAAGATATTGGTGTATCAAAAGAACAAGATAGCCCAGTGGCGCTATATTATCCTATAAAATACGAACTGTCAGATCCAGCAACGCCGTTAGAAATGCAAAGACCGACCTTTCAATCTTTTTATGCTGGTAGTAGTGATGAAACAGTTTATGCTGAGATCGGTCCTAGAACTATATATGCCAACTTAAATACTGAATCACGTATATCAATGAGTAAAAAGCCAATTTATGAAAATATTGGTCTCGAACCCCAGACTTCAACGAATAAAGAGCCAATTTATGCAAATATAGGAACCGAACCAAGGGAAACGAAAATTGAGAGCCCTGTCGAGAATAATGAAAATGAATTGCGCTCTCTGACACAACCTAACGATGAAGCGTTAATAGACCAGATTAAGCATTCATTACAAACAGAACTGTCCCCAGCAGTAGGAAACTTAATTCAACCTCTAACTAAACAACTACGGAACAAGAAAATCCAGGTCACAGTTGTTCGTCGCCAAGGTGACGACGAAGAGAAATTAGGTATTTTATTTCAAGCTGACCCCTCAGCCCCCTTTGAAGATTTATTACCTGAGGAAAATGTAGTTGGAAATTTTGATATAGAAATACAGACCGACGAATTTCAAAAGAAAGATGTTAGCGTTCAAACCGAATATAAGTTTCCTAAAATGATCAGGATTGACACAGATCGTGAATTTAAGGTTATTCGGACAACAGCTACTCAAACCCACCCTGTCATGTTTGAAGATAGCCTTACCCTCCAAGAGAAACTGCAATATTTGGACAGTATAGATAACATATTCAGTGTAGTTACTAAAGTTAAGTGGTCAAACGGAGATATTAGTAGTGCAGATTCAGATGGGGGTGAATCGTTGAAAGACGATTGGTTGGGATACGAACTACAGAAATTACAAAACGAAGACATAGCGAAATTACAAGACGACAACCCGGGGTCTTTTCCTGCATCATCCCTGGCGGATGAGTCAAAACCTTCGTGGAACTCCGAAGAAGAACTTCGATATGACCAATGGGATCCTCCCACGGTTTCTACTCCCCGAGCAGCGAACCAAGACCCTCCCACAGAGGATGCTGACCAGAGAAATGACCTCGTCGCCCCTGCTCCCGTTGAGAGGAGGTTAGACGAAGAGAAGAAAAGTGACGACGTTTTTCCCTCAGTTTATTCCGACCACCAGAAGCAAATGGAAGAAGAAGAAAGCAACGATTCCTGGTCTAAGAGTAGAATAAACAAAAACATTGGTAAACTATTTAATTACGCGGAATTTGGTGCGTCAGTAATTTGTTTAGATGAGGTAGAAAATAGAGACGATCCCTCAACCTCTCCAACCCAAAGTGAATCTAACAACCAAACTGATAGTGTTAAGAATATTGGTTTACAACCTTCAGCTAATGCTAGTTCTAAATTTAGTTCCTATAATGAAACTAGTGAATCACCTGCAACCAAGGAAATGAAAAAGTACCAACAAGAGGAAAAGTTAGATCCTTTACAGATAGTGTTTGTTTCGCCACCTAGTAGCGTAGTTACACCCACGACCCCAGTGGAGAAATTAGAGTTTAGCGAAGGGGAAAAGACAGAAAAATCAGTACTTAGCGAACAAGATAGATCTTATACATCAGAATTTAGTGCAGAACAAACCTCCGAGGTAGAAAATAGAAGCGTAACTGATACCGACTATAGGCCCGTCTCTGAAAATTTCAATACCTCGGCTTCTTTAGACAGGTCCTTAGATCTGAAAGATGAGCCCGTTTCACATTCATCAAGTGAAGATAAGACTTCTGACGAGCAAAAATAAAATTTTTCGCCTTTTTTAAAATTAGATCCTGAGGAGAAGCCTCATATAAATTTAAAATCTGAGCAAGAAATTAAAACTAGTCCGGTTATCGAGCCATCTATGCCATATAGTTTTGAGAAACCTAAATTTACAGATACTGTTGTAACAGGCAAAGTTAGCAACCCTCCTCCCGAGGGTGACACTCAAAATTCTACTATTGGTGCTAAACCACAAGCATTCAAGATCTATCCAAATGTTGAAATTCCCTCCTTCTCTGGTTATAAACATGAGTGTGTGGAACTTTTCCTGCAAGAATATGAATTAGTGGCTAGCATATACGAATGGTCAACCCTAGAGATAGTAAATTACCTTCCTTACTGTCTGAAAGGGGAAGCTTTCTCCTTCTATTTAGTAGACCTAGCAAACCTTTTACCTTTAAACTATAACGAGTTGAAGGAAAAACTTAAAAAGGCTTTCCCTAGTATTGAGTATACTGCAAGATTAGAATACGACGTTAATACAAAAAAACAACAACCCAATGAAAGTACTTTGGCGTTCATTTATAAGTTAATAAAGGACTTGAAATTTTTACGAGGTTGGGTTAATGAAAGTGAATTGATGAGTAAACTTAGAATGAGTTTGTTGCCAGACGTCCTAAATAAGCTGATACTTGAAGTGGATGATTGCGATAATCTCGAACAGTGCCTACAATATCTTAGAAAATTTCACACAGCACAAAGATTAGTTAGTCAGAGAATTAGCCATGACGTAATATGGGAAAATGACCGCTGGGACTGGTCAAGCATTAAAGAACAACACCAACCTGGATTTATACAGATTAGTTCTTGTTACTCAGACGAAGTAGTAGCAGAACCGGGTTACAAAATGTATAGGAACAATCACCAAAATACCTATGGCCTTGGCCATGGGCAGGCGCAGCTTTGTACAGTCAAGATAAAAATAGGAGACCGCTGGGCGCAAGGTCTTATAGACACAGGCTCGGAAATTTCGCTGGCTTCGAAAACCCTCTTACCCCCAAGATTTCCACTAACTAAAAGACTGAAGGGTTATGTAAAGCTTCGTGGCGTAGGTGCCCAGCCCACAGATTACATTCCTGTGGTGAGAATATTGTGTTGTTTCAGGGATCACTTGAAAACAACCAAACGAAGATTTCTAGACGTAGCTATAGTTGACCGACAGTTTTGCGCCTATAACGTCATTTTAGGGATAGATTTTTTGCACAAGTATGTCACAACCATTCATTCCAAATACTTGGAACTAGCAGATAAAGACGGGAATCACGTTAAAGACCTATGGTTTACAATCCCGAAAGGTACATATGGGCATCAAGGTGTGATTCATACCTTAGACTTAACACATGTCGAACGATACCCACCATCAGTAGGAAAAGAATCGTTTAACGATTCCCAATCAATACAGAACGATAATGCTAGACAAACGGTTTTCTCTATCCCCCCTCATAAAAACAAACCAACTTATAGGAAACGGAACCTCCCACTTAGGAGTAAGGATCCGTCTCTAAAATTGGTCACCGGGAATCCCATAAATCCCGTTGTTAGCGTACCTGATAAGAGACAAAAACTCCATGCTGAAGAAATTACCTCGCGAGTATTCGTGTGTTCCAGGGAAACTACAAAATTTCCCTCAGAGCCTACGAATAAAACGAATGGAAAAGTCAATAGACGTAAAAACGCAAGACGTAAAAGAACTAAGAAAAGTAAGGTACCTTCCAGTGCTCCTGAGCTGGAACTTACCAATTTGCCTGACCTAGAAAAAGAGAAAAAGGATCTTTGCGGCCTCGACCCTCAACCAGGCCCTAGTGGAACTTTGGTAGCTAGTTCTACAGAAAGTTCGGGTACAGAGATTTTTCCCAGAAAGAAAAAGAAAGTGTTCTATGCAACAAAATATAGCAAAACAAACCAACACACTGTAAAGCCACCCCTGGCCTCACAGGCGCCATATGAGCCTGTGAAGGACCAATCAAATAGCGGACAGTTAGAAACATTAGAAAAACACTTGATAACGCAAGGAAGTGTAAATAATCCCGCAACTCTCCCTCACTTAGAGAGTTCTGCTCAGAATCATAGTAAAAAATAGGTCGTGCCAAACCCCTTGGGGTTAGGCGACAAACTTTTTGGTATCTATCCGGACACTACCTATAAAGTACACCTTCCAGCAAATGTCCGAGTGCCGTCAAAGGCTTCGTATGACATAGAAATTACCGCACCAACTGGGAACGTGCATATTTGGGAATACTTACCTTCCAAAGGAATTCGATATTAGCACTCCTGTTTGATCCCCAGAGGTCCAGTTTTTACTAACAATGGAAATATCACTCTGACTATTTTTAATAGTTCAGATCGAACCAGATCTTTGTCTAAAAACCTTTATTTAGGGAAACTTGTTCCCCAGGTCGAGCCCTTAAATGAAGAAACGGACAATGACGTACAGGCCGTTAATCAAATCATACACCTTACTAACAAAGATGAAATAGACGACGTGGAAGTCCCTGGACAACCCCAGAAAGTCCCCCAAACAAAGAAAGAATTAGCTCAAGTATATTGGTCCAAACTTAAAACCAGAAGAAAGAGACCAATTACTGGACTTATTGATGGAATTTAGGGATGTTGTGGCCTGGGACAAGTCTCGTCTGACTGCGGCCACCGATAAATTTATGTGCCCCTTAGAGGTCATCACCGATATTCCTGTTTCTCACCCTCCATATAGAAAAACACCAAAACAAAGAGAGATAGTCGCAAAAAAGATCCAGAATCTGTTAGACAGCAATATTATCCGGGAAAGTCAGAGGCCATACTCGGCACCAATTGTGATAGTACCTAAAAAAGATGGCTCCCCGCGTATATGTATCGACTTCAGAAAACTGAATTTGATATTAAGGCCTAATTATACGCCAGTGCCGCGCATCGATGAGGTACTAGCGTTTTTAAATGGTACCAAATACATAAATACTTTAGACATGCAAAATGGATACCACCAATTGCTTATCCGTCCGTGCGATATAGAAAAGACTGCATTCATCTGCAGCCGGGGAAAATTCGAATTTTTAAGACTACCATTCGGCCTAAGCACGGCCCCGGCCCTTTTTAAAATATGATGAATGTTATCTTTGGTGACATTATGTGGAAGTATGTAATCTGTTATTTAGACGATTTGGTTTGCCCTAGTCCTTCCTTCCCAGCTTTAATAAAAAGAACGAAAATTATTTTATCTCGACTCCGGGAGGCCAACTTAAAACTCAACCCTAAGAAATGTTACTTTAGTTACGAAGAAGCCTCGGTGCTTGGTCACATCGTCGGTAGACGAGGAATTTGTGTAGATCCCGCAAAAACGGAAGCTATATCAAAGGTACCATACCCCACTACAGTCAAAGAAATACGTAGTTTTATTGGACTCTGTTCATTTTACAGAGCTTTTGTCCAAGGTTTTTCTACTATTGCAAAACCACTCATTTCATTGACTAAAAAAAATGCCAAGTTCGAATTTGGAAAAATCGAAAAACAAGCATGGGATACCTTAAAATCTTGTCTTATATCTGCTCCGGTCCTTGCCCACTTTGACCCAAATCAGAACGCCATAGTCTATTCGGATGCCTGTCAAGACGGAATAGGTAGATACATTACACAGATTAAAGAAAATAACAAAGAACACCCAATAGCCTATTTTTCGAAATCTTTGTCTCTAGCGGAGCTCAACTACTCCACGGTTGAGCTTAAAGCGCTAGGAGTTACTAAGACGATTTTGCATTTCCACTTTCTATTGGCAGACCGTCCCTTTATTGTGCGGACCGATGCTCACGGCATATGTTACCTCAGAAATAATAAGATGCTAAATTCTCGTTTCATGCGCTGGGCCATCCGTTTACAACCCTATCAATTTACGATTGAACACGTCAAAGGCCGCAATAATGTGACCGCATACTTTTTGTCCAAGTGTCCGTTAAAGGATGAGTTACCCTCAAAATTTGGTCAAGAAGAAGATTGTGCAGACGTGTGCAACCTAGTGTTATGTCCCAAAATAGATATCAAAACTATGCAAAAAGAGGACAATAAAATTAAAAAACTGATACAAAAGAAGAAAGATCCCCACTGATCGTGCTCTAAAACCCTATGTTGTAGTTGACGATGTTTTATATCGAGTCATAAACAAAGATAAGAAACTAGTAATACCGAAAAAGGCTATCCCAGACATATTACAAAAAGCCCATACGTCTCCGCTGTGTGGAGGCCATACGGGATTTTCTTGCACTTACTCTAAAGTAAACGAACGTTATTATTTTCCTAACATGGGGAAAATAGTTAAGGAATACGTGCGCTCGTGTGACGAATGCCAGAGAGTGAACATCCCTAGAAAAAAGAAACAAGGGTTTCTTCACCCTCTCCCTGTAAAAGAGGAATTGTTTTCCCGCTGGAGTTTAAATATTTTTGGCCCGCTACATAGTAGCGCAGGCTACAGTTATATCTTGGTTATGATAGAATATCTTAGCCATTTCGCGATATTGGTCCCACTGCGAAATATGAAAGCTCCGACAGTGGCTAGAGCCATGTTGGACGAGTAAATCACGCGTTTTGGCCCCCCAAAAAAGGTATTGACGAATAGAGGAACGAATTTTCTCTCAGCGATAATGGCCGAAAAAATGACTTATTTGACATTAAACATGTTCAAACTGCAGCATTTAAACCGTCAACAAACGGGCTATGCGAGCAATTTAACTCTGTAATTGCAAATTTTCTAACTAAGTACACGGCCAAACAGCCTACTAAGTGGGCAAAATATGTCCTCTTGTGTGCCTATGCTTATAATGTGTCACCCTCACCTATTAGAAAATACTCTCCATACGAAATTGTCTTTGGTCAAAAGGCAAGATTTCCCACTCAGTTGGACACCCAGTATCATTTTACGAAAATACAAGAACACCAAAAACAACTAAAAATAATCCGTAAGTTAGCTCAGCAGCCCATGACACAAGTACAGCAACAAACTAAGTTACGAGTTAATCGCACTAGACAACGTATTAAGCTGAAAGTCGGTAACTTAGTATTGTGTAGAGATTACCTGCCAAAGAAGGATATTTCTTCTAAGCTGACACCAAAATTTATGGGACCGTATTATCTTAGAAGTATTTCCCCTACAAATGCCTGTAAAATTGAATCAGTAACTAATCCCAGCCGCACCCAGATTGTAACAATTAAAGATTAAAGAAGATTAAAGAAGTATTATCCGCGAAATAGGTTGACTTCGGAGGAGGTCTCTGGAGACAGTGATGAGGATTTAAAAAAATATTTTAAAATAGAAGGGAAACAAGTACACTACTGTGTAGCCGCCTTAAGTGTGATGAACTGGCGCCAAAATTCGCACCATATTCAATGCCGCTACGCTGTGAATACATTATGAGTGTTTATGGGGCAACATTATTATTATTATTCATTTCGTTGTGATGTCATTTCCCTATTTTTTCTTTATTTATCTATTTTCCCGTTATAAATGTTGGTGTGTATAGAAGCTACACGCAACAACATCCTGAGTCCTTGTTAGCAGCTGGACTCACTTCCGTCACCCGATAAGAGGTGATTTGCTTTTAGTTTTAACGCTGAATGAGAGGCAGGTTTTGAGGAAGTATCCGCGAACAATTTAAAGAAAATTTCATTAAGCCAAACGATATTTGATTTTTTTTTTAAGTTTTAAAGAATACCTTTGTTTGACAATTTATTTCACTTAAAGTTATAATTACCGTTACGTTCTTATATTGATATTCTAAAGTTCGTGTGCGCCATGTGCTGTTGTGAAGCAGTGTTTACCACCTATTAACCAGGGCCGCTTATGGAGGGGGCCAACAAATTTTGAAAGTCTCATGACTTGTAGTTTTAAATCTTGTGACGGGTATAATCATAAGTTTTATTCTGAATAGAATTAAGTAAGTTTATACCAGATTTATTTAAAACAAGTTGACAGAGCTCGAGTATCCTTAATCTGTGTTATGTAAAGTATGAAGGATTCTCTTATTTGAGTATTTATTTTCATTTGGACCTGCTGTACAAGTAATGAATTTCCTTCAGTGTTTTATTATTATTATTATTATTATTATTATTATTATTATTATTATTATTATTATTATTATTATTATTATTATTATTATTGAGTCATGAGCAATAATAGGCTTGATCGGTACAGCGCAATCAAGAGAGAAAAAACAAAAATTGTCGTGTGAACCGTGCAGTGCCTCCCCAAGTTTTACTTGCTCGTAATTGAACTGCCAAAGGAGTGATGAATATCGCTACCAAAGTTGCTAGGCAAATGAAATGTACAATCGGTGGAGCTCCCGGGGCCGAAGAGATCCCTTTAGGGGGTCTGATAGTGGTTGGATTAGACATGTACCATGTTACCTCATCTAAAGAGAGATCGTATGGTGCCCTTGTTGCTTCGTTAGATTATACATATAGTCGTTCCGTCTCTGCCGTATCTCCTCACACCAATGGAGAAGAATTATCGAACTTAACGAACTATCGGTTAATTTATTAAAGGCCGTGCGCAAGTACCATGAAGTGAATAGATCACTACCTCAAGGAATTATTATTTGAGATGGTGGCGGTGAAGATCAGATTAAATGCGTGCTTGATCATGAGGATAAAATGTTGAAGCAACGCCTGGCCCAGAGCCATAGTTGAGACGGCGATGTAAGAATGTCGTTCATTATTGTGTTAACAGGAAAATAAACACCCGGTTTATATATTAATTTTTACAATGGGGAAAAAAACTCACCACCCGGAACTGTTGCAGATGATTGCATAACGCTACCAGTCAGGTATGATTTTTAGGTGGTATCCCAAAGTGTCAGACAGGGTACAGTAACCGGTTTATTTATTTATTTTCTTTGTTTTTTTTACAATGGGGAAAAACTCACCACCCGGAACTGTTGTAGATGATTGCATAACGCTACCAGTCAGGTATGATTTTTAGGTGGTATCCCAAAGTGTCAGACAGGGTACAGTAAGCCCAACGTCCTACAACGTGGCATGTGAGTGCTGTACCAATTGATGCTGTCATAAACATAGCCCAACACAACCCAAGATAAAGAAAATGTATACAAGGATTTGTGAATCAAGCCAAAGTGAGGTTAACTCGAAGAGAAGGCAGAAAACAGAAGTATTCCAGTTTCCTTGGATGAGAGCAGAAACACTACTCAACTTTCATTTGCGGAAATCGGAAGCACTATTCGAGGTACTCTGGAGGAGAGCATCCTCATCCAGAGGTGGTACTCACAATAGCGCAGTCGCAGTTTCCAACAGAAGACCAGTGATGGCCAAAAAGTGGTGATAAGTCTGCTTTGGGTTCGTAGTTTTTTTTAAATGGTGAGAACCCGCCACCAGGAACTGTTGCACATAATGAAGTGAGGATTGATTTGCTTGCATGCGTACGTAACAAGACCTATAGCTAAACTTAAGACTTTGTGAGGGGGGGCCTTGAACTACGCCCAATATCCTTACGAGATACATATAGCAACCTTAACGCTAAGTATACTATCATTAATGATTTTGCTAGCAATAGATCGGCAACATATTTAATTATTTACTATCCTTGATAAACTATTCAACTAGAATGTCAGAAATGAGATCGAGAGGTCGTCATACTAAAGTTTTAGCTTGCCACAATGAACAAGAAATAGTGATACCATATGATACTACCAATTAATTCGATAAATAATTGATCTCTCTTATATAATTCTTCCTTTGTTTGCTCTTATAATTGAACACATTATATTAAAATGAGCAACACTGTTAATACTTGACCATAATTTAACATGAACTTAACATAACTAAAGGTAATGTAATCTTACAACTAAAGGTAGCGAAGTATAGTACACAGATAGCTATTTACATTCTTTAAAAAAAATGATCGATACACATATAACTGTAAATGCATTATGTACAAGATGCGCAGTATGCCAATGCATTGCAGTAGTTTGCCAATAAATTGGCCATCGCTAAGAAATTTGCAATTTTACAGCAGCATAAGGTCACTTGTGGTCACCCAGAGGGGTCGCAGAAAAAGTGCGATACATATATATATATGGATACGAGATCCACAGCAGCAGCAAGCATAATAGAGATGAAGGCGTATTTCTCCATATGTTTTTTTTGTTGTTTTTATTTTATTTTATTTTTTTTAAATTTTAACCAATATGCTTCCCGCCCGAACTACGCGGGAAAAAAATAAAATAAAGATAGTGATAATTGCGAACGAAGCTTGAAAGCAAACAAACTGGGCAGACACGTGTGGAGTACGCAGGGCAGAGGAGTGCAGAAACACTCCAAAAAGGGGAGAGGAAACATAAGCTCATGACAGGATAAGAGCCTTTGGCAAAGCGGAGAGCAGTTATATAGAAAAAAAATAATGAGGCAGGAGGAGAGAGGGAAAGAAAAAAATAAAAAAGGGGCAGAAGGAGGCTGGCCATTTTTATTGGAGTATCACTTGGGCACGACAACCCCACCACGGACAAGATTTTGGGATTATATCCTGCGTCCATGGTTTACAGTATTTTTGGGTTATGTATTGATTGACCTTTAAGGCGGTCAGATGGTTGCTAGGACCCAAGGGCTGCCGAGCAAAGGGGGCTGCAATGGCGCCTCGCCTTTAATTTGTTATTAAACAGTGGGGTTGTACCCATTTGGAGTGCAAATGGTTTTGGATGCGAGACTGGGGAAGATTATATATTAGAGGTCCCCGAATTTGGATCCCAGTTATTGGGATTAGGAGAGGGCAGATTTTAATTTAAATAAGTAGTATACATACGTTTTAGGATGCTGTGGCTACACCGGGTTTGATTGATTTCATGGTGTGTTATTACTGTTCAGGAAAAATTAAGCCCCAACGCCGGATGGGCAAGCCAATGATGCCATGGATTAGGACACACCACCGCCAGGTCCATGAATAGGCGCTTTGGGAGTTTGACCTGGAGGAGCTTGGTGGCGGCCTTACCGAATGTAAAAATGACTGTCCCATAAGGGATATGGGTTATTAATTTTCCCAGGACGTCTTCCAATTGATGGTGACCAGCATTGAAGGCGGTCTGGGTGGTTGCTTTATGGATAGCAACACGGAGTTGGTTTGCATAGGACAGATCGGATATAGAGGAAAAAGGAGTAGCAAGAAGGTAATTATTAATGTCATGGACGACGGGGCCGTTTATGGGGGCTTTATTTGTTATTAGGAACGACAGCTTGTATGGAATAAATAGATTGGGGTCCAGAGTGACCCCAGCAACAGACAGGAAATAAGCGTTAGCAACAGAGTTTACGTTACCAAGGGGTAAGTGATGCTTTTTAGGATGCCCTTGTGCCATTGCCATGGTTAATTGTAGGAGTTAGATGATATCCTGGAAAGGAACAACGGGCATAATTAGAACGCCTATATAGCCTATTGGTGGGGAGAATTAAACTTTCCCTTTTTTGTTGTTGTTGTTGTGTGCTACGGGGAGACATCTCAGAACAAATAAGCGCACGTAACCATTAACGCGTTTATTATAAGTAGGAGTAAGGTTTTGTAGTTGTGTATTAAAAACAAGGGATAGGCGCCAGTTTATACCAGATTTATTTAAAACAAGTTGACAGAGCTCGAGTATCCTTAATCTGTGTTATGTAAAGTATGAAGGATTCTCTTATTTGAGTATTTATTTTCATTACGACCTGCTGTACAAGTAATGAATCTCCTTCAGTGTTTTATTATTATTATTATTATTATTATTATTATTATTATTATTATTATTATTATTATTATTATTATTATTATTATTATTATTATTATTATTATTATTATTATTATTATTATTATTATTGAGTCATGAGCAATAATAGGCTTGATCGGTACAGCGCAATCAAGAGAGAAAAAACAAAAATTGTCGTGTGAACCCTGCAGTGCCTCACCAAGTTTTACTTGCTCGTAGTTGAACTGCCAAAGGAGTGATGAATATCGCTACCAAAGTTGCTAGGCAAATAAAATGTACAATCGGTGGAGCTCCCGGGGCCGAAGAGATCCCTTTAGGGAGTCTGATAGTGGTTGGATTAGACATGTACCATGTTACCTCATCTAAAGAGAGATCGTATGGTGCCCTTGTTGCTTCGTTAGATTATACATATAGTCGTTCCGTCTCTGCCGTATCTCCTCACACCAATGGAGAAGAATTATCGAATTTAACGAACTATCGGTTAATTTATTAAAGGCCGTGCGCAAGTACCATGAAGTGAATAGATCACTACCTCAAGGAATTATTATTTGAGATGGTGGCGGTGAAGATCAGATTAAATGCGTGCTTGATCATGAGGGTAAAATGTTGAAGCAACGCCTGGCCCAGAGCCATAGTTGAGACGGCGATGTAAGAATGCCGTTCATTATTGTGTTAACAGGAAAATAAACACCCGGTTTATATATTAATTTTTACAATGGGGAAAAAACTCACCACCCGGAACTGTTGCAGATGATTGCATAACGCTACCAGTCAGGTATGATTTTTAGGTGGTATCCCAAAGTGTCAGACAGGGTACAGTAACCGGTTTATTTATTTATTTTCTTTGTTTTTTTTACAATGGGGAAAAACTCACCACCCGGAACTGTTGCAGATGATTGCATAACGCTACCAGTCAGGTATGATTTTTAGGTGGTATCTCAAAGTGTCAGACAGGGTACAGTAAGCCCAACGTCCTACAACGTGGCATGTGAGTGCTGTACCAATTGATGCTGTCATAAACATAGCCCAACACAACCCAAGATAAAGAAAATGTATACAAGGATTTGTGAATCAAGCCAAAGTGAGGTTAACTCGAAGAGAAGGCAGAAAACAGAAGTATTCCAGTTTCCTTGGATGAGAGCAGAAACACTACTCAACTTTCATTTGCGGAAATCGGAAGCACTATTCGAGGTACTCTGGAGGAGAGCATCCTCATCCAGAGGTGGTACTCACAATAGCGCAGTCGCAGTTTCCAACAGAAGACCAGTGATGGCCAAAAAGTGGTGATAAGTCTGCTTTGGGTTCGTAGTTTTTTTTTAAATGGTGAGAACCCGCCACCAGGAACTGTTGCACATAATGAAGTGAGGATTGATTTGCTTGCATGCGTACGTAACAAGACCTATAGCTAAACTTAAGACTTTGTGAGGGGGGGCCTTGAACTACGCCCAATATCCTTACGAGATACATATAGCAACCTTAACGCTAAGTATACTATCATTAATGATTTTGCTAGCAATAGATCGGCAACATATTTAATTATTTACTATCCTTGATAAACTATTCAACTAGAATGTCAGAAATGAGATCGAGAGGTCGTCATACTAAAGTTTTAGCTTGCCACAATGAACAAGAAATAGTGATACCATATGATACTACCAATTAATTCGATAAATAATTGATCTCTCTTATATAATTCTTCCTTTGTTTGCTCTTATAATTGAACACATTATATTAAAATGAGCAACACTGTTAATACTTGACCATAATTTAACATGAACTTAACATAACTAAAGGTAATGTAATCTTACAACTAAAGGTAGCGATGTATAGTACACAGATAGCTATTTACATTCTTTAAAAAAAATGATCGATACACATATAATTGTAAATGCATTATGTACAAGATGCGCAGTATGCCAATACATTGCAGTAGTTTGCCAATAAATTGGCCATCGCTAAGAAATTTGCAATTTTACAGCAGCATAAGGTCACTTGTGGTCACCCAGAGGGGTCGCAGAAAAAGTGCGATACATATATATATATGGATACGAGATCCACAGCAGCAGCAAGCATAATAGAGATGAAGGCGTATTTCTCCATATGTTTTTTTTGTTGTTTTTATTTTATTTTATTTTTTTTAAATTTTAACCAATATGCTTCCCGCCCGAACTACGCGGGAAAAAAAATAAAATAAAGATAGTGATAATTGCGAACGAAGCTTGAAAGCAAACAAACTGGGCAGACACGTGTGGAGTACGCAGGGCAGAGGAGTGCAGAAACACTCCAAAAAGGGGAGAGGAAACATAAGCTCATGACAGGATAAGAGCCTTTGGCAAAGCGGAGAGCAGTTATATAGAAAAAAAATAATGAGGCAGCAGGAGAGAGGGAAAGAAAAAAATAAAAAAGGGGCAGAAGGAGGCTGGCCATTTTTATTGGAGTATCAGTTGGGCACGACAACCCCACCACGGACAAGATTTTGGGATTATATCCTGCGTCCATGGTTTACAGTATTTTTGGGTTATGTATTGATTGACCTTTAAGGCGGTCAGAAGGTTGCTAGGACCCAAGGGCTGCCGAGCAAAGGGGGCTGCAATGGCGCCTCGCCTTTAATTTGTTATTAAACAGTGGGGTTGTACCCATTTGGAGTGCAAATGGTTTTGGATGCGAGACTGGGGAAGATTATATATTAGAGGTCCCCGAATTTGGATCCCAGTTATTGGGATTAGGAGAGGGCAGATTTTAATTTAAATAAGTAGTATACATACGTTTTAGGATGCCGTGGCTACACCGGGTTTGATTGATTTCATGGTGTGTTATTACTGTTCAGGAAAAATTAAGCCCCAACGCCGGATGGGCAAGCCAATGATGCCATGGATTAGGACACACCACCGCCAGGTCCATGAATAGGCGCTTTGGGAGTTTGACCTGGAGGAGCTTGGTGGCGGCCTTACCGAATGTAAAAATGACTGTCCCATAAGGGATATGGGTTATTAATTTTCCCAGGACGTCTTCCAATTGATGGTGACCAGCATTGAAGGCGGTCTGGGTGGTTGCTTTATGGATAGCAACACGGAGTTGGTTTGCATAGGACAGATCGGATATAGAGGAAAAAGGAGTAGCAAGAAGGTAATTATTAATGTCATGGACGACGGGGCCGTTTATGGGGGCTTTATTTGTTATTAGGAACGACAGCTTGTATGGAATAAATAGATTGGGGTCCAGAGTGACCCCAGCAACAGACAGGAAATAAGCGTTAGCAACAGAGTTTACGTTATCAAGGGGTAAGTGATGCTTTTTAGGATGCCCTTGTGCCATTGCCATGGTTAATTGTAGGAGTTAGATGATATCCTGGAAAGGAACAACGGGCATAATTAGAACGCCTATATAGCCTATTGGTGGGGAGAATTAAACTTTCCCTTTTTTTGTTGTTGTTGTGTGCTACGGGGAGACATCTCACAACAAATAAGCGCACGTAACCATTAACGCGCTTATTATAAGTAGAAGTAAGGTTTTGTAGTTGTGTATTAAAAACAAGGGATAGGCGCCAGTTTATACCAGATTTATTTAAAACAAGTTGACAGAGCTCGAGTATCCTTAATCTGTGTTATGTAAAGTATGAAGGATTCTCTTATTTGAGTATTTATTTTCATTACGACCTGCTGTACAAGTAATGAATCTCCTTCAGTGTTTTATTATTATTATTATTATTATTATTATTATTATTATTATTATTATTATTATTATTATTATTATTATTATTATTATTATTATTATTATTATTATTTTTGAGTCATGAGCAATAATAGGCTTGATCGGTACAGCGCAATCAAGAGAGAAAAAACAAAAATTGTCGTGTGAACCCTGCAGTGCCTCACCAAGTTTTACTTGCTCGTAGTTGAACTGCCAAAGGAGTGATGAATATCGCTACCAAAGTTGCTAGGCAAATAAAATGTACAATCGGTGGAGCTCCCGGGGCCGAAGAGATCCCTTTAGGGAGTCTGATAGTGGTTGGATTAGACATGTACCATGTTACCTCATCTAAAGAGAGATCGTATGGTGCCCTTGTTGCTTCGTTAGATTATACATATAGTCGTTCCGTCTCTGCCGTATCTCCTCACACCAATGGAGAAGAATTATCGAATTTAACGAACTATCGGTTAATTTATTAAAGGCCGTGCGCAAGTACCATGAAGTGAATAGATCAATACCTCAAGGAATTATTATTTGAGATGGTGGCGGTGAAGATCAGATTAAATGCGTGCTTGATCATGAGGGTAAAATGTTGAAGCAACGCCTGGCCCAGAGCCATAGTTGAGACGGCGATGTAAGAATGCCGTTCATTATTGTGTTAACAGGAAAATAAACACCCGGTTTATATATTAATTTTTACAATGGGGAAAAAACTCACCACCCGGAACTGTTGCAGATGATTGCATAACGCTACCAGTCAGGTATGATTTTTAGGTGGTATCCCAAAGTGTCAGACAGGGTACAGTAACCGGTTTATTTATTTATTTTCTTTGTTTTTTTTACAATGGGGAAAAACTCACCACCCGGAACTGTTGCAGATGATTGCATAACGCTACCAGTCAGGTATGATTTTTAGGTGGTATCTCAAAGTGTCAGACAGGGTACAGTAAGCCCAACGTCCTACAACGTGGCATGTGAGTGCTGTACCAATTGATGCTGTCATAAACATAGCCCAACACAACCCAAGATAAAGAAAATGTATACAAGGATTTGTGAATCAAGCCAAAGTGAGGTTAACTCGAAGAGAAGGCAGAAAACAGAAGTATTCCAGTTTCCTTGGATGAGAGCAGAAACACTACTCAACTTTCATTTGCGGAAATCGGAAGCACTATTCGAGGTACTCTGGAGGAGAGCATCCTCATCCAGAGGTGGTACTCACAATAGCGCAGTCGCAGTTTCCAACAGAAGACCAGTGATGGCCAAAAAGTGGTGATAAGTCTGCTTTGGGTTCGTAGTTTTTTTTTAAATGGTGAGAACCCGCCACCAGGAACTGTTGCACATAATGAAGTGAGGATTGATTTGCTTGCATGCGTACGTAACAAGACCTATAGCTAAACTTAAGACTTTGTGAGGGGGGGCCTTGAACTACGCCCAATATCCTTACGAGATACATATAGCAACCTTAACGCTAAGTATACTATCATTAATGATTTTGCTAGCAATAGATCGGCAACATATTTAATTATTTACTATCCTTGATAAACTATTCAACTAGAATGTCAGAAATGAGATCGAGAGGTCGTCATACTAAAGTTTTAGCTTGCCACAATGAACAAGAAATAGTGATACCATATGATACTACCAATTAATTCGATAAATAATTGATCTCTCTTATATAATTCTTCCTTTGTTTGCTCTTATAATTGAACACATTATATTAAAATGAGCAACACTGTTAATACTTGACCATAATTTAACATGAACTTAACATAACTAAAGGTAATGTAATCTTACAACTAAAGGTAGCGATGTATAGTACACAGATAGCTATTTACATTCTTTAAAAAAAATGATCGATACACATATAATTGTAAATGCATTATGTACAAGATGCGCAGTATGCCAATACATTGCAGTAGTTTGCCAATAAATTGGCCATCGCTAAGAAATTTGCAATTTTACAGCAGCATAAGGTCACTTGTGGTCACCCAGAGGGGTCGCAGAAAAAGTGCGATACATATATATATATGGATACGAGATCCACAGCAGCAGCAAGCATAATAGAGATGAAGGCGTATTTCTCCATATGTTTTTTTTTGTTGTTTTTATTTTATTTTATTTTTTTTAAATTTTAACCAATATGCTTCCCGCCCGAACTACGCGGGAAAAAAAATAAAATAAAGATAGTGATAATTGCGAACGAAGCTTGAAAGCAAACAAACTGGGCAGACACGTGTGGAGTACGCAGGGCAGAGGAGTGCAGAAACACTCCAAAAAGGGGAGAGGAAACATAAGCTCATGACAGGATAAGAGCCTTTGGCAAAGCGGAGAGCAGTTATATAGAAAAAAAATAATGAGGCAGCAGGAGAGAGGGAAAGAAAAAAATAAAAAAGGGGCAGAAGGAGGCTGGCCATTTTTATTGGAGTATCAGTTGGGCACGACAACCCCACCACGGACAAGATTTTGGGATTATATCCTGCGTCCATGGTTTACAGTATTTTTGGGTTATGTATTGATTGACCTTTAAGGCGGTCAGAAGGTTGCTAGGACCCAAGGGCTGCCGAGCAAAGGGGGCTGCAATGGCGCCTCGCCTTTAATTTGTTATTAAACAGTGGGGTTGTACCCATTTGGAGTGCAAATGGTTTTGGATGCGAGACTGGGGAAGATTATATATTAGAGGTCCCCGAATTTGGATCCCAGTTATTGGGATTAGGAGAGGGCAGATTTTAATTTAAATAAGTAGTATACATACGTTTTAGGATGCCGTGGCTACACCGGGTTTGATTGATTTCATGGTGTGTTATTACTGTTCAGGAAAAATTAAGCCCCAACGCCGGATGGGCAAGCCAATGATGCCATGGATTAGGACACACCACCGCCAGGTCCATGAATAGGCGCTTTGGGAGTTTGACCTGGAGGAGCTTGGTGGCGGCCTTACCGAATGTAAAAATGACTGTCCCATAAGGGATATGGGTTATTAATTTTCCCAGGACGTCTTCCAATTGATGGTGACCAGCATTGAAGGCGGTCTGGGTGGTTGCTTTATGGATAGCAACACGGAGTTGGTTTGCATAGGACAGATCGGATATAGAGGAAAAAGGAGTAGCAAGAAGGTAATTATTAATGTCATGGAC